>NC_085031.1:7230505-7543838 GCF_963692335.1 Osmerus eperlanus
GTGACAAGTCTCGGTGTAATCCTGGACTCAGATTTTAATTTCAACTCTCACATTAATAAAGTGACCAAAACAGCTTTCTTTCACCTGAGGAATATAGCAAAGGTACGACCATTCATAAACCAAAATGATGCAGAGAAGTTAATTCATGCTTTTATATCCAGCCGGCTGGACTACTGTAACGCACTTTTCACTGGTCTTCCCAAGAAAACCACTGAAAGACTACAGCTCATTCAAAATTCTGCAGCTAGATTATTAACCAAAACTAAAAGGAGAGAACACATTAGTCCTGTCCTAGCTACTTTACACTGGCTCCCTGTTACCTTCAGAATTGACTTTAAGGTCCTTTTCCTCACATACAAAGCTCTACACGGACAAGGACCTAGCTACATTGCTAACTCCTTTATAAACTACACACCAGCTAGAACACTGCGATCATCAAATGCAGGCCTATTAGAGGTCACCAGAAGCAGTCATAAGAAGATTGGTGATTCGGCCTTTGTCAATTACGCCCCAAAACTATGGAACAAATTACCCATAAATATTAGGGAAGCAAACACTCTAGACATTTTTAAAAGACAGCTTAAAACCTACCTTTTTACCGAAGCATTTAAGTAATTTTATCTCAAAAGGGTTTTCCTACTTAGTTATATTATTGTAGAATCTTGGTTTAGTAAATTTGGGTCATTATTTGACTTGCTATTTTTACTTTGTCTAGGTCAGAGTTGGCAAACTCTGATAGCGTACAAGAACTCTGGTCGCGTGAAGTATTTAAACAAATATGTAAAACAATCTGTATTCTTGATCTGAGGCAAAGGATCCGTTAACAGAGAATACGGCCCATACTCTTGACCTGGGGAAAGGATCTGTTAACAGAGTGTATGGTTTTATATATACAGACCAGGGGTGAACCAAATGTATATGTTACTTTTAAGATGCATGTTTAAAGTTGTTTTCTCTCTTGAACAGAGATCTTATTGGGATTTTTATTTTTGTTTGAATTGTTTATCACTTGTATTATTGTTTTTATTGATTTTATGTAAAGTACCTTGAGCTACAATTCTTGTATGAAATGTGCTATATAAATAAAGTCTTACTTACTTACTTACACACTACAGTGCCCCACGTAGACACAGGCAGAGACAAACACCCACAAATGAAGAGCAGCCACACCAACAGGCAAACAGAAACACACATTCTGTAGTCACCCTAACATATCGGTGGCAATGTGTCCTATTGAGTTTGTGTTTGTGTGTGTGTGTGAGAGAGAATACGTGTCTGTGTGCATGAATCAAAACTATACTTATATTTTTACAACATCTACCTTGTTTATACATTTTTGGGGATATAGTCAATTTATGTTTCACGTACATAATTAATTTGCAGTTAAAACATTTGGCTTTGTTACTGTTGAAACTCTCTAATTACACCAAACTCAAAATGATGTTGTAAACTACAATATTTTTCGTGTCTGACACAATATTTATATTCCTTGTGCTGCTGCGTGTCTTACCTGCTACTGCCATCTAGAGGTTGGAAGAGGCTTCAAGAGATTATAGTTTGTGTGTGTGTATGTGTGTGTTTAGTATCGGCTGTGCTTGTATCTTTGTGTGGCTCTGACCTTGGTGTACTGTCAGACAACGCTTGTCAGTGGTCATGGGTCTCGCGTAGGAGAGTAGAGGTGTAGTCGTGTTATATCAAATATGTATAAACATGTAAACCTAAATATGTATTTACTTGGTTATACCTTCAGGCACCCAGCATTTTTACCAAAGGAGCAAATATTGTACGCAGAATTCAGGGTGTCACTTCCATTGCATCTAGCCCGTGTGTTTTCCTATTGACAGGGAGAGCCAATAACGTTCAGCGAGGAGACCTTTGTGACCCATCGCTCCAGTGCCATGAAACAGTTTCTCCAGAATGCCATCCAGCTTCAGCTCTTTAAACAGGTAGGCACACAACACACATGAAACACTGTAACCAACTTCACTGTAACCAACCATGGTCTTTTTAGGTGCCATCATTCAGTGAGTGATTCTGGCCCTCTAAAGTTTATAGATGGCCGTTTGGACCTGCTGAATGCAGGAGAGGGCTTCAGTGATGACTTTGAAGAGGAGATCAACATGGGCGAATATGCAGGTCATAAACACACACGCAATTTTACTCTCTCTCTCTGCCCCTTTATTGATCTTGACGTGCTACAACTAGGCTGTCCACTGTGTCATTACAATGACCTTTGAACCGTTTGACATCACCTCTGTATACACTCTACAGGAAGTGACAAGACCTACCACCAGTGGCTGTTCACTGTAAAGGTGAGGACTGTGAGGCTCAGCCCTGCTAAAATACCTCTTTGTTAATCCCTAAGTAGGGACATTTGTTTCACAAGGCTAGCATATACAATATGCAGATGTAGAAAATCCTCTGGAGATTATGTACAAATAAAACTTGAATTTACAGAACTGCAAAAAGACATCTGTGACTTTCATTTGTGTTCCCCCTGGTTTCAAACAACAGAAAGGAGGTGGCGCAATCTTCAACACCGTGAGGACCAAGGCCAACCCGGCCATGAAAACTGTCTACAAGTTTGTAAGTACATTTTGACTGGCATTCACTGTTTGAATGGAGTTATTTTGTATTATTTGTAGTTATTCAGTATTATTGGCAAAGCTTCAAATATTGTAAAGCATTATCTCTCGAGTATTGACAGGGATTCCCAATATTCGCTTACCACTGTGTCGATCTACAAAACATAAATTCCCTGAAATGTAACTTCTGCTTGGTAATACTGTACTATAACTCGAAACATCATATGTTGCTCATGGTTGTATTCCTGTCTTCTCCATAGGCTAAAGACCACGCCAAGATGGGTATAAAGGAAGTCAAGAGCAGGCTCAAACAAAAGGTAAACATCATCTTTGGTCTTTTTAAAATGAAGCTTTAAAGACACCATTCCCATTAAATTGTTCTAAATGGGACACATGGATGTAGGGGGATTTATGGTTGAGTATTTGCATTCATTTTGCATTAAATACTAAAAACGCTCATTTATCCCTGTCACCTTGTCACTATTCCACAATGGTTCTAATGTATCAACCTCAACAATCACCCTGGACTTCTGTAATAATGCCTCTTCCACTCCTTCTCCTGGACCCTTCATAAACCATATTCACCTTGTTATGGTCCTTTACATCCCTGACTTACTTTTGTCTTTCCTCTCTTTTCTTTCTCTTGTTCGTTTTGTGACATGCGTTGTATCCCCCCACCCGCCCCACTGAACTCCACTACCTACCTTCCATCAACATGTTTTATAACCCTTCTCCCTCAACCTCCCCGGACCGCTCTTCCACTCCCTGCAGCCCCGGCGCTCCTTCTCCCTTCCTCTCCCCTTTCACTGCCAGAGCTCCCTCGTCCTCCTGCAGCCTCGCCAACCTCCTCGGTGTGCTCTTCCTCTCTTCCAGGAGCTGACGGAGAACGGCTACTCGTCAGCAGCAGCCACAGGCCCCGGGGAGGATGGCACGGCCGGGTCGCCCCCCTCCACCACGGACAGGAAGGAGGCGTCCCGCACATGGGAGGATCGGCGGCCCATCACGGTGCACTTTGGACAGGTGTGGATGAGAAAGGGTCTCGTATCATTCCGTTTCTGTGTCACTCGGCTACAAGGTCGCTTCATTACATCTTCATGAAGAAACATGATGCAGTGACCTTGACTTCTCAAATAACTTTTTTATTGGTTGAATTTCATTATTTTTTGTCCCTAATATAATTTAATTTATAAATGTATTGATACTTTTTCGGCTATATCATGAACCACTCATAAAAGGTTAAAGGTTATAAAGCACTACTACTAGAACTAGAAGTCATCCACAGACTACAGTAGGTCCCTGCTGTCTGTCGAATCACCAAGAGCTCCAGGGGCCGCTGACATGTCCTCCTACCAAGGTGACACTGCCATGACATTCCTGTGACGGTGTTAATTATATCGCAACGGCCACCTCTGGGTACTCGTGACGACATTGCCACTCCTTCTTATTGAAAGAAGGAAAAAAGCAATGCATCAATAGCAAGAGAAAAGATAGGAAGAGAGAGAGCACAGCTTCTATAAGGGTACCCCCCCACCCCTCCAGCTCTATCCATCCTTTTCACTGTCTCATTAGCGTGTTTGAATAATTGGGACACACACTCTCTTACGCATGCACCCCCGTCAGAGCTTTCAAAATGTTCTTGAAAGGTGCATAATGATTGGTTAGGGGACACGGTGCCAATTAGTCGATGTGAGGAAGGTTGAGAAAGACCTGGCAATCAAATAGTAATAAGGGAAGGAACTGTAGTGGCATATGTGCTGTGGTGTGTATATTCCTGTCCTGTTACTTGAACAGTGGGTGTTTCTGTTAAGTGCACTACCTACGTTAGGGATGCAGTGTTTTCAAAGCTAAATATCTTTACCCCCCCAAAAAATCACACATACCGGTAACAGTTAGCGTGCATATTCATTGTGTGGTGTTTGTGTGTGCAAGAGGGAGTATGCAGTATGTGTCTGTGTGTCTAAATGTTCGTCATTACTGTCATCATCATGTCACCCTACTATGATGCACGTATGGGTGTATGTGGTGCAGCCCAGGCCCCTCCGAGAGCCTCCCCCCAGGCCCCCCCGGCCCCCCAGGCTCCCTCGGCCCCCTTCTCCCAAACTCCAGCGAGGCACCCGGCCCGTGAGTACACCTTCCTCCCTCCCAACCCCCTCTGCCTAAGAACTCTTCACTCTTAACCAACCTGTGTCAACCTCTAAACCCCTGACCCCAACCCAGCCCCCAAGCCTGGTTCCATTAAAAACGTTATTATATTTTTCTTGCGCCTTTTGCATCTAGCCCTTACAACTTTGCCTGAATTGCATGGGTGAGGCCTATGTGATTTAAGGGCCATTGTGCCTTCAAATATGAGCATATTCCTTTCTGTTTGTCCATGTTTAGTTTGTTTATTGTGTTTATTTTCTCTTAATAGGGCAAAAGGGAGTTTTTTTAATGGAACCAAGCCCCCATGGTTGTGGTGTGTGCTGTGCTGTTCGCTCACCCTCAGACTGCCATTGACTGTCACTGCGAGGCTGATGGAGTGTGTGGGTCGCAGGTGTAGCATGTTGCTGTGCTTCCGAGGAACACGTTGCCACCTAATCACCACCGTGACCTACAGGGCTCACCTGGACAGAAGATTTACCTCTGTCATTCTACATTGTGTGTGCGTGTGTGTGTGTCTGCGTGTGTGTGAATTTAATTGCCTTTGGACGTGAACTGACCAGCACTGTAGAATATTGACACTGTATCCGATTACTCCATAAAAGCTACTAAACTCCTGGCCTGGCTGCTCTCACC
The DNA here is from genome assembly GCF_963692335.1 of Osmerus eperlanus. Classification (NCBI taxonomy): domain Eukaryota; kingdom Metazoa; phylum Chordata; class Actinopteri; order Osmeriformes; family Osmeridae; genus Osmerus; species Osmerus eperlanus. The sequence continues at coordinate 7,235,866 of NC_085031.1, forward strand.
CCTCTGGAGCTACTCACTGGGGACTCGCTGCTTCTATATCAGTCATCACAGCATGGAACTGTCCTTTCTGCTCATATATGAATATACAATACATAACCTGTGGTTGGAGAGGTTTTCTTTCCAAGATGTTGCGAAGAGAAAGAGAAAGAGTTGCAATAGTATCATTTCCATACAAACTGTATTCCTGTTTTTAAAGATTGTTTATCAAGCTTTTTCGAGATCATCCTTAAGAGTAACAGCTTAAGTACCGTCTATGATATACATGCAGAAGACTGTGGATATTACACACATTAAAGTATTGCCTAGTTATTAGCATGATACCTCCAATTTGAAGAGTAGTACAAAAAAAGTTGAATTCAACAACCCATTCACCCCTGCTCTGGATTAATTAGGCAGCCTTTCTCCCCCCCCTCCCCCACCCCACCCCCACACCATTGTATTCTGGGTCTTAATGAAGCGCTGTGCTACAGGACCAGCTGATGACCAGACCTCCAGACATTCTGTGTCATAGAGACACACACACAGCTCCCCTCTAATTAGCCCCTTTGCTCCTGCCCCTCCCGCTGAGTTGAACTGCCTGGTGGTTTGGGTCAGAGTGACAGCAGTGGGGAGAGAGTGTGGGCTCTGACCCCTCCACACACCCCTCTGACCTCTGTTGACCCTCCTGGTCTGAGGTGGCAGTTCTAGGGATAAGGCTCATGATGTTCAGCATCCTCCTCATCAATGCTTTCGACTTTATTATGTGATGTGTAGGATATTGTAGGCCTGTGGGGTTTAGTATATAAGAAGAACATATGTGTCTATGGAATCATGTGACTAGGAGGCCCTGGAATATGAGATCAACAACAATGGTTTTCTCAGGTCTTTTAATGCGTTTAAAGAGAGATGAGAGACCTAACACCTAAACGATGTCTGTAAGCAGGATGTTGCTAGTTTCTGTACATAATGCAGTCAGTTCTGGCTACATTTTGAATCCTTGCAATCACCTGAATACCCAATAAATGCATTTTTTCTATTAAACAGTAATGTGATTTAATGCATTGATTAGGGGCCACTGTTCTATATATCACAATAACCAGCACTTATTCAGCTTAATTGCTTTAATATCTATTCAAATCATAAACCTATACATTTTTGTGGCTTCCAAATTTGGTTCATAAGGCAGTTAAGGGTGATCAGGTTCTTCATCTGTCACAAGATAGTTTTTCACATCTGTTACAATAGAATTTTATTAAAAGAAAATAACTCCTTGTATTCCATGTGTATAATGTACAGTTAGGTCCATAAATATTTGGACATTGACACAATTTTCATCATTTTGGCTCTGTATACCACCACAATGGATTTGAAATGAAACAATCAAGATGTGCTTTAAGTGCAGACTTTCAGCTTTAATTTCAGGGTATTTACATCCAAATCAGCTGAACGGTGTAGGAATTTCAACACATTTTATATGTGGCCCCCCCCTTTTTAAGGGACCAAAAATAATTGGACAAACTAACATAATCATAAATCTAATTGTCACTTTTAATACTTGGTTGCAAATCCTTTGCAGTCAATGACAGCCTGAAGTCTGGAACCCATTGACATCACCAGACGCTGGGTTTCGTCCCTGGTGATGCTCTGCCAGGCCTCTACTGCAACTGTCTTCAGTTCCTGCTTGTTCTTGGGGCATTTTCCCTTCAGTTTTGTCTTTAGCAAGTGAAATGCATGCTCAATTGGATTTAGGTGAGGTGATTGACTTGGCCATTGCAGAACATTCCACTTCTTTGCCTTAAAAAACTCTTTGGTTGCTTTCGCAGTATGCTTCGGGTCATTGTCCATCTGCACTGTGAAGCGCCGTCCTATGAGTTCTGAAGCATTTGGCTGAATCTGAGCAGATAATATTGCCAGAAACACTTCAGAATTCATCCTACTGCTTTTGTCAGCAGTCACATCATCGATAAATACAAGGGAACCAGTTCCATTGGCAGCCATACATGCCCACGCCATAACACTACCTCCACCATGCTTCACTGATGAGGTGGTATGCTTTGGATCATGAGCAGTTCCTTCCCTTCTCCATACTCTTCTCTTCCCATCATTCAGGTACAAGTTGATCTTGGTCTCATCTGTCCATAGGATGTTGTTCCAGAACTGTACAGGGTCTTTTAGATGTTTTTTGGCAAACTCTAATCTGGTCTTCCTGTTTTTGAGACTCACCAATGGTTTACATCTTGTGGTGAACCCTCTGTATTTACTCTGGTGAAGTCTTCTCTTAATTTTTGACTTTGACACAGATACGCCTACCTCCTGGAGAGTGTTCTTGATCTGGCCAACTGTTGTGAAGGGGTTTTTCTTCACCAGGGAAAGAATTCTTCTGTCATCCACCACAGTTGTTTTCCGTGGTCTTCCGGGTCTTTTGGTGTTGCTGAGCTCACCAGTGCGTTCTTTCTTTTTAAGAATGTACCAAACAGTTGATTTGGCCACACCTAATGTTTTTGCTTTCTCTCTGATAGGTTTGTTTTGATTTTTCAGCCTAACGATGGCTTGCTTCACTGATGGTGACAGCTCTTTGGACTTCATATTGAGAGTTGACAGCAACAGATTCCAAACACAAATACCATACTTGAAATGAACTCTAGACCTTTTATCTGCTCCTTGTCAATGAAATAACGAACTCCCATGAAGGAATAACATACACCTGGCCATGGAACAGCTGAGCAGCCAATTGTCCAATTACTTTTGGTCCCTTAAAAAGGGGGGGGCCACATATAAAATGTATTGTAATTCCTACACCGTTCACCTGATTTGGATGTAAATACCCTGAAATTAAAGCTGAAAGTCTGCACTTAAAGCACATCTTGATTGTTTCATTTCAAATCCATTGTGGTGGTATACAGAGCCAAAATGATGAAAATTGTGTCAATGTCCAAATATTTATGGACCTAACTGTATATGCTCAAGGATGTTTTCCTTCATCCCTTTTTCAGCATATGCCAAGTAAGAGGAGCTTGTAATGTCTACACTTTGCTACCTTACAGATTCGTCCTCCAAAGCCTTTGGTAGTGAAGAGACCTCGCAGCAACGTGGGTGTGGAGAGCAGCCCTGATCAGTAAGAACTCCTCCATACATACATACATCATACACCTGACAGCATATTCCAATCCACATTCACTCTGAACATTTTCTAATGTTTATGAAGGAAGACATGTAACACTGCAGGGATGTCCAGCTAAGGATTCATGAATAAAGCAAGGGAGGATTAGGAAAAAGTTTGGGATACACCACTGGGAGTGGATGTTTGCCTGAGTAAATTCTATAGTGAAGGGGAGATACAAATTAATATGTTACCTGTGTTAACTTGTGACCATTTGGGTCTGTATCTTTTTTTGCCTTATGCCTACTAACTTTCATCCAAGTAATGTTTTCTCTTTCAACCCCATGAAAATTGTGAAATTGTGGATCAGAGTCCATTTCCTTCTATGTATCTATTATTCACACGTACAGTTCTAAGAGTAATGCCTGTGGAATGAAAGTAATATAGCTTCAACTTTCTATGAATTTGTCTCTTTACCTCTTTTTCCTGTTTCTCTTTTCACTCTCGTGTGGCATCCACTGTCTTCCTTTCCTCTCTCCATCTTTCCTCCCCTATTACACTCTTCCATCTCTTCTCTTCTTACATCTCCATCTATTTGTCTATTTCTCCTTCATCCCCTTCTTTCTCTTTACCCCTGTCCTCTCCCCTCTCTCTTCCTCCATCTTTGTTATACCCCCAGTCCTGTTCGTCCCACGCGTCACTACACAGTCTTTCTGTCAGAAGACTCCTCTGGGGATGAGCTACAGACAGATGACGACTCCATTGTCGGCTTTCCTGAGAACTTTTTCTTCTCTGCCCCCTTCGAATGGTCACCACAGTATGCTCAAGCCTTACCTGACCAATGCGGTTCCTCTGTCTCCCTTTCCTTGATTACCGTAGCCCTCTTAATGCATGATTGGTGTCCCTGTCACTTTTTCTTTTGGCTCTCTGCTGGATTGATTTCAGAGTGTCTAGTCTTTGTAGTTCTGACCTATGACCACATTTTTTGATAGTATACACATATTTACAGTGCATGCTTACAGTTCATACTGCAGAAGCAGATCGTCATTTTGCTCAAAAGGTATACGTACAGTAGTTTAAGCCACGCAACATGAATGGGATTCAACCCCTAGTGAAGATATCCATGCAAAAAAGCACTGTAGGAAGTCTTCTGCACTGGAGAACCTCTGATATTGTTATTGTTAGCGTCTGTGTTTATACGCGTGCACTAAAAACTAACCCAATGATCTTCCCACCAGGCCGCAGCCTTACCGGTCGTTGAAGGAGGCACAATTAACAGAAGGGGGAGAATCAGGTATTGGAGCTGAGTCCCAGACTGCGCCGCCCAGTCCTTTAACTGAGAAGTTCACAGATATCAACCTGCTTGGAGACATCTTCAGCTGCCAGGATGAGCCTGAGAGCCAGTCCCTGGCCAAGAGCCTGGAGGACCTGAGGACATTTAAAGAAGCTGAGAAGCTGGAAGCAAAGTTCAACTACCAGGTAGGCTGAGTGAGTGGGTAGGAGGGTGCATGGTTGTTGAGTAGAGTAGATTAGAGTAGAATAGAGCTGAATACTGTACATGACTGTCACATTGTGCGGTAAATAGTTTACACAGTCAGTTTGCAACAGACAATTCAAATGTTTAGATGACCCTCAGTGGCTGAGCAGTATCTATCATTATTCTCTGATTAGATGATGTGGCTTACAACAAGTTGTAGTGTGAAACCGGTAGTTTATACAGTTTTAGGGTCAAGTATTGTTTAATAGTAGGTTCACACTTCTGTATATTAATATTTACACCTTTAATTCATCCTCTGTAGCGCATGGACCTTAAAGGCAATGAACGGACCCGCACACTCCCTGGACTGAAACACAGCAACCCTTACAACAAGCTGTGGAGCTTGGGGCAGGATGACATGGCCGTACCTGGGAGGGCCTCTTCTCATTGGGACAGACCTCTCTCGGTGCCCCCCTTGGATCTCCAGGAGCCCGCCAGCCACGAGAGCCTTGGCCTCGTGTACCCTGAGCAGATGGACCCCTCTACCACTCCCAACCAGGGGTCCATCACCATCCCCCGGCCCCAAGGGAGGAAGACACCCGAGCCAGGTAAGGTCCTGGCACCTCCTGTTCCCCAGCCTCGTTCTAAACCATCGGGGGATGGGGAGGGGGGGACCACCGTGGGGGCTCAGGAGTTCCGCCAAGCCCTGGGGATGTCTTCAGGGGGTGATCTCCTGAAGCCAACCAAGGTCAATGACGAGGATCTGGACCTCCTTAGTCTGCTGGACCCTCTCAACAGCACAGCATGGACACCCTCTGCTGCTGCTGAAAGGGGAGGAGACCCTAGTGCTCTTCCCAATCCCTCGTCAAATCTTGTCCAGTCACCGCAGCCCTTTCCCCATCCACCTTTCCCTCCCCAATCGCAAATGTCCCTCAACCCCTTTGCCCAGTCGCTCCACTACCCCCCAACTCACAGACACTACACCTCCTCGATGGGCAGGAACCCCTTCTGTAGCGCCTACGGACCTCCAGGGGGTGCCTACTTTCAGAGGTCCCCCCACCCCAACCCACTGTCAACACTTCAAGGGCTTTACAGGCAGCCCTCCCCTGCAGGGACCTCCACCCTCCCCCCTAGACTTCAGCCTGCTTTCCCCCAGTCCGCCAGCCCTCTGCCCCCCTCATCCGTCAGCAGCAACACCCTCTCCAGCCTCTTAGACTTACCCTCAGCCCCCACCCCAGCCCCTAGGGTACTGCCAAAGCCCTCCAATGCTGAGGTGGACTCCCGCGAGACTCCGGATCCCTTTGGGGACCTGCTGATTCTTGCCAAGCCAGTCACACCATCCAAAAAGAAGCCAGAGGACCTACGGAGGAGGTGGGAGACTTTTGATTAACCCCTCCCACTGCCCTGACTTTCCACCCAGGGGGGCAGTGCTTTCCTCCCCCACTCCAGCTCCTGCTGCTGAGCAAGGAGGATCAAGAGTCTGTGAGACTGAAGTCAGGTGACTGATCGAGAAGCTGGTCTCTGAGGTGTCCCTGTCCCAATCACTTGGACATGTCCTTCTCTCTGTATGATCAGTGTCTGAGTTCAGGCCGCTCTCTGTCTGTCTCTATCCATTTATCTCTTCTTCACTCTCTCTCTTTCGAGCTTGCGCCATCTCTATCGTCCTCCCGCTTAAAAATTGGACCCCATACGATCTCCTTCAGTACATGCCTATGCTAACAATACTAGCACACATGCTAGCGCAGCTCCTGCCCCGTTGTGTCAGTTGTATGTGTCGTTAATGCCTTCATGTAGCTGTTCGCTTAGCACTCTAGTTGAAATATTGGTGGCCTAAAAAATGCCCTCTTTCTTTCACTGGAGGACAAGTGGTCAAATGTCCTGCCACAGGAATCTAAAGCAGTGTCTTTTACTGTGATGCTAACGCTAAGTAGAGTATCTAGCTAGCTATCGGGCAATTTGAATGGATAGCATAGTTGTCCTTTGAATCATCATGCTGAGCAGTACCTCTTCGGAGTTGAAAAAACACACCTAATTAAAATGTTTATTCCCCTCATTCTCAATGATGAACTTTATCTTTGAACTGGGTGTGGGCCTAGGTTGGAACCATTTTACAGGATTCTGACTGCAAAGGTTTGCGGAAACATTTTATTTAGGCTTGTAAAAGGATATGTGAAAATGTGTTTGTCCAACAGAGGGGACTTAAGAACCCATGATTGTATATTCCCATGTGGTAGAACCACCCAATTTAACAGCAATCATGTTAAGTTATGTTTAAACCTAACCCATGTATTCCCTCCTTGTCTTTGTCAGTTTTTTTGCTACTTTCTACTGAGTTACTGACTGCTTGCTCAATGGGCTGCTACTGTGAGTGTTCAAAAAATGTTTAAAAACAATGATATATACAGTACTGAGAATTGGGTGCTACTATTGCCGCACAGGCATGGCTAGTGGGCTTCTCTCTGAACCAGACATGACGCAACAATACTGAACATTTCTGTGATGTAAGTGAAACTTTTCCCCCCAAGGCTGCTATTAATCCCACCTCACATGGGATAAGGGACTAAGGTTTAGCTGAACTCCAACATGCTAACATGCTAATGCTAAATGTTGAAAAGGTAATGAAAGATGACACTGTATTCGAGGAAAAAATTCAAAAAGGTTGTTTTCAGAGAACAAAATTGTGACCTTTTTTGGGTGTTAAGATACGTCTTAACCAGCGATACCTAGTTATATGCATGCCACTAGACCTTCTGAAAACATGGCTGTCAAAGTCATTTGGGTGTTCTTAAATGTCAGATACCTAAGATAAATGCAGTAGGGAAGACTTTTAAACGTGTCTCGAGCAACAGTAACATAATGAGATCAAGAAAGAGCATATTTTCATGCTCACTATTATCACCATGAAGAAGCATTACTAGCTGAAGAACTTACACTAAAAGTACTTCCCAGCACACAAAACATAATTGTGTGCACTAAGGACGCTTTATAAGTATTATAATCTAAATGTTTTGGCCCTAATCCCAAAGTTGTATGATTGTATATCCATTTTAAAGATACAAATGTGTCAAAATACAACTAAACAGCATAAAATTGTTATTATAAAAGTACACAATCATATTTATCCCAATGATACCTACTGTTAGTAATTAATTTGTCTTTTATAAAAAATTGTTGTGGTATTTACCTTGCTACACCTAACTGCTGCAATGCCTGGGTATTAATGCAGATATACCATTAATATCTACACATCATTAGGCTAGGTTCACATTTTTTGTAGGGCCAAGTTCACCATTGAAGACCCATTTTGATTAATTGAGAGAAAAGCGTTATTAGAAACTCATTCACACTTACAGTAGCAAGGTATGTAGTTAATCACTGAACAGTTAGACTGCAGTTGTTGCCTTAATGTCAAGAAACTTCAAGATAGTTTGATCCATATCAGCTGTATTGGAAGTATTTGTGTGTCATTGAACTATTTAACAATTTATCCAATACCTTTTTTTTCAACTCTGACCATTTCAAAATCTGATCATTTTTGAACTATTGAGCACTTAATTGTTTATTTGTTTTTGTTACATTATACAGTGTGTTTCTTTTCGTTAGTGTATCACAATAAAAGAGCACTACAATTACAAATCCCTAACAGTCTTTGACTGATTGTGTTTCTTTTATTAATCACCATCACGTATTGCAATATGGGCTGGTAAAGCAATGATCATCTCAAGTTAAATAGACATGCAAATCCCCTCAGACAAATAACCCTGGTTGTGTATAGTTCAACTACAAAAGGAGTCCATTTTAGTAATTCATTGTTTTTTTCCTGTTTTCCAGCAAAATGTTTTTATTGAAAGAATATTCTGAACTTTAGATTGTACACTTTCTTGCATATGTTGAATTATTTTGCTTTGTGAATTAAACACTGTTGGAGTGGTAATAGTTATGTAAAATTTCCAGCATTACATTGGGTGGAATGGCTGCAGTGTACAGTAAGCTAAATCCAGACATTGTAGTGATTATAGTAGTGCTACAATACAATCATGTACAACATTTAGGGACAAAACTAAAACATGTGGAGTTTTTCCTCAGTAGTTTAAACAAAATAATAAGAGTGGTATTATGTTATACAGTTGTATTATGATTTGATTTCAATTGATTATTACTCAAAGTAATATGTCATATGTTTCTGTTTGGTAACATTTACAGTAATTAGTGATGAAATTCTGTCCCTCCAGTGTCAGACCAAACTGATAGCATGACCAGTATGGACACTAAATGTATACTTTGAAAATGTGGTCATTGTATACATTTAGTGAATAGTTTGAAGTGTTTTCGATTTCTTAATTCCAATACTTTTCAAAATACAACAGAAATAAGAACAGATAAACAATGTAAGATGTTTGAACTAATATCTATAGCACCAGTGTGTGGATCTTCGTTCTCCCTGTTTAGTACGCTAATTCATTTAGATCCTGTTTGCTCATATACAAGATTGTCTCATTCTCTCTTTGTAAACAAATGTGTGCTTGCCACATACGAAGTCATGCCAAATATAGGTCAAACTCCCTTTCTGTGTTTCAGAGATGTTTATATTTAACCTTAAAATAAAATACATTTCAGCATCCAAAAAAACACAAACTATACAGTCTCTGCACATTAAAATAATCCTATCTGTACAAACTTAACTCACTTAGGAAAATGGTGCATTGTCAAATGTCTCGACAGATCAACCACACTGGAATTATTTTATGTCAAATAACACAGTGTTTGCAGCTGTTAAAATTATATCCTGTATCACATTTAGCTGAAGATTGATTTTAGGGCTGAATGATGCTCCTTACCCTGCGTGATAGTGCAGTTTAGGTGTAGTGGCATAGGGATGTCAGGTGGCTGAGCGCTTAGGGAATCGGGCTAGTAATCAGAAGGTTGCCAGTTCGATCACCAGCCGTGCCAAATGACTTTGTGTCCTTGGACAAGGCACTTCACCCTACTTGCCTCGGGGGAATGTCCCTGTACTTACTCTGGATAAGAGCGTCTGCTAAATGACTAAATGTAATATGGGTTGTGTGTCCATCCTTTCTTTCCAGTACGCAAGCATTTAAATGAAACTGATATTAAAACAAACCAAGTAGACATTGACGTGGGGTAATGGGTGTCAGTGTTTTATCCCATTGTCTCATGTAGGAAGATCCACCTATTAGATCTGTTATCCCACACTGTTTCATCGCAAATGCATTGCCTGTTCTGTACACCATTGCTTTGTTGTGACCTTTACCAAACCTCTCTTTTATTAGATGAGACAAAATTATGAAACAAAATGGCACCACTGGGCCAATAACATATCCACACCAGCAGAGGGCAGCAGTCCTTTTCACGCTTTCTCACCCTCCTTTTCAGCCAGACCCATATAGTCAGTTGCCCTAGCAACGTCTAGCGCACCTGCCTGCGGTGCTCTACAATCAGTTTGCATAATTATCCATCTGTAAACCGACAATGTACGGCAATGATCAGATCAGGCGTTCCTCTGGAGGAACCTTGAGCATGCTGTCCATCTCCAGACGTGCCCCGGCAACTTCTTGGGAACTGGGGCTGTAGGCACCCTCAGATTGCCGTTTCTTGCGGGCAGTCATCACCATGATGGTCAGGCCGATGACCACCAGGAGAATGCAGAGACAGACTAGAGGTATGGCAATTACCAGCCAGGGCACTCGCTCTTTTTGAGCTTGTTTCTGTGGGGAGATAAGAGAAGACAGGGTATTTTAGAGGTTATGTAAATGTGATTCATTAGGGTTTAGATGGAATATCATACAGGTAATTGGAAATAAATTTGTGGCATATAAGGAATCACAGCATAGGACTACGCAGGCGTTGAGACGACTTACATTTGTATCGCAAGTTGGACTGTTGAAGCCAGTAGGGCAAATACAAAGAAACCTGTTGAGGCGATCCAGACAGGTGCCCCCGTTCTGACAGGGGTTTGAGCCACACTCGTTCACTTCTGTCTCACACCTGAGCATAAAACACATGACAGTCTTTACTGATCATAGAAAATCAGCTGTCATGGATCATTTTTAATTACTTGTCCCTCTTTTCTAGGTATCATGCTGCTCTGCAGGCACAGGAAGCATTTGAGAAAATTGCTGATGATGAACTGAAATATATTTTGTAGGGGTTAATAATCGTACCTGTCCCCTTCGAAGCCTGGCATACAGGTGCAGTTTGCACCCCACAAACCATCATGACAGATTCCATCGTTGTCACATTGGACATCATCGCATTGCAAAGGGGGATAGGGCCATCTGAAGGGAAATTAAGAACATGATGTATTAAATATACACAAAGCTTTACAGCTGACGCATGGTTAAAAAAAAGGGGCTATAATATATAAATTGCAGGTGTTAAATATTAAGTATTACTTAATTTAAAAGGATGGTGAACTGAAACTGTGAGCTTTACTTATTACTTACTGGCAAAGTGGACCACTGAAGTCATCCGGGCAGTTACAGGTGTAGTGGTTCACTTTGTCCTCACAAGTCCCCCCGTTTTGGCATTTGTGTTCCTTACAGTCATCCACATTCTCTTCACAATGCAATCCTTCATATCCAGCATGGCACTCGCACTCAAAACCCGCCAGCAAATCTTTACAGCCTCCGTAAACACAAGGGCCGGAGACACACTCGTCCGTGTCTACCTCACAATGCTCTCCCTCCCAACCCGGGGCACATAGGCAGCCAACAAGATTAAAGAGATCCTTGCATGTTGCTCCGTTCTGGCAAAGGTCCAAATGGCATACAGGTGAACTGGTACAGCCCATGTGAATTTCCCCCTCTCCAATTTTGTGGAAGCGGGTCAGCTGAGGAGGGTCAAAGTTGTCCAAAAATGGGAGATAGACCCCGCCCACTCGAACGACGCCCAAGCAACCAATGAAACTCTCTGCCAGAACCACCACGGCTTTGTCCTTGTTCAGGAAGTGAAGACTTTCAGTGACTTCTGGGGTACTGCTGGCATCTGTGATCCCGTCCACTGTAATCACCCAATGGGATGCCTCACTCTCAGGCTCCACCATGGACACATGCACTCTGTGCCAATTACCATCTGCCACTCTTCGCACCCCAGAGAACATCAGGGCTTCAACGCTGTTCCCGCTGTGGATCTCCACCTGAACCGATGAGTCCACCAGACCCACCATCAGCAGCTCTGGCCCGTGGGAAGCACGTAGCAGAACAGCGTTCTCTGAGCGAGTACGAAGCTCCAAGTACACGCTGGTCACTGGGGATGCCAGGGAACCCTCAGCGCTGTACTGCACTGGGTTATTCTCAAATGTGGCGTTGGACACACCTGAGGGTTTTCAAAAATACTTTAGGTTAAAAATAAGAAACTGACTTTTTATTTGGGTGCTTTCATAATTTTTGTACATTAGTGCTATTCCTCTAAAATGGTTTGATGATTCATTCTTTTTTATTATTTCAATCAGGACAGTGTTAAATTAATTCGGGCAGGTGGATTATTTAAATTGTTTTTTATTAAACGTGACACCTGCCACTGTAATAAAGAGTGTTGGGAAATGATTATAATTTTTTTGTTTAATTTTCTTATTACTGATTCGGCTGAAAGTAATCAATTGTTTGTCCTTACATTCATATCCATCAGTCAGGTCCACACACTGGCTCCCCATGATACAGGGGTCGCTCACACACCACACGTGTGTCTCGCAAGTCTGTCCTGTAAAACTCTCAGGACACGAACATGCAAAGTCATTCCAGGTGATGGTGCACTCGCCTCCATTGTGACATGGTTCCACCTAAAGAGCAAAAATAATGAACAAGAAACAAAATTGACACAAAAACTGTAACATTGAGCAAGTACACGGCTGTGTCACCGCTGATGAATGACTACAAATAGTTACGGTGGTTGACCATAGGCATATGTTATATATTTAAATATAGTTCTACCTCGCAGGTGTTATCGCTTATACATCCGGTCTCAACGTTTTCCGCCCCACTTGGTAAGTACACCAGTCCCTCTGAGTTGTTGAGCGAAGTATTCCACGCGTCCACATCAAGATGCACCTTGTCCAGACGCAGATCCTGCAGGCAGCCTTTAAAGTGTCCCCCCCAGGCCACCGAGTCATCATCCCCAGGAAGACCACCTACGTACGCCAGGTCCCCACTCAGCACCTCCACCTCGGGCACCACACCTATACTGTAGCGTAGCCCCTCGTGTTTGAAGTAAACTTGTCCGTGATGGACCTCCACCTCCAGAAGCTGCTTGTCACCCGTGGTCACGAAGCTGGGCGCTGTCAAGGCAGAGCTCTCGGGCAGAGACTTCACGAGAACTCTCCCCATCCCCAGGTAGACAGAGAAGTAGGGCTCCATGGGGCCATCCCCACCCTCACTGGGCCTCCTCAGCTGGAAGAGGAGGCCGTCAGGCTTGAGTGAACGGAGGAAGAAGGAGACACTGAAGTTGGCGCCATGGCTCTCGACGATGTCATAGGCACTGTAGCTGGCGGTGTCCTCGTGGCTGTACGTCCATGCAGGGAACTCTGTCAGAGGTATAACAGGATGGTTTATGGTTTAGATCATGTGGTCTTGTCATGCAAGGAAGCAGTATGAATTATGTTGGTTGTATGAACAAGTCTAGTCGATAAAGCTTACCTTCAGAGCAGCTGTGGCCGTAGTGTGGCCGGTAGCAGTCACAGCGGGAGCTGGTCCACAGGTCCACACAGTGGCCGCGGTTGTTGCAGGGGTCTTGCTCACACCACTCTGTCTTGCTACACCCAATGTCCATCTCATGTGCATCGTTGTTCTGGAGGTTCTGAGGCAGGACAGGCTTGGAGTCAATGAAAAGGTCCTCCATACATCCAATGAACCCGGCACCACTCATGGTAAGCTCCAAAAACTCCTTTGGAGCCCCACCCACATAAACATGAGTAAAAGCCTCTGAGGGATGGAAGTATGGGCCTTCAGTGCCACCGTCCTCTACAGTGCATCCTTCAGCGTGGCACCCTGGCCCCTTCACGATCAATAGTAAGCCCTCTTCCTCACTCAACCACACTTCAGCATCTCTCCAGTCCCCGTCACTCGCCAACCTGGGGAACGTGACCTCCAGCTCGGCTTCCTCTGAGAACGCCTTTGCGTGAAGACTTCCCCCTACGAGCTCAAGCAGGAGATGGTTCTCCATGTCCCCTCTGTAGAAGAGGAGCATGTCAGGCAGGGTTGTCCGGAAGCGTAGACTCACACCTGATCCGTGGTGCTTGTGGTGCTTTGCTTCCCTTCGTTTGCGCTCTTCCACAACGACTTCAATTAATACAAATCCGGGAGTGGAGAAGGAGAACGTGGTTGGGGTTGAGCAGAGGTCATTGAAGAAGCCATGAGGGCAGAGACAGGTGTGGGTGTGTTCTCCGTATTCAAACCAGGGCAGGCAGGTGGCGCCATTCTGGCATTCGTGGTCCATGCAGCCCAGGAGCTGAACGTCACAATGGTGACCGCCCCAGGGGAGCACATCCGGCTCCACCTCGGGACAGTGACAGGTGAAGTCTGCCACGCCGTCCTCGCACCAGGCACCGTTCTGGCATGGCTGGCTTTCGCACTCGTCGATGTTTACTTCACAAATTTCGCCTGTAAAACAGAGGTTGATTACGATGTGGGATCCAAAGGTGTGTCTGTCTTTAGAAGTCTTTAGAAGGTCTTTAGAAGCCAGAAAAGCATTCTTTTATATTTAGGCTTAGTGAAAGGACTTACCTGTAAATCCGTCTGCACACATGCAGGTGTACTCGTTGACCTGGTCCACACAAGTGCCTCCATTGTGGCATGGATCAGACTCACACTCATCAATGTTCACAGTACAGTTCTCCCCTGAGAGGAAGTTAAGAAACAATCCACATAACCTATTGATTAGTAAGTGTGTAAGTAGTAAGTCATATCAACCTTATTATTACTACAAAGGGCACTGTTCCAAGATTGGAAGTCATTATGTTTTCCTCGAAATTTTTTTGAAATTCACCTGCAAAGCCTGGCTGACACTGGCATATGTAGCCTGAAGCCTCTGCAAAGTTGAACTCCCAGTCTGTCTCCCAGTGAGAGGGGTCAGAACGCTCGAAACACTCCCCTTCGTTCTCACATGGCACCTCCGCACATTCGTCGATGTCGATCTCACAGTTTTCCCCCATGTAACCTATCAGACACATGACAGTGGGAACTACCTGAGTGGTTCCTTTGAGCTGAAAACATTCCACAGATTTAAGCTCAACAGAAATATGCATTTCGGAAGCAGCTGCTGCTTCTGCACAATTGTATTTGTTTTCCATTTTATTTTGAGGTTGAGTGAGAGGTACAATGGATTACTGTACCTGGCCAACAGAGACAGGTATACTCTTTGACTCCCTCCAAACAGGTGCCACCGTGCTGACAAGGGTCTGAAGCACACTCAAGGATGTCCTCCTCACAATGGTTCCCAACAAACCCTGTGTCACTGCAGTCACACTCGTAGCTGTTGGAAATGGTGGACTGTCAATGTACAATACTAAATGCAAACAGGACTATAAATGTTACATAAACAGGATATAGTACAGAATGGAATACTTGTTTATACACATCTTGTCAATCAATCAGAAGGGCTCATCATAGATCTAACCCAGATTAATTATATTACAGACCAAGCTTTATGTTGTCTCTACAGTAGGTCACTGATATGCATCTGCTCATATGTATTATCATTTTGCTATGGGATTACACTAGCTACCAAACCTGCAACGACAGGTTCTGAAGTCACACAAGGACACAAGTTCGCTTGAGTAAGACGAGACAAATACAGAAGCTTTAAGTCAGTACCTGTCTACCATGTCATGGCAGACTGCTCCGTTTTGGCAGGGCTCGCTGGCACACTCGTCAATGTCAATCTCACAGTCAATGCCCTCAAACCCTTGCTGACACTCGCAGGTATACAGGCCAATGAGGTCATGGCAGGTGGCTTCATTTTGGCAGGGATCCGACTCACATTCATTTATCTCCACTTCACAGTTCACCTCTGGAGTGGATAAAGAAGGAGAGGATGAATGAGAGGGATTTAGAAAGGACCAGGCCTGGTGATGGATGTGTGGTTAAAGTACCTCTGAGAGGATGTGGCTACACTGTGATGTTGTGTACTATGTATTGTAGCTAATCCTCACTGTATCATACTTAATGGATATCAAGATAAAAAAATATTCAAGACTGTCACTAAAATCATTCACTATCTCTTTCCTTAATCTATGATGGACTCAGTCTTCCCATTTTACTGGGGAATCCCCACTGGCACAATCAGACTGACAAAGGAATGCATTATAAGTGACCTTCCCCACCCCAACTGGAGATAACAATGACATTTCCCAGACATAGACCAGGCCTGCTAGGAAAAGAAGAGAGTGTGAGAAAGGGAGGAGTGGTGGGCTGTTTTCCTTTCTTATCTGACAGGTTGAGCTGAAGATTAGATGCCTCTATCAATCAGCATGTATTCGTATGCACTTAAAATACCCTCCGTGTTCCATCTGATGAAGAAACAGACATTGTAGAACGAATATGTCTGGAACAGAAACGCTGGGAGGACAGCGATATCAGGAAGTCTTCACATCTTCGGCTTACCTGTAAACCCTACGAGGCACTCGCACTCGTATCGGTCCTTCTCGTTAATACAGGTTCCGTTGTTCTCGCAAGGGTGCGAAGCACACTCGTTGATGTCAATCTCACAGTTGTAACCCTGGAAACCTGGGACGCAGAAACAGTGGTACTCTGCGTCTCCGTCCATACAAATGGCCCCATTTTGACATGGGTGGGACATACACTCATCGACATCCTCTTCGCAGTGCTCCCCTTCGTAACCAGGTGCACACTCGCACTCATAGCCTTCAGGTAACAGTTTACAGAACCCGTTGTTCTGGCATGGTTTGTCCACGCAGTCCGTGACGTGCGTCTGGCAGTCTTCTCCCCCGTACCCGGAGGGACAGCGACAGAAGTAGCTGTTCAGCTGGTCAATGCATTCAGAATGGGGCTCAAAGCAAGGGTTGCTGTGGCATTCGTCTATTTCTTCAGTGCAGTTCACCCCGGTGAACCCGTCCGGGCAGATGCAGTGATGTTCCGTGGTGCCTGGAGTGCTGGTACAGTTGACGCAAGACGCAAACAAGCAAGAGTCATAGAGTTCATCACAGTCCTTGCCCATGTAGCGGACCCCCTCCTGGTTGCAGAGGCAGGCGTAATCGTCCATGGTGTCCACACAGGCAGCACCGTTCTGGCAAGGCCCCGACAGGCACTTCTCAGAACTGGCCGAACAAAATATTCCTGTGGACAAGAAGATAATAGGGTTGTGATAAGTTGAGGATCTATAAAACCATCTACATGGGGCCCCTTCACATAAAGATGAACTTTGGTTGAGCAGACAGACTAGCTGGTGCAATACTGTCAACCAAGTCCAAATGTACCTGTTCAAAATAAGTAAACCAGGACAAAAGTTATATCCCTGTACTCATCCTGGTATGTGTATTAAATACAACCCAAATTGACAAATCTGGCTCAACTGACTCGATTCCAGATTTGATAGGGATGTTGAGTGCATGATTAACTCCCTACAAACTGTCCTTTTCTTTCTTTCTCTATCCATCCCTCTTTTAGTCACTGTATATTAAAACAAACCAACAAATACCCTTAGGACAATTGAGCAACGACTGATTGATAGGCAACTATCTAAAGCAAAATTTTGTAGTCATTATTATGCTTATGCACAAACAAAAAAACAAAAAATCCCTTTGTGTAAGCAGATATGTGATATTAATTGTTTGAAAATTTGACAGATAAGGTTCATGTGGCAGACAACTATACAAGCAGGGCTAAGCTCATTCTGTAGGTCACTAGCCATTGCTGAACCTGAGCTAATACCACAGTTTTCCCATTCAAAACCTTATTGGCTGCATTTTTCCTGTAGAAATGTGGTCAAGGACCTACATTTGTTCCTCAAATCCTGGTGAATGAACACAGACTAATTTATTGGCAGCATGGTTGCACACATTCCAATTAAAATTACATTTGACATTAAGGATTGAACATTCATCTATTATCATAGGAAATTGTCAGACAGTTGAGGCTCTGTCTGTGGATAAGAATGAATGGAATCAAACCCTAGAAAAGGGAGAACACGGTTAAGGGTTTCTGTCCATTCTTTATCCCCCCCCCCCCCCCCCCCCCATTAACCAAAGGACTAAGCCATTTGTGGAATCAGTCCACATTCCACAGATCCGGCCAACTCCAGTACCCCTTCTCCCCATTCACCCCCCATCCCCCTCTAGACTCACATCCCACTTTGATCAGTGTTGTGCTCCCAGATTCTCATTCAACCAGAAGATATTAACGATGAAGGGGAGTAGGGGAGGGCAGGGCAGGGGAGGAAGGGAGGGAGGTGTGCAGGGTTAGAGAGAGAGGGAGAGAGAGAGGCGTGAATGTGAGGAGACAGATGATGTTTGTTGTGCAAAACGCAGGGCATAGAGAAGTTCTGCAGGTTGTCCTGTTTTGAAGATGGACAGCCAGTATGTCACGCAGCCTCATCCTACAACAGTGCTTGGAGCTCCTGCACGTAGTTTGTGTATGGCCGCTCCTTTTATAGCTTTGTCTGACAGATGGCCTTAGACATAAGCTGTTAACACCCCTTGGACCTTCCACTGTCACCTGACAAACACATTACCAGTGAGGTGACTAGCAAGATTGGCAACAGTCAACCATAGTACCATTGTGTGGTAAGCTGCGGATCTCAATGAAGCCCAAGAGGAGCGAGAGATAAAAAGTCACTTTATGCGATTGCCAAAACCCACCCTTACTATACTGGACTCGATTACAAGAGGTTCAAGAGCTACTTTGGAAAACAGAGTCGCAAGGTGACAACTAGTCACAAACCATTTCATCAAAATGTAACCTCCAGGGCAAGAGAAATCCCTGAGCAGATTGTAAGCTAGCTAACGTTCTATCACAACAGATGTAGCTTATAGCTTGATCTGAACCAGAGACGATGAGCACATGGCTCAGCAAGCTTAGAGTGTTTGTCGCAAACACCATCCATGCACACAGTTGTGGTCCAGAAACAGACCTCAGAGTTGACTCAAAGAGAAGCTCCAGGGGGCTTCCTGAAGATGCTGTGTGACTGTTGTGTTTTGATTCACCCAGTTGTCTTAAACGTCCACACAAAGATGACTAATTAGAAATGTACAAACCTGCTGCCTGAAACCCTCAGATACCAGAAAGCTACCAAAGCAATTACTCTTTCTCTGTTTCTTTTACCCTGCCCCCAAGTCTGGGAAATACACTCATGAACACATGACTGAACCCTCCCTCCCTAAACACACACAAGCCCTCTAACCTCCCTGTGTCCAGCAGAGTGGTGTTTCCATGGTAATTCTAAAAGTTATGTAGTGGGGTTTAGGGAGAGCTGACAACCTCCCCAGACCTCCCCTCCTCTACCACCTCTCTTGTCAGAGTAAAGGATGTTGGGATTGATCAGGTCATTCTTCAATATCTTATACTTAACTAAAGTTTGTAAAGTGTGTTGAGTGTCTCTTCTGGTCTACTTCCAAGTGACCATCTGTACACAAACTTAACTAAAGACTTAAGGCAGTGGGTAAAATACGGTTCGGAAACAACATAATCTTATTTTAGATACAGATTTATTGCTCAGGACATGTACTTTAGAGCATGTGAGGTGGATGCCAATTCAAGCTGCTTTACCTCACTACCCTGACATGGCCCAGTCATGGACAAACATTACTGAAGGTCACCAGAAGGCATGTTGTTGCTTTCATTTCTGGTCTGATCGGTTCCCTGCCTCTTGGCAGTCTTGGCAAGCCACTCAATACAGTGGATTACTGAATGGCATTAACCACCTACAAACCTACACCTACCCCTATAAACATTAGGGGGTGTGTGGACTAAGACTTGGTGGTTGAGTTATGGTCACTTGGCATGTGAAAGGAAGGTACGAAATGGGAAGACATATCATTTGCCAGCACAGGATTCTTCCCAATGTTAAGTTCATTCACATTCATTTACAGCACTCTTTGGTCATGGTCTGGAGGTTCATATAGGTTTTCTTTGCTGATTTCCTTTTTCTGAAAAAAGTGTTCATGACTCTCACATAGTCGCAACAATCTGTTGTGAACTTGGAATTTACAAGAAACCAATATATTTTCGTGGTCACAGCTAAAAAACAACACTGCAATGAAAACACTTTCTGTATCCTTTTTTGAATCCTTAAAAACACATGTCACTTACAAACCTCCAAAGAAAGTCAAGTATTTAGCTAAATCCTCATACAACTAATGGGGTATCCTCCATCTCTTTTCTCTCCCTGTCCTTTCTTTCCAGTGCCTATCTGACCTCGACAGCCTTTCTCTACTCTAATCTCTTTGGGCCAATCGCTTTGCTCCTCTAAGCTCTTAGCAATGCTACCAACATAGAGAACTACTGGTCAGCAGTTACACAAACATACACAAGTAGGACCACGTTCATATTCTTGTTCAGGTGGGCCCATCTAACCCAGTTACTGATTTTGGCCAGACAGACAGCTCTACGAGCCTTGATGGTTCCACATCTCTTCAGGTTCATATTGATTGAGCCCACTGTGGTGCTGTCAACTTTCATTGCTTCAGCATTTTCATAGCCTTGTTCAGATCGATTCCTCAACACAATTCTATCTCGAAGGACTGGAGAGATAATATTACTTGATTGCTTGGTTTTTGCCCTGATGTGCAACTGAAGACCTGTTTACATGCTGTAGTGACTTTTATGGCTGATCTCAGACTTCTCAGACTAATTACAGCTTATACACTCTGATTCATTCTTGCAAACGGACAATGCAATTCTTCCACACACACATACACACACATACACACTCAAGCTCTTACAGAGCAGCCAGAATAGACAGCTATCTTCCACACCTGTTTTATCTCCACTCAACAACTCTGACAGACTGCAGAGGTTCTAACCTTGCTGCTTGACACATCCCTGCTCTACCGTACCTACCCCCCCTACCTCCCCCCCCTCCACACACACACACACACACCACTACGCATCCCAAATTGAGCTTTTCTGCCACTCTGTGCAAATAAGAAAATATTCAAGATTGCTTTATTTGTCCCAAGGGAAATGTTTCTTGGACATAAAGGTTGTCACATAAAATTACATCCAATTACAGTGCAGGAATAACCAAACAAATGTAGACTTAAGTGCATTTAAGTACATGCAACACAGCCCCTCGTTTTCACACCCTCTTTATGTCCTGAGTTTAGGAGATTCACTAACACAGGGAAATAAAGTAGCGCAATATACAAAATACAATGAAAGTATGCCTCAAAAGATTTTCATACACACAACTCAGCCAAACTTTTAATTTCCTTTTAAAGAAATATTTTCACTCGTTTTTATTGGTTGGAAGGGCAAACCATAACTAAAATGAGCAACGGGCACAGATCTTTATAGATCCGTTTTGATTGAGGTTGAAAAGTATGCATAGGCATTTACTGTTCTTTTTGTATTTTGCTTAATTTCACATCAGGTGCCTAACTAATCATATTGATTATCTTACGCAAAATTACAGAACGATCTTACACTTTGCACTGTTGAGAAGTTGTTTGGCCAGACGGCACGATCTTTCTATTCTAGTTGAAATCGCTTGAGATCGAGGCTGGGGTTGGCCTACCCACTTAATCGTGATTCATATTTCTGTGTCCCTGGTGTAAGTTTATAAGTATCACAAACGACAAACACAACGTTTAAAAAAAGTAAGAAAATAGTTTTAGTGTGCCTGCATGATAGAGGATTTCTGAAGCATGCATCATGTCTGGGGGTGGGGTGGATGACGACGACGATGACAAGTCTTCCAGGTTCAGTCATCTACATTTTTGCCATATCTTTTCACAAATAGAAAACGGCTTATGTTGTTGCCCAACATCTCTGACTACCCTCCCGGTCACAGAGGGCCTATGCCTTCACCTTGTTGAGGGAACTCAGACACTGCTTGCCACTCTCCTTATTATCTGATAACACTGTCAAGACCCAGAGAGAGAAGGCAGGAGAGACCGCCAATGACATCTGACAGGACCTATCTCTTCTCTCTCCTTTTCTGTTTGCTCCTCTCTGTGAGGTCACCTCGGGGGAGGACAGGTCAATGGGTGACAGAGATGGGTTATAAAGACCAAATCGTTTTTTTTCTGATTACTCTCTTTTTCTGGCTCTGGACCACAATTGGCAATCTAACCACCACCCCCATATGCCTTCTTGTGCACACACACACACACACACACACACACTGCTAGGTGATAGAATGGCATTGTTTATGTGTGATGGAGCTGAGATATTAGATGTAAGATTGTTTGTTCTAGTAACACTTTATCTCTCTCCTCCCTTGTAAACCCATGTGATGGGGAAAGTCCTTAGCTAATGGAAGGAGAGATAATCATTTGTATGTGTGCAAGTGACCATTCCTAATCAGATACCAGGGGGTCTCACAGTCCAACGAGGAGGCTAGGAGGCTACCAAGCTAACGAGATGCCAACCACCAACTCAGTACTTTGGTAATTAACTCTAATCAATGGGCTCTTTTGATAGACTGCATTTCCAATCAATCATTTGGGCTTTCCTTGTGAATTCTGTAACCCCTTTTGATTCAAAGGCTGTGAGTGGAGGGTTTTCATCACTGACTTCAGTTTTGGCATGCCTGTGTAACTATGCATGTACAACATGACAAGGACATCAGGCTCCAATACAGGCTAGTTAACTGTCTGTGACAGAGCAGTCTCTGACAGGGATAAGGCTTCAAATGTTGCTCACTGCTTTTCTCCACTAAAATGATTAAATATAAAGTGTGTCCTTGCAATGGTCAAAATCAATAGACTATCCCCAAAAAATCTGGACTTCCCAAACAACGGTTTTACTTTGAGCGCTTTTATCTTCAGCTTTAAACAACTCTTCTTTAATTAGCAAATATTCATCTGACAAGGTCCCATATCAGCAAAGCAATAATGTTGTTTTCAAGAGATTCATCTTGAATGTTAATCTTTTTCTCAGAGCCCTGTCCAATAATGCCGGGCGTAGTCCGGGCAGCGTTGTCATGGTTATGTGCAACAATGGACACCCACCCCCAGCTCTTCTGTTTGAGACTCTTTCAAATGGGGGTTGTGGGTGGGGTGTGTAGTGGTGGTGTTGAGGACCCCTTGTTGTAAAGAGTTAGCTCTGGCGTCGTTGGGAAATTATTTCTGAAGAGGTAAAACTATTATGTGTGAGTTACGTGTGAGCAAATAAAAAGTTTGTCAAACAGTGTTGGACTAAGAGATCTAAGTTGCACAATTTAGACTATGCCCGATTTTGTATTTTTTCCGAGGCATTTGAATTAAATAAATGTAATCAATATTTTTGGTCTGAAACTCATTTCTGACCTCCTGTCATGCAACTAAGCAAAACTTTGCGTTGGCCTATTCTCTTTCAAATTGTGCAGGATTCTTTAAATGCCTCCTAATTGTTTGAAGTTGGTACATACACTGGTACACGGTGTTCACATCCTTTCATTTACTAATTCAGTCCAATTAACTTGTTGTTTTCTCAGAAAAGGGATTACAAGCTGCCAACAAACAGGCTACAAACTAGCAAGCGGTTGCATTTGTTCTTGTCTGGCAGCTTATTGCCATTTTTATCCAGAGTCCTCAATCACATTCAGAAATTACTCCTACATAATATTAGTTTACAACAAGAATCTACTTAATGTAGATCATTTGTAAATATCCTTACCCCACTTGAACATCATCATGGTCAGCAAAACCGTCTTGAGATTTAAATGAACTCTTCCAAACTCCATCATTAAGCAGGTGACCTGAAGTTCTCCAAGAACACCAAGGAAAATACATGAAAGGAAAAAATCATATAAAAAGTACCCGTCTTGGCATCCTGCAGTTTAGCAAGCACCTTGTGTGTATCCCCTGTGTGGTGCAGTTGACATACTACAAGCAGTCAGTGCTTTGTAACTCATGAGAGCAACATTAGCCTGGACAGAGCCTGGACCAGAGTGGAGGGAGAGAGCAGGAAAACATGGAGTCATAGAAGGGTTAGAGGGAGGGAAGGAGGATTCTCATCCCTTTCACAAACTAACCTCATGTCTTTTAGAGCTCATTCTTCTCAACAATGATGATTTTGAGAAGTGTGTTTGGTATGTAGGTGAAATTGTAGGGACATATTTGGGATATTCATAGATTGGATTGTGAAATTAGGAATTCAACAAATACCCTAATAATAGTTGCTAAAGATGTGACATTTTCATATGAAATCCTAGTTGAGGGTTATCTTCATTAAACATGATTATTCACAAATATATTGAATATCTAAGGCTAATAGTCTATATTTAAGAGTAATATTCAATCCAATTCTGGGGGTTTGTAAAGGGATAGGGGGAGATACTACCATTGGTGGCTCAACTTGATCCTCTGAGCAGTATTAGTAGAGTCCAGTCCAGGTTTTAGCAGCTGTCTCATTAGCATCCTCAGCTGCCTGATGGCTTCTTTGTGAGTGTGTGCGGAGCTTATCCCTGAGCTGTACAGCACCTAGCCTAGCGAGCAGTAATGGCCCCACCACGCTGCTGGGTCCCAGGGCTCACCCACACCCATTGTACCACCAGCCGACTGTCGTCACACAACGTCGTTGGCACAGCAGAAGACTGTGTTTGTGTCAAGTGAGTATACAGTAGTGCTATATCAAATAGGCCTCAGAGTTATGTATGTTTGTCTTAATCTGGTGTGAACATATTTATTTCTATACATTTATGTGTAACAGATACATTGTCCAACAGACAGACATCAATTAATTTCCTTACATCAAGCCTCCCTAAACTATAGGGGATGAGTCACAATCCCTCCTTCCCCCTCTGTAACACACACTGAACAGTCTTCCAGTAGGAGTAGCCCCCACACTCTATATGACCAATACACTTCCAAATGACAGCATCTGTTACTGAAAACGGAGTGGGGTGTTGACATTGATTGGACACAACATCTTAATTTACATATATTTTTCAGGGGACAAAATGTATGATTACTGGCCACTCCCCGTTGAGTTATGAATGTATGGGTCAGGCAAGGAGACTCTACTCTTCCATAGGTGAAACTCCTTGGAATAAACTTCAGAATGATTTTAAATTGGAAATTGACAAATTAAACAAAAACATGTGTTAATTAATTGGAATATTTATTTGCAGTTGAATGTGTTTTCATTTAGGATTGTTTTTTGTTGATAGTTTACAGTTTTTTGTCATTTTAGCTATTTTTGTTTTTGCAAAACTTCTTGCAAAATAGAGATTGTTTCTTAATGGTACATCATGCATAATTAAAGTAGGTGATTATCAGGATAAATAAAAGACACAATGACGCAGGCATGTTGCATATCAGTTGAATTACAAACCTCACTGTCAGAACAATGACACAGTGTTCTGTGTGGGATCCTAATTTGGAGCTACACAGCTCTGTTTCAAAAATTGTCTCACTGTTTTCAGTTCCCTGAATGCAAAATGTACCGAAACAAGATATGACGCATGCTGACATTCATAGGGAAGTGTGTGTTTGTCAAGCATTTGCCTGACTCGTCCTTCTTTAATCAGGAATAGATATCACAGGCTCGTGTGAAAACTAAATAACTGGTCCACTGTGCTTTTTTAGGCTGAGATTCAAACCAAAACTCTGTGTCAATGTTATTAACCACCAGGAATTTAAACACACACACACAAATAACTTTAAAGCTCTATTATGTAGGTTTATCAGGCAAAAAATTCATAGTTCACAAACAAAAACATTTACTTCAAAGGTTTTACATGCTGTTCATATCAATCACCAAAGCAGATGTGTCTATTTGCTGCAAAGTGGAAAGGTTCAGAGGGGTGTACTGTATTAGGACTGGAGGCCAGTTAAGGTCTGCTAAACCTCTGCTGGCAATGGTGGGGGTCAACCAGCTCAGGTCTGCGATGCAGCTTCGGGATGTCTATGAGAGTAACGTAAACAAACAAAAGTGTACGTGGTTTTAAAGTAGAGCCTACTTATCTGCTTCATAATCATATTACAATTGTCACAGGGAGCATACAGGAATCTTTATTTAATATCACAGTACTCCAGTATTACTAACCATTGGCAGACAGATTGTGTTAAAAGGTCATGTTTAAATCCCTTACCCCCATGTGTTGATATCATATAAGCACCATTGTTATGACCCTTGGAAGTCCACACCTCCGCTTTTCCCTATATAAGAGCTCAAGGCAATTTGTCCCCAATCTACCCAGGGATTGGATGACAGGCCAGTTACGGGCTGGTGAGTGGACAACGCTGATTTAATCACTGGGGCCATGGCATCTAATTAGCCACCTCTCAAAGAGGGTTGTTAAAGGATCTGCAGTTTAGATGTTATGTAGGAAGACAATAGTAAATGAACTGACAATGCCACAGTGCGTCTAAATATATGAAAGATGGGTGTCTGAAATGGAACCCTTTTGTTTGTAATTAATCCAATGATTGTTGTGTTTGGTTTGTACCTTGGTTAGTGTTAAACTAGTGTTTTCATAAACACACAAGAACAGCCATAGTGCAACAGGACAAGATGTCCCTGTGGTTCCCAGCAGGAACATATGGTCATGACGAGGACAGACATGTTCTGTGGCTATTTCATAGATACATTATTTGATACATTAATCAACAGCAAACAGCATCAGATAATGGTCAAATGTAAGACTGCTCAGGTTGTGGGAAGCAGATTCCATGCTATGTATCTTGAAAGGCAATGATAAAGCAGATGCGGTAGTATTTCATCTTGTATACTGATATTTTATCTAGTTTATCCTTTTAATTTAAAATAAATATTAATGGTAAGCATAATTGTAACAATACTTTTCATAGAGATAGGTATCTTATATTAACATGTGACATTCAAGCCGTTAAGATAAGTAACTATAATCTATAAAGACCCGTTGATAACATAGCTTGGAAGTCAAAAATTCACAGAAAGTTCCAGAATCCTGGAAGTTTTTATATTTTAGAGTTGGGTAACTTTGGTAAGTGGATTGTAGCACCACCTATTGTCAGATCAGGGTAAAACTCATGTCCAGTTTCAGCAAGCACATAGTATATACAGATATGTCCATAAATATTTGGAAACTGAAGTTTTGTTATTTTGGCTGTTTTCCCAAACATATTCAAGTTACAGTTGAATAATGAATATAGGCTTACCTTCATTTTGAAGGTATACACATCCAATATGAAAGGGTTTTGGAATTACAGCTCTAATACATAGCCCCCTTTTTCCCAAGGGACCAACGGCAATTGGATAATGGACAAATGGATTTACTTAGCTATACTAAGCACACATTTATTATTTTTCATTCAAACCTGTAGTGCCTCAATAAATGCCCCAAAACAAGTGATAACAAAATGTGACTATATACTGAGGGACTGTGCATCCGAGTTTATTTAGTGTAACCATCCTACAAAAAACAAGGATTGCATACACGGCATATACTTGGTGCAGTTCCATGATTATGCTAAATTATAAACTGTAAAAAAGGAACAAAAACAAGAGGAAACTATCATTCAGGGATGGCAATCACTGTCTCCTGATGGGTCATTAGAAGTCTGTGTGTAATACTTCCAGGCCATAGGGATGTAGTACCAAACTAAAGTGGATACATCAGCTCTAAGAATTTCTTCACACCAGGGACTGGACTCCAGGCCAGAAAAGCATATCCTTCTCCAACCTCAGGTCCTTGAAGCAGTACTGGGAAGGAGTTGGTTTTCAGAATGAAGGCTCTACCTCGCATTGTGGATGCCAAAGTGAAGAGTAGTCCAGTTTAACCTTTCAGATTTCTGATAGACAGCAAGGGAATATTTTCTCAACAGGAAGTAATTTAAATTGAAAGGGACCCAAGTCAACTTTAAATCCCCATCTTATTCAAAACACCCTGTCAAACTCTGTTTGGCTGGTGGTGGCAGGGTTCCTATTTTGATTGGCTGGCTGCTGGGGCATGTGACCTCTCCGTCTGGGTGGGGCCAGGTATTCAAACATGGAGGTGTTGTGTGTGGAGAGCATGTTCTTAAGATCGGAGGGCATGGGGTCGGACCAGAAGAAGTCGTGGTTGAGAGCATCGTCGCTGTCTGTTCGCTGGGAAGGGTCTAGCACCAGTAGTTTGTCAATGAGGTCCAGAGCATAGGGATCCTTCACATAGGCTTTGAGTCTGTCTTTAACTTTCCTCTTCTGGCCTTTGGGGAGCTCCATTTTCTGATACAGCTCGTATTTCTTGTCCACACCTGGCCATACCTGATTAGAGTGGGAATATGGACCTGGTTAGGGACTGTATGACAAGACAGTTGGTGTATGTTTGTGTACATGGTGCATAATTGTGTCCATGCGTTCTCTTCTCACCTCTGCCGTGATTGAGCCACACAGCTGACTGATGAGCGTGAGCTGGTGCTGTTCTGTATTGCCCTGCATGATGGGGCTCCGTGTCCACATCTCTGCCATGATGCATCCTGCTCCCCACAGGTCAATGGGGGGCCCGTAGTCTCGCTCACCTACCAAAAAACAAACCTTCTGATTAGGCACAGGCTCTTATTGCTGGAATGTCCACCATTTACAGAAATTACCCCCCAAGCTAACTTTCTATGGAACTATTCATATGTAATCAAATATTATTTCTGTGTATGTGTGTGTGTGTACATCTCTGACTGCCTTTCTTACCCAAGAGCAGCTCTGGAGGTCTGTACCAGAGTGTGACCACACGGTTAGTGTAGCGGTTGCCCTGGCTGTTCTTGGCCAGGCTGAAGGCTCGTGCCAGGCCAAAGTCTGCCAGCTTTAGAACGCCGTCTCTGGTGATCAGCACATTCGCTGCCTTCATGTCTCTGTGAAGGATCTGTAAATGTTGAGAAGAAAAGAGTCACCCACCTTAATATACATTGCATTCAGAAAGTATTAATATCTAAAAGATTGTAAGACACTGTCATGCATATTCATGTTTCTCATTTTAGAATTTATTACATATATATATATATATGTTACCAACTGCCATTTTCAAGCTCTTTGATCCAGCTAGTACAAATCAATGTGAGTGGACAACAGCTTGTATGTTTACCTTGTTCCTGTGGATGTAGTAAAGCCCATTGAGCAGCATCTGCATCACCTTCTTGATTTCAGCCAGTGTGAACTTCACATTGGCATTGCTCAAAAGTCCCGCCAAGTCGTGCTCACAGAAGTCAAAGACAAGGTATATACTGCCTTTGTAGCGGTTGAACTGTGTAGCTGCAAATGGAAGTAGAGTTGATGAGGCTTTAACATAATTTAACTTTTACCACTTTCAGTATCACATACATTGCATAAACTTGTGCACATAATACATTGACATGACTGCCCTCACTTAATGGCCATGCACAACCACACAGGTCATTAACAGACAAGCTGTCAATAAAAGTTGTCAAAAGGTCATAAATCCACAAACGTCATCTGCACATCTGTAACAACAGCACCAATAATGACACCCACCTTTGGTACGGCAGATCTCTATCAGATTCACAACATTCTCATGTTTCAATAGCTGCAGAATCTTTATTTCTCTCAGTGCTGTGATGGGGAACTGTGAATAAATGTGAAACAATGGCGATGAAACAATGAACAGCAAATTAAAAGGGCCATGCATGTGTCTGACTTTTACAAACAAATGTAATTACAGAGATAGAGTAAACGTATGGACTAAAGCAGCCAAATATTTTGACCTGAGCACAAGAACGAACACAAAAGCCTATTTCTTACCCCTTCTTTCTCGTTCTCCATTAGAACTTTCTTCAGTGCTACCTTCTTTCCAGTTTGTCTGTGCTTGGCTTTGAACACTTCACTGGAAAGGTAATGTTTATTGATCCGTATAAATGTCAAATAATGGGTCGCTAAGCTAGAAACACGAGTGACATAACACGTGTATTCATCACTGACACATATTTGCCTCAATTAGAATACGACGAGGTACAGTTACCTAACCAATCTTACTAAGTAACATCAATACATAGGGCCAAGCTAGACAGCTAACAAGCTAGCAACTTCTGAAGAAGCAAATGTGGGGATCTACTTCCTCGATTAGGTGTACGCGAGCTTTAACGTTGCTATCAACGGGTATTCCATGCCATTAACAGCATGCAATAAGGCAATTTTACCCAAAAGTTCCTTGGCCAATTTTAGCAAGCTTCTCATATTTGGAGAACTCGTCACAGAAAGGGAATTCAACGCCATCGTAATATTTGGACATGATGGCGGCCTCCCGGTCGGGCCTGTGGATGATAATTTTGTTTCGTTAACATGATATAATTTTCACGGATCTGCACATTTGAAGCAGACATAAATACAGTATTTTATGGAGTATATTATATTATGCAACAATGCATACATTGCGTGATAAATGAATATAAGTCATACTTTTCAGCCGCACCGGCGTTTCCACTTTTGTCTCGCTGCATCCTTGTTTGTGTGTGTTTGACGCTACAATAAAAAAGCGTTTTTCTACGGAAGCCATAAGCTACGGAAGCCTAAGAGGGCTGTAGGCCC
Source organism: Osmerus eperlanus (assembly GCF_963692335.1). Lineage (NCBI taxonomy): Eukaryota > Metazoa > Chordata > Actinopteri > Osmeriformes > Osmeridae > Osmerus > Osmerus eperlanus. The sequence goes on from NC_085031.1 coordinate 7,266,029, forward strand.
GTCACTAGGTAGATTCGACTTCATGCAGCGCCGGCGGCGCCGACAGCCGGCTGCAGCCGGCTAACTTGAAGCTGAGAATGCCATTGGCTGCTTCGGGTCAGCCGGGCTGCGGGCGGCTGCAAGCGACGCCGGCGCTGCATGAAGTCGAACTTACCTATTTTTTTTTTCAGTAGCAGATATTGTATTCAACAGTTTCTCTCTTTTCAAAATGTTTCTCTCTAGTGGAGACATAAAAATAATAAGTTATTGTGCAAATCATATTCAGATGTTTAGCTGACGATCAAATTTGTAAGCTATTTCAATTCCCCTTTAGGCCTGCAGTAGCCTACTTTGCTATGAAATGTCGTCCAACCTGTTGAACTATGATCAAACGTACAAGGAGGACCTTAGCTCAAAATGCATTCTCATCAAAACCTTTATATTTTTATCTACAAAACGTCAACTTTATATTTAAATGAGTGCCATTAGATAGTAGCCTAAACAAATGTCCATTCACCTGAATTGTGAATGTGTTTGAACTGTACAAGGGGCCGTAACACTGTGTTTTATTTTTATTTTGGCCAAACCCAAAACTATACCCCATATGGTTTAAGGATAGCAGTAAACTGGACAGTGTAATAATATTAACCATTTTGTTGTGGTTATTTGACTCTGCTTTACATTACATTTACTAACATTAAATCAGTTATAGCATGTTACAGAATAAAGGTTTCAAATCGTACTCTGCCGTGATTATGCAAATCGGAGAAAGACAAAAAAGCCAGACCTCATGGCCAAGTCCAGTTAATGGCAAAAGAGTAGAGGAGAACAAGAAAATAGATAATATGCAGTTTTATAGCCCCAACCCAACTATCATCTATAAAGAACTACCAATCTGCCCACATATTGACTCTTATCCATCACTATAATGGACTTCAATGGGTGTGACAAGCATCCAGCAACTAAAGTCTTCAGCAAGAGGTGGGGGACAGTCTCCCAGCCTACAGTGTGATTTATGCGTCATGTTTTGCATAGATATTCAAGTAGCACATACAATTCAAACCAAACACACTTTCTTCTTACTTACAGGCCACTAAGAAGTTCAAACAACCAGTTCAGTGAGTAGGACTAACATAACATTGTGTAATGTTGCATTGTTAATAGGTATGTGGATCAGATCTCGCCCAACTCCAAATCATATGACTGTCACCTGTCTTGCTATCAAAACGCAGTCGTTTGCATCCTCCTATGATCCAGTACAATTTTTACAAACCTCCTTCTCTAAAAGTCAAAACAACTGTCTCGTGATTTGTTGCACACACCGAGAATAGAATACATTTGATTATGGAGTACTGCAGGTAGTGATGGGGTAGCGAAGCTTTGCGACGCAATACACCATTAGAAAATAGGGCAGAGGTTTAAAGTCTGCTGTGGCTACAATAAAATCCTGGATCGGAGTACAGGATCTGGAGTATCTGTTACCAACTGTTTATAAGGAAGTGACTAAGCATTCCTCCATTAGTCTGTTTTGTGTGTACAAGAGAAACATTGGAAAGCAGCATGAAAACGATTGTTCTGTTCTCGTCTCTGGTTCTGGGCTGCCTGGCTCAGAAACCTCACCCCTGCAGTAAGTAAACAAGTGTGTGTGAGAGACACCTTGCATTGGGAATATCTGCTTTCTATAAAAAAAAGGTGACCTATTACATACTTTATGGTCAAAACTTAATTCTGTTCAGTTTTAAATGCAATATGATGGTTTTTTTATTTTTACTTAGGTCAAAGAACATATTTAATGCAAATTGTGTCAGTAAAATCATTCTTAACTTCCTCCCCTAGAATCTCCACCTCTTCTGACAGGTAGCCTCTCTGTGGTGGTGAGTTTCCTAAAGGGGACTCCTTTTTGGGGGGGGGGGGGGGGGTGCCAAGACCCCTTTAATGGCATATCATTGCAACATTGTACCCTGCAAAAAGTGTAGGATACACAATATACTAAGTATATCTGTATATGGTACAATACATATGGTTGAGTCAAATAATTTACAAAATCAGACTAATTTGACTGAATTTCGACTAAACTCCAGATCGGTTACCAATGCAGCATCCTCCTGTATTTGTGTTTAAATAATTTACATTTCACAAGAATTCTAAATTAAATTCAGAATTCATCCCACACCAGTTGTTCAAATATTGGTTTATAATGACAGATTGTAACCCACCCTATTCACTACTCACAGGCTCATCATGATCTGACGGCCGGTGCCAAATATACCTATGATGCATTTGGGCAGCGTATCCGCTTCAGAGAAATTGGTTCTTACCAGAACCAGACATTCTGGATTGATGCGCTGCTGCTCTTCAGAGAGGTAATCAACAAATCTCCTCAAAACATCTGATGTTTCTCTGCTAAATCTGAGGCGAATTATGTGTGGGGGGGAAAAATACAATGATAAGCATTGCCACCCCTTTAAAGAAATGTTTTGTCAGGGTGTCATCTATAAGATCAACCATCAGAACCGCACCTGTAAGAAGGAGAAATTATGGGCAGACTTTCATCCCATGGAAGTTCCTAACAATGCAACTCTGCTGGGGCAAGTCATCTTGGGTGGTTCCTCTGGTCCAGGAGAGGGTCTTCTGGTCAATAGCTGGTATGGAGAAATGAAACGGGGTAAGAACATGAGAGTTAATGATGTGTTCTTTAGTCTCCTTTCCTCTTCTCACATCTGTGCTCTTGTTGATCTTGTGATGCTTTTGTCTACAGGGAAATACGTGAGCACAGTAACAGAATTCGGATGTTTGCCTGTCAGCACTTTATTTCACACAGAACGCACTGGATGGATATTGACAAGGTTAGTCTGCATTTATTTAGCAAAAAGCTACAACACATTTGCTACTTGTGTTAAAGGTTTTATTATATTTCTTGTGTATGTGTGGTATATCTGATTATTCCATTAGCTAATAGGATATAGTATATTAAAGGTAAATATCCATAGAGGTCTGATCTGTATTCTGTATTAATTTCCAGTTTTTTCAACATTCTCATTGGAATTGAGGACCCTCAAGATTTCTTCCCTCCTGACTTCTGTCAGGATGCAGTGTCAGACAACAAAGGAGAACCTGCTGACTTCTACAGCCTGTTTTTTGAGTAGTAACAAGAAGTTCAACAGTCTTTTATTTGTTCTCTATACTTAAACCTATGCTAATACTATTTAGATCACAATCATATATGTTCTAATTTGCTATGAAAGTCTATGAAAGTTTTATGAAGGAACAAAATGTAACTTTCATGGGAGTTTAAAGGGATGACCTGCAATGGGCATTTTTCAAGACACATGTAATCAAACACTGGGATATGTTACTATCTTCTTCCTTTAAGCTTCTATTTCCAAGCAACACTGGAATAGTTTCTGTGTCATGTGTGAAGTTGACTAAAGTTTGGAATTGCTCAATACTATTTTTGTCTGGCTTTTACACAGGCATTTTCCAGGCTGCACCCCTGATAAAACTTAAATTGCAGTCACTATAAAAAGGAATTGTATGAATAAACAGTACTGATCACAGTGACAATATTGTTGCACAGATCTCACACATTATTTTGTGTTTTGTTTTATGTTGACTGCCTTCATTTAGCCTATATACCGATGAGACATGCCTGGTTAAGACTACAACCCTTTAGTAAATCACTAGGAAAGAGGCATAGTTGTATGATATTTAATCAAATCCATTCAAAGCATTCACAAAGCAATCGCAAACAAGTGTTCTCCACCTCCTGATCTCAGGATGTGAACAGTCCAATTCAGCACAGTAGTGCCAACTAGGTTCCTATGCAGCATGTCGTGGTCTGATTTGGTAGCAGAAGTAACAAATTCCCCTCAAGTCGCCTACCTCTTGCACGCATACATCTGCAGTCACCCCCCCAAGCTCCTGACCCACTGTTTCCAACCAAAGTAGCCTGGCGTCAGGGTCCTCGTCCGAAAACTGCAGATATAACCCAGAACTTCGTAATACGCGCAGAGACTGCTTTAGAACCTGATCAGCTTTGCCTCTCCCTTCCCTGGATCTCAACAAGGCATCTGTTGTACCCTTATCTATTATTAGGTCTAGGCTTTCAGAGCCATAGTGTTGGTGGAGTTCTGTACAATCCAGTTCTAAGAATTCCAGTCTTGAATCAGGATTACGAGGTTCTGCTGCTTTGGTTCTAATTTGTTCTTGCATAAAGCGCACAGCTACTGGGGAAATATCTGCGCAGGTCACTTGCACTGCAGAGAAGGAATTATTGTATATATCAAGACCTAAGGCAGAGGTTCCGCAGCCCAAATCCAATACTTGGAAGAGAGTATTAGAGTCAGGTTTAGAATGCAGCAAGGGCAAGATAAAGTCCTGAACTGTGCCAAAACCAAAAAACCACTCAAAGTTCTTAAAGTTTGGTGTTCTGCCGCGGTTTTCAGTGTAAAACCGGTCCCACGTTGCTTTCTTATCCATGTTCTCAATTAATTCAGCTGGAGGAATAAATGAATGTGATTAAATGAAAACAATCAGCCAACATTTCTCCATTATGTCTCACATTAGATCGCTGTCGCTGATGATAAAGGTTTTTAAAAAGCTACAGGAAGTGTGATGAATGATGACGCTAAGGCAATGGTATAGCCTGTGACGTACTGGCTACGAGTTAGCAGTTCAGAATGGCATGTCTTGTCTTTATGATAATCATGCGTCTAGTTGAACGTATATTGTGTACGCAAACATACTTGTAAGTGAAGAATGGTTCCTGGAAATCACCGACACAAGCTTTCCTAACCTTCTGTATGACATTAGCAACACGTTGGACAACAACGAAGCCATGATGATGCTCGTTGAACTGCGCAAATGCGCAGGCTGCATGTGAAACGCGCATGCGCGTCAATTGGCCTAATTTATTTACCAAAATATCTGATATTGTGCAAGACCACAAACCTTGATAGGTCTATGTCCAAAATAAGGTCTACAAAAGCCTACCGACAGTAGATTAACTTTTTTTTGTAGGTACTACGGCAGTGTTGCCAGTGTCGCGCCAAGTCGGCTACTTATCCCAGCCAGGATTTGTATCACCTGGCCGCGGGAGCGCGCGTGAACGACTTTTATGCAAAAAGTATCACCAAAATGATGGGTTATGTAAATTCACAGGAGGAAAATGTATGTTACTAAATAATCTATTTCGTTATGTGTTGATTTGAGCCATGGGATAAATCATGTCTCAACAGGAGGGATGGAGATAACGAGATAGTGTTTACAGCATATGGATTTTCAAACAATTCAAGAAAGCCTAAAACATTTTTAGCGTAGGAATGGCCTACTGTGGGTTACTGTGTACAACCTTGTAGTCTACTTGTGTAAAATCCACAGACAGAAAGGCGAGAGAGGTGTCTAATCCAGCGAGAGGTCTGCTGTAGCCTATGACCTAAAATCAGGAGACTGGATTCTGGTGACGGATTTGAAACGAGGTGGTCCCCAGGTGGATGGGGTCATCCCTGACTAGTTTCAGAGGTGATAGTCGAGGAGATAGCATGGTACACGTGAGTCATTGCAAATCGTGCATTTTGTTTGATAGCCGCAAACAAAGGAAACGCGTTCTGCGTCAAATCAAGGAAAATCCGAGCTGTGCCTATAGTACAGTTCGTTGAGGTTGACGCTTGCAATTTATCGACGAAGCTACATTGCCTAAAAGACGATTACACATACATAACTGAAGAAGACAATCTTGTCATCGATTTAGATTACTTGGAACAGAAATGGAACATAATGTTAATCTTTACCAAGTATTGCACAGAGTCGATGAATCTCAAGGAAGTTTTATGACTTGCGGCCGGCCTGCAAGGAGACAAGTAGCCATGGTGCTAAAATGTTCTAACCAATCTGGTTGGTCTTCAACCAATCTTCAAAGTTAAAAAAACAGAACTGGAACTCTGGAAACTGGAAGTTTGATGCAAAGTGTTTATTGGTCTTCAAGGTGAAAACAAAATACCAACAAACATGAGCTGATCCCGGGATCACACTGGTCTTTTACTCTCCAGGCATGCACTTATGTATATGCCCATGTCTCAGATTTGTTAACGCATCACACAATTGGTCCCTTGTACCGGGTGTTTCAGATTACAAAAGCGCATGAGCGTTGGCACCTTTGACCTTATGTAAGTTTTGAGATGTATAGTTTTCTGCTAGATGACCAAATACTGTCTTTCTCTTGGAATGGATTCTGTAGCTCTTAATTACACAAAGGACTTTTACACAAAGGAATTCCTCCCTACATAGGGCTAGTGCTGTCATTGACCAGGCAGCTCCAGATAAGACTTGGCGTAGGGCCATAAATGTGCATTTTGATTTATAGTTCAGGCCTCTGCCTGCGAAGGGAGATGCATATCTACAACTTGGGTCACTACAGTATGTATAGCCGTGTCTTGGACAAAGCACTTAAGATAAATGTTAATTATTTTGTGTTCATTTGTCAGATCAGTATAATTGTATTTTACTAGTGAGGACTGTTTCACAACAGACTGTACCACTAATTTGAAATATAAAGATACAAAACACGCCCCCACAAAAAAACACAAACCATTAGGTTTGTGTGAATTACTAACTTGACAGACCCCAGTCTAAGTCTTCTCCCACACCCGTGACAGGGCGTCAGCCACCACGTTATCAGTACCCTTAACCCTCGTGCTGCCTTCGGGTCACATGACCCAAAGGTTCATAACGAACCATCGTTGTGTTTACCCAATTTTACCCAATACAAAAACAAATAAAAATAATTTTCTTTTAACCTTCGCAATGTGGGGGGTCTGAGACAGCCCAACGGTTAAAAGAAAATGCTTCACTTTGTTTTTGTATGCGGTAAAGTTGTCGCAATACGACGGTGGGTCACAATGACTGATGGGTCAGAATGACCCGAAGATAACACAAGGGTTAATATGACAGATATTGATGTTATAGCTCTGTAAAATCAAAGCTCAAAGCGGTTTTGATTGTACATTCGGTTCAAGAAGACCAAGGGATTATGGTCAGTAAATACTTCAACAGGTTTGGCCATGGAACTAACAGGTCCGCTTTACGCATCCCTGATAGTACTTCACACGAAGGGTCAACAAATGCTGAAACAGCAGATACCGCCATACTTAACTCTAGACACTAATAACACCACACCAAAGACACTATACACACAGAGCTACAACACAACCAGCAACCCTCACTTAGCCAGTGAGCTAGTCCTTTACTCACACCCCTAAACACCACACCTCAATCACCGACCACCAAGACGTCCGAGCAGTCAAGATCCCGGACGAGCCCCCAAAAGTGAATGTGAGCCTAAAAATGACCAAACAGCTATAAGCCTTCATCTTCAATTGGTACACATTTGAATGATGCCATTTTTGTGATAAAAGTTAAAAATATATAATAAACGCTGAAGCTTTTAAAGCACATCTTATGCAATTTATGATCATGCCACTTAATGAGGCAATGAATGTCCCTGAAGAGAGTCAGTGTAAACAGTTTTTGGCTTCAAGTAGGGTGAGGCTTAATGTTTGCAATACACAGAAGGCAGCTGTGTGTTTCTGGCTAAAACATCTGGCATCAAGTTGTACTTGCCAGGTCATATAGTTATCATATATTCATATTAAACAAGACTAAATTCGATATCTCTGTCAGCTGTTATCTGCCAAGCCTATTAAATTTGATATTTTAACCAAATTAAACCCACCAGTGATGCCACTAACTCCTACCATACACCCCATCTAAACATTATTCTATAGGCATAGATTCTGCTTTTTCACATGGAACAAGCCCAGAGGTATGCCATCACTTATATCAAACTACTTATACACAATCCACAAACTTGAAGTCTCAAATGGTGTTTTACAAAGAAAAGGAAGGGTCAAGGTGTTTCAGCACCCCTCCTACAAGATGGAGGCTGCCTGTGACAAGGATGTGAATCCCAGTGGCCTCTCGTAAGGGGGATGCTTTCGCTGTGATGCTGTCCTTGACTGGTACGGCTATTTTGGCCGTGTCTGCCAGGACAGAGTCCCTTCCCTGGCAGATCCACTGGAGGGCGCTAAGGATGCAGGGGAAAACAAGGGTGTCGCTCTTGTGTTTGGCCATCAGGGGGAGATGGTCATGGATGAGCCCCGCAGCATTCAGCCCCTCCTCCTGGCCGGTATGCATACGCCAGCTCTGCTGGTTGTCCAAGCAGCGGGTCAGCATGTTCTCCACAGATACTTCAAAGTTCTGTTGGTCTGGGGGGGTAAAGGTCTGAGTGTGAGAGAGGGAAAAATCTCCACCATGCTGAGAACATAGAATCACAAATGATAGTTTCGTAGTAGTTACATCTCTAGCTCAGATCTCCAACCTATACCATGAGAAAATATTTTTATATGTATGGTCAACAACATTTATTTTGTTCCGGGAGAGAACCAGCTCACACTCTCAAATCTACTCATACTTAAGTACTGCCTATTTGTAAAGTTCATAGTGCCATTTAAAATAGACTTAAAAATTATCACATGAGGTTTTCAAATGAATGCCTCCATATACCTACGCACCCAATTGTAGACAATGGTAGCCTTACCTGCATTACATGATGCTATGGCTTCAGTTATGTTGGGGCAGAACACAGCAAAGTCAAAATGACAAGGCTATGGGGTGGGGAAAAAAGGAAGAGATGAGCAAAAAGATAGAGTTCAATGTCAATATTTTGTGGAGCTGGTCTGCATAGGTCAACCACAACTACATCTTGGTTGCTGTGCAAAAAAATTACAGCTGCAACCTTACCAAATCTGGCTAATGTACATTGAAAATTAAATTGGAAAGAGATGGATCACTCCAATCTATTCATATGGCTCTCCTTGAAAGTGTTTGACTGTGCCCCTTTCGGTTTACACAGGGTGACATAATTCAAGTGAACCACAAGTATTGGTACACGTTGTTCACTCACCACCAACAGTTTCAGCATGGCTGCATAGTCTCTCTCTCCTGTAACGTTGAAAAGAAGCACTCGGACCACAGGTCCACTGTGCGGGTACAAGACAGGAATTCAAGGTCAGGCCAGTGTATTGTATTTGAACTTATAGTTTGCATTGCTTCAGTGCCCATGGAAGAAATTGATTGGAATACTGCAAACTTAACTACAGAGTAATGGAATTTGCTACTGTGCACAGTTATGTATTCGTATCAACATGATATACTAAAAACATCTCCATGCTCACCCTGCCCTCTTCTCGTGCTGAGCGGCGGCATTGCTGAACCAGTGGACGCATGCCTGCATGCTGCGCATGGTGTGGGCTCCATCCAGGAAGTAGGTGACAGGGCCGTGCTCCAGAGTCTGTGTGCGGCCAGGCCACTCTGTGTCTGCTAGTCCTGTGGACCAGAGAAGTGGAGCGATGAGGGGAGAGCAAGAAAGTGTTTTAATGAGACAAAGGAAAGGACCATCCTGTAGTACCTAAACTATTTACAATAACCGATTTGCTTTGTTCAATTGTATTTACCCAAGGTGTTTGTTTCTGATTAGTTGTTCAGATCACAATGTAATTACATTAGACTACACTTCATGTATTGCTTATTGTGGCCAGTGATTGACTGCCTACCATTTCAAGTGTTGACGACAGTAATTTCATAGCAAGAATAACATGTTATTTACAATCATTGCCTTCATGCCAGGAGCTAATCTAATTATTTAGGCTTATGACAATGCAATGAGCACCTCTAAATAAAAAGCAAGCTGTCAAAGCAACGGACAAGGGATTTAAGTTTCTGGTCAGTTAAAATATTAGTTTTTAAAGTATATGCAAAACTGAATCTTACACTACTTTCTGCTGCAGGGCATAACAGCTTAGTGTCTGTATTCATACCACCACCGTTAAACGTGTGAGTGGCAGGAAGGAGTTTGACCACTAACACACAAAAACTAAATAATTTATTGACACATCAACATTTGGATACTGTTAGTTCATCTTTTGTTCACGTATGGGTTTGTTACAAGAGAGGGTTTAAGAGTTATTCAGCATGACTCACCTTTTGCCATGATTGGGCTTAATTGGAAGGCTGAGGCCAAGGGAACAGTTGTGGTTTCCCTTGTTAGGAATGGGAGGTTATCTTCTGTGGGTGGACAAAACGGTTAGGTCTGAATACAGATTGAATGCAACCGACTGAATGATTTGATTACTTAACTCCTCAAAAAAAGTTTGGAAACCTTATTTTGGTCGATTATTCCTCCACTTCAATAATACCAATTGGTATTGTATTTTATATCGTTTGAAAGCCTGATTAGTCACTTTTACAACGAGGTACAACTTGTAAGGACTCGTGCATTCGTGGAATGAGCAACACAGCTAACCGTGTGGGTAGCGGCCCCCCAAAAATTGCCCAAATCCCCTGCAATATTCTTCTGTTGGTATTAACTCTCCAGAAAGGGTGCTGGAGAGTTTATATGATTTAAATACTACACAATGTTGGTCATAATCAAACTAGAACTAGTTCAGTCAAAACAATCACGTATTAGATTTGAGCATTTATTGTTACATGACATGGACATGTAAGTTTGACTTTGGCGGAGTGGATGATCTAAGGGAAGCGCTCCCTGCCTCCTCGATGATACGCATACATACATGACATATGAGGCAGGGAGAGAGATAATCCGCCTGAAGGATAGAACATACAGACAGCATGGGGGAGAAGGGGGATGGTGGAGGGCGGCAGCAGCACTGATCATACAACAACCGGGGTGAGTGTGTGCGTATCCGCGCGTCTTTAAAGACGCCTTATCGGACGTGGCCCAATGGGTATGCACTGCTAACATGGGTGTAGTTGTGGGCGGAGGAAAGGAAGTTGGAGTAAGACGCCTTACGTCCCCGACACATGGATGACGCGCGCTGCCCGATTGCCCTGCCTGAACTAGCTGCGCTTATGATTTGAAAAGCTGAAGGAAGTACCTCACAAAACATGCAAAAGGAACACAAAAATACCAAAACACAAAAGAAAGCAGGTGCACACTTTTTGAATCCGACACACACAGACACAAACACACCTGGCAAGCAGCGTCTCTGTAGCCAGGTGTGGCTGAGCTGCAGGGCCAGGGAGGCATTGGAGCACTGATGCTGCCCAGCCAGGCCCAGACGCAGGGTGGCCTCTGCTCTGTACTCATTCAGCTCTGGGCACATCCACAGCGGACACTGGGAAACACACCAAACAGAGGAGGGACAAGACCCAGAATAAGGATATAAAGATGTTTGCAATTCTATGTTTTTAGTATTGCTGGTGATCTGATTGATTTCCCTTTCTCTGGGATTGATTAACCCTTGTGTTATCTTCGGGTCATTCTGACCCATCAGTCATTGTGACCCACCTTCGTATTGCGACAGATTTACCGCATACAAAGACAAAGTGAAGCATTTTCTTTTAACAGCTAGGCTGTCTCAGACCCCCCACATTGCAAAGGTTAAAAGAAAATTATTTTAATTTGTTTTTGTATTGGGTAAAATTGGGTAAACACAACGATGGTTCGTTATGAACCTTTGGGTCATGTGACCCGAAGGCAGCACGAGGGTTAATTACATAATAAATATGTTTGTTAGATCAGGCTTACCAGATAAATATGTTTTGGCAATGTATACACAATTATCTGCATAAATCGAAGGCTCCAATTCAGTGAGCTTCAAATACAGCCTCAACATGGAGCAAGCCTCCAACCCAGAGGCCTCTATATACTTCAGTTTTGTAAAAGTAACTAACCTCATTACTCACATACGCCACTATTCAAAAGCTCTATCCATTAGGAGGCAGGTTAGAGACAAACATTAAAAATAAAGAATGAAATTTGAATGTGATAAGAGAAGATTGAAAGCTCAAATCAAGCGTGAAGTTTATTACTGACTTAGGAGAGGTTGACCAAGGTGAGAATGCAATATTTTACCTTTTCCAGACTTGGATACCTCCATTTTTACATTCTCTGTCTAACAATGTGTAGCTGTATTTTGTGCTTTGTCAATTTATGAGCAGTGTCTCACCCCAATCTCCACGGCACGCTCTTTTAAAACCGTCATAGGCCCTTCAGGCTGCTTCACAGTGAAGGCTGGAACCCCTGGCTGGGGGAACGTCCAGAGAACCATTTGATTAATGACACGTTTCTGTAGTTTGATGATTGTAACTTTTTTTGCTGTGTTCCATCAGTACTGTCGGATGTTATTGCTTTGTATGCAGTTACAGGAGAACATGGAAGTCACACAAATCAAATGGTCAAAAAGGGTGAAAGAACAAAATGTAAAGTACCACAAATTACACACAAAAACAGAATTATTAATAAAAAGTTATCTTTCTAACATCACAATCACCTTGAAGATTCCCCCTTTATGCCAGGCAATCTTCTCAATGGTATCCCCCAAGTCCTGGGTGTGATCGACACCCAAAGATGAGATGCCACACACCCATGGTCTCCTGTCATACACCGGGGGGTGGGGGGGGTTGTCTGTTAGTACTCTTTCTCAGTCTCTCTAGATATCACTAGGAATACAATAATTCCAGTTAAGGACAAAAAATAATGACAAACAACACTCATGTATAAGACTTTCATGAAAATTTCAAAATATTCACCTGGAGACAATCTTCTTTCCATTTGTAAGGTGACCAAGAGGTCATCACTGTGTTTTTGAGTCTAAAACAAAACATACTGAGCCTGACAGGCTCACTGGAACTTGGGGTTGCAACTAAGAATGGCTCAACTAGTTAGTGTTAATTTAACTCATCATGAAGATGATAAATTAACAATCAATCAAAGCATTGTACTGTATTGTGTTAATTAGACCAACATTGAAAAGCTTCAATGCAGGCAGTACTTTTGAGCAATGTGGTGGCATTGGGTAAATATATTCAATTTATGAACGGCACAGTTGAACTGTCATTACCAGCAACTATTGTGCAGTCACAAGCTGAAATCTCTCATATTTGCTTTTGTAAAATGTTTACTCAAAATGCTTTAATGCGTTTTGGGAACACCTCAAGGTGTTACCTTATTTTCCAGGTTACATGTCCATACAAAAAGCTTTTTAAAATAAATTCCACAGGATGGGGTTAGGTACTTGGATAGAAGTTTGGACAAGGAACCTGCACACTTGATTACACTCTGTAACTTTGGTTAATTAAGAAATCCAGAAGAGAGAAAATAAGGTTTAGAAGTATACTATGTGGAGAGCTTAAAGATGGCTTTAGACTACATTATGAGGATGAGTAGAGTGCCAGGAAAACAAACCAGCCAAGTGTATAGAGTTGGAAGTCTATAGGGGGACACTTTCCCATTCACTTTCCCAATCCTTACTAAGTTCTTACTGCCTAAATAAAACTAGGTGTAACCATTTTGCATCCAATAGTAAGGATGATACCTGAACAGGGCTGGACTGGGACAAAAAAATTGCCCTGGCATTTTTGCTCAGACCGGCCCACCACAATCGGTCGGACACCACCCACCAGTACACCATGCTTGCGGTGAGAATTTTGGGCTCTGAGCCACTGCATCTGACAAGAAACAAGGGGGGGAGGGTGGAGCCTGTTAAAGATTCCGTAAAGTGGAATTGAAAACTAGTTGTAAGTTCACCACACCACAGAATAATGTGTTACATATTATAAATGAAATTTTCCCCTGAGGCTGAGCTGTAACAGTAAAAATTGACACCAGAGACAGCAGACAGTGAGCTCTCCAACTAGGCTACTTCTAGCACATTAGCTGCCATTTCACCAAAATACCATCATTCTACACCGAGTAGCCTAATATCAAGTTAGCGGTTTGCACTAACTCATAGCAGAGATTGGCTACCTCTGGAAAAGTTATCTAGTATAATTATAACAAGCACACAGAACTGAGTAATGAACTGCTGGTGGCGGTGGATGGTCCAGGTGCGACCGGAGGAGGAACGGCCGGGAGGGCGATGCTCGGTACTGCTCCGCGCTTCAAGAGAAGCCGTATGTCCACGAACCCCGTCTGTCTCTGGTCCATGTTAAAACTATCCGCCGTGAAATGGTCACTGCAGAGGCGGCTGTTGGAGTTTATCCGAAGCTTTTCATCAGCGTGGCTCTTCACAAAATCAATCCACCTATTTTTCCTTTCCTCATCAATAGGGACATTAAATAGCGTTGCTGAAGTTTTTGCATCCAGGGAAGATGCAGTTGCGGGTGGAGGGAGACATCCTGAAGTTGGCTAGCTAGCGGATAGGTAGAAATGAAGTTAAGCATCTTTTACATTTAGACATTGAGTCATTTAGCAGACCCTCTTATCCAAAGCGACTTACAGTAAGTAAGTAGGGACATTCCCCCGAGGCAAGTAGGATGCAGTGCCTTGCCCAAGGACACAACGTAATCTTGCATGGCCGGGAATCGAACCGGCAACTTTCTGATTCATAGCCCAATTCCCTAACCGCTCAGCCATCTGACTCGCCATTTTAGTGAACTTTGTGAATATTTTCTTTGGTTCCATTATTGGGTTCAGTATTGTTCCGGGTGGGGCGATAATTCAGACTTCCCCGCATGTCCCCTCGTGTGGAATTCTGTAAACTGCGTTTCTTCATCCTCTGTGAACGAAATTAATTAACCTTGTATATTTTGCTAAGTTTTCAATTACGTGTATTTATTTTGTGACCTTAGATTGCCTTTTTATTACTTCCGATAATGTGTACTGTGTTAAATATACAAATTAATGTAATAAGATATGCGAGTTGTGAATGTCTGTTTAGCCGTTGAGTAGAGGCTAACTGGCTAATTCCATTCTGTAGGATAACAGTGTTGTTCTGCCCCTGTACTGTGCGTGATCGCTTCACTATTCCTGTGTTACAGGTATGTTTTGCCTGTGTGTTAAAGTACTTTACCTGTCATGTACTTTATTCATTGCTCTGTAAATTCTGTATTACACTATACGATCAAGTGTTGTATCTAGTAGGCTGTAATGGGCTAACGGTGGGTATCTTAGAATCGCCTACGCACAGCTATTTGTTAGCTACCGCCCTCGTGTGGAAGTCTGTAACAGGGGATGATAGTGTTGTTCTGCCCCTGTACTGTGCGTGATTGCTTCACTATTTCTGTGTTACAGGGAAATAAATCTGATGACAGCATAAATCCACGACTTCACGTCTCTACTCTCCATTCAGCTGACCACAAAAAGACATTGTAATTGTATAAAAAAAAAAAATCATAGCTTATTGGCCCGAAGTGCGTCGGCACAGAGGTATGCCAGATTATCAGTTCAGCCCAACCTTAACCTCACAATGGTGTGATGATCTACCTTCTCCTGCAGGAAAATGTGGAAGTAGAAGTACAGGGCACTATTAGCTGCGGCCAAAAAAAACAAAATTGGACAAAGTGTGCAGGCACATGATGTGCATGCACTGGTCATTATGGAAGAGGTCCAAAATGACCTCACTAAACTTAAGTTTGGCTGTGGGATACAGCTATCCTTTAAAACAGCTACCGGTAAGTTATTTGAATGAAAGCCACTGACAATGGTACATTAACTGAGACATAGTTTGTAATATCGCTGATACTATGTTTTGTGTCCCATGTAACTAAAGGTTGCTTTCCTATATTTAACTCATTAATCTTTCTTTTCGTCATTCCTATGGTCTTGAAAGTCAAATCAATTTCTCTATGCATCACTGGAACATTTCTTATGATATTTTTAAAAAGTGTGTACCACTGGGACCTTTTTCCAGGCCTACCTTTGTTTCATCCAGTCGCCCATAAACCTGCCAGAAGTATTTGGTGAAGAGCTCTTTGCTGATGGGTTGTCCATTAATTCTTATCCTCTCCCTTACTTGTACTAAATGTGGGGAACTACAGGGAGATACATACAATCTTTAGCCAGAATCTTTTTTTATGTTTTTCTCTTTCAAGACGGCAAGTCTCTGGGGAAATGGAAAATGGCATTGCAATGGCAAACGGCAAATGACTACAACTACACATGGATGTCTTTGTTATTTGATACTGATTTGTGATTTAGACATACCTATAAAACCCAGTCCGAAAGCCGTAGCCTCTCAAAATCTTCTCTGTGAAAGCGCACGTTGATCCCTGATCCTTTTACTTAATTTAGATTAAAACTATATATTAATATGCCTACAGGCCTTTTGATTAAACAGATTTTTCAATAGTTTGAGGATGAGGCTAGGAATATCCAGTGAAAAAATAAATTTTAACAATAAAAATGACTAACAAATGTAAACAACCAAAGATTAAAGACACCCACATTGAACTTCTACCAGCACATTGTTTTAGTGTGGAATCCACCTAGGTCCCATGGCATGCTGTTTTTGGATGCTTTTATATAGGCCTTAGTGGTCCGTTAATACTGTATCTGAAGTCTCTTTCCAAAAATTCAGCCTTGGTGCAGAATTACAGCCACTATATGCAGTCCCACAATGAGCTTTCCTTAGGGCCTGCCATTTCTCTGTCTGTAGCTTTAAAAGCTATGAGGAGGAGAGAGGCGGGGCTAACTGCCATGTTTCGGTCGTTTGCAAGCCATGATGTCACTCGAGAAAAAAACAATATCGTGCTCGCACAGTCGTAGCTCATTTTCTCATTGGCGGGCCAAATTCTCTGGGCGGGCAAAGCAGAGAAAGGGGAGGTAACCTTTCTCCTTATGACGACATAAGGGGAAAATTTTAGATCGGACCATTTGAGCTTTCATTTTCTCAAAGGTGAAGAATACCCAGGGCTTGGTTTACACTTATCAAAATTTTTTGCCACTGCGGGACCAAAGGCAGGCTAGGGGAACTCATTTTAATGTTAAATAACCTCATCAAGTGAAATGTTCATGCCATGGGACCTTTAAAGCATCGCTGGACATGTGAATGCCCAGTTATCCTTTATTGGATTTATTGCCGTTTGCGCAAGCACTTTATATAGGAACCTCGTGAAATACCTGTCTCATTTAGTGTTTGTTGTCTATGTTGTTTATGTGGCACCATGGTCCTGGAGGAATGTTGTCTCTTTTCATTGTGTACAACCGTACATGATTGAAATTACAAATAAAAACCACTTGATAGATTGACATTGCCAGTGTGCTGGGTGTGCCAGGTGTAAAAGGGATCGTCCTTTAATCACCTCAAGTCCAATCCGCTCCAGGAAGCCCCTCATGGCCTGGAGCCGGAGTTGGGGATCCCCCCCCATCCGCAGCTCCCTCCGCCGCTCCTCCAGTACACTGGCCGGTAATGTTAGGGTATTGAGGGTGCACAGAGCATCCTGTGGTGGCAAAATGGTATATACTGTTTCACTGCCGGGACGTGGAACTTTTTTGAGATGAGCCACGGGAAAGCTGCCCCGATTGGTGTTGGAGGGGCCCTTGGTGTCATCACAGATACAAGTGAAACATGTTGAGGTCTGTTATATGCAAAAGATTGGGGTTAACAGGTTTTTCTGGCCAGCCCACAAAGACATCCTTTGGTATTTGTTTGAGAACATTGTGTTCCCCCCCAAGGGCAGTCACATGGAAATTGAGAGAGGAGTCTGGGCCAAATTAGAGACAGCTTTTTAGAAATGGTCATGCAAGTGTTTTTCATTAATTGAGTGGAATTGTAGCTAAAACACAGTTGGATGTAGTTTCTGCAACTGAACATTTTTGTTTTGTACATGAAGATGGAGAGAACCCAGGAGCCAGACACACCCACCATGGCATGCTGACGGGGCTCAACCTCCATTCTTTATGTTTGATTATTCACCATTTGATTCATAATATGTATATAACTGAAATACAATGACTTATTGTAACTTTGATTATGTTTTTTGTATGTTTAAATAGTCAAACGCGATCGCTGCAACTGCACGATACTACTGTCGCATACGTTATCATGTTTGCTAAAAATGTCAGTTATGTAATATATTTTATAATTAAGCACTTTTTCTACTTCCTCTTTTTTTGTAGTTTCACTCCATTTCAATGTTGTCAGCTTGATAGGAAGTCAATAAAGGAGCAAGGCTAATTTTCCTGGCTCTTGGAAAGGAGGCTCTGTTAACGCTAGGAAGCACAACACAGACAGAGCAGTACAGCTGTCAAAGTATAGGCTAACGTTAGCTACGTGGTAGAGTAATGTTAGCTATAGCAAACAGTACAATACCTGTCTCTTCTGGCAGATGAGTGCATCCTTCACCGGCTGGTCGAAAAATAAATTTGTAATTTTGGGAAGTTTGGCATTTAATTCAGAAATGTTCTGTTTTGAATGCCGCTTTTGGGCACCGCTTTTAAATGTGCGTTTCATTTTTCCTACGCTACGCTACAGTTAGCTACCTATTTGCAGCGGGCTCGCCGGTCTGTGTGACCATCTGACCTACTTCGTCATGTCACTTACCTAGCTAACAAAGAAAGCACAATTAAATATACTTTACTTTATTTTTATATCAACTCTGGAAACACAGACAAGACAATAAGACATCCCATGTAATTCAAATTGGACAAAAAATAAAATAAAAACGGGGGGCCTGCCACGCGGGGCCCCCCATCCCTGCGAGCCCCCCCCGCGGTGCGGGGGCAATCTTTACGGGCCTGCCTGATATTCCATTTTTGGAAACTCGGAGCAGCTTTGATATTTGAGCAGTTAAATGACAATTGTCAACTTTGATGTCCAGTCCTTGTGCTTGAACCACCCTGCTCTCACTTGCAATGAGTTTTAACCCTTTGACGGAGTGAGTTCTAAATATTACCGACGCTTCCACCCAGTAGCGGAGATAACGTGGGTGCGGCCGCCCCAGGGCCCCGTACCATTAAGGGACCCTCAAACACCGCTGATCTTGCATCACTTAGGCCCTACTTACATTTTGACAGTTTAACCTTCAAATGCATAATGCAACCCTTCTGTCTGCTTCTTTCTCACATTTCTTTTTTCCCAGAAATTAGACAATATTTAGGGAGTACAGTTAGACAGTGGCAGCGCCATAGATATAGCACTTAAGAGAATTGTTACGAAAATTGAGAAAATGTCAATCGGGCGCATTCTTCAACAAATGGTAAATATACATTTTATATTTATTGCACAAACATACAAAAAATATATATATTAAGACAGTATACAAGATGACAAGCTACGCTTCATTCTTGATTTGTTTTTAACTGACAAATCTATTGACGCAGTGACATTTCTAAAGCAACAAAAACTTTGTGTTACAATACATGAAGCTCACGTACCATTCTTAAACCGTCACTAACATGGTATTCATACTAATGCCAAGTGTAAATAAGTCATGTTAAACATAAATAGTAACTATGCCTTCTCACAGCTCAAGAAAGTATGTACAGCCGTGTCTTGGACAAAGCACTTATGATAAAATAATTAACATTATCTTCATTTATCAGATCAGTAAAACTGTTAAGTATTTTACTAACAGAGCAATTTCTATGCCTTTATCTACAATTGGTTCACATTTGAATGATGCCATGCTTGTGAAAGTTTTATAATAAAGGTTTAAGCTTTTAAAGCACAACTTATGCAATTTATGATCATGCCACTTAATGAGGCAATGAATGAAGAGAGTCAGTGTTAACAGTTTTTGGCTTCAAGTAGTGAGGCTTAATTTTTCCAATACACAAAAGGCAGCTGTGTGTTTCTGGCTAAAACATTTGGCATCAAGTTGTACTTGCCAGGTCATATAGTTATCATATATTCATATTAAACAAGACTAAATTCGATATCTCTGTCAGCTGTTATCTGCCATGTCTATTAAATTAGATATTTTAACCAAATCACACCCACCAATGATGCCACTAACTCCTACCATACACCCCATCTAAACATGTTACTTCTATAGGCATATATTCTGCTTTTTCACATGGAACAAGCCCAGAAGTATGCAACTACTTATATCCAACTACTTGCACACAATCCGCAAACTTAAACTCAAATGGTGTTTTACAAAGCAACGGAAGGGTCAAGGTGTTTCAGCACCCCTCCTACAAGATGGAGGCTGCCTGTGACAAGGATGTGAATCCCAGTGGCCTCTCGTAAGGGGGATGCTTTCGCTGTGATGCTGTCCTTGACTGGTACGGCTATTTTGGCCGGGTCTGCCAGGACAGAGTCCCTTCCCTGGCAGATCCACTGGAGGGCGCTAAGGATGCAGGGGAAAACAAGGGTGTCGCTCTTGTGTTTGGCCATCAGGGGGAGATGGTCATGGATGAGCCCCGCAGCATTCAGCCCCTCCTCCTGGCCGGTATGCATACGCCAGCTCTGCTGGTTGTCCAAGCAGCGGGTCAGCATGTTCTCCACAGATACATTAAAGTTCTGTTGGTCTGGGGGGGGGGGTAAAGGTCTGAGTGTGAGAGGGGGGGGGAAATCCCCACCATGCTGAGAACACAGAATCAAAAATCTAGTAGTAGTTATATCTCTTTAAGCTCAGATTTCAAACCATGAGAAGATATTTTTATATGTATGGTCAACAACATTTTTTATTTGAATCTACTCATACTTAAGTACTGCCTATTTTTAAGTCTATTTAAAATGGACGCACCCAATTGTAGACAATGGTAGCCTTACCTGCATTACATGATGCTATGGCTTCAGTTATGTTGGGGCAGAACACAGCAAAGTCAAAATGACAAGGCTATAGGGGTGGGGGAAAAAAAAGAAGAGATGATCAAAAATATAGAGTTCAATGTCAATATTTTGTAGAGCTGGTCTGCATAGGTCAACCACAACTACATTTTGGTCGCTGTGCAAAAAGATTACAGCTGCAACCTTACCAAATCTGGCTAAAGTACATTGAAAATGTCATTGGAAAGAGATGGATCACTCCAATCTATTCATATGGCTCTCCTTGAAAGTATTTGAGGTTTGTTTGATTTGTAGTGTGCCCCTTTTGGTTTACACAGGGTGACCTAATTCAAGCGAACCACAAGTATTGGGTAGTAATTGTTCACTCACCACCAACAGTTTCAGCATGGCTGCACAGTCTCTCTCTCCCGTAGCGTTGAAAATAAGCACTCGGACCACAGGTCCACTGTGCGGGTACAAGACATAGGAATTCAAAGTCAGGTCAGTGTATTGGATTTGAACTAATAGTTTGCATTGCTTCAGTGCCCATGGAAGAAATTGATTGGAATACTGCAAACTTAACTACAGAGTAATGAAATCTGCTACTGTGCACAGTTATGTATTCGTATCAACATGATATACTAAAAACATTTCCAAATCTCCATGCTCACCCTGCCCTCTTCTCGTGCTGAGCGGCGGCATTGCTGAACCAGTGGACGCATGCCTGCATGCTGCGCATGGTGTGGGCTCCATCCAGGAAGTAGGTGACAGGGCCGTGCTCCAGAGTCTGTGTGCGGCCAGGCCACTCTGTGTCTGCTAGTCCTGTGGACCAGAGAAGTGGAGCGATGAGGGGAGAGCAAGAAAGTGTTTTAATGAGACAAAGGAAAGGACCATCCTGTAGTACCTAAACTATTTACAATAACCGATTTGCTTTGTTCAATTGTATTTACCCAAGGTGTTTGTTTCTGATTAGTTGTTCAGATCACAATGTAATTACATTAGGCTACACTTCATGTATTGCTTATTGTGGCCAGTGATTGACTGCCTACCATTGCAAATGTTGACTTGGCTAGACAATAGTAATTTCATAGCAAGATAACATGTTATGTACAAGGAGCTAGTCTAATTATTATCTATGACTATAGAGGTGCTCTATGACAATGCAATGAGCACTTCTACATAAAAATGCCAGCAGTCAAATCAATAGACAAGTGATTTAAGTTTCTGGCCCGTTATAATCAGTGCTTGAAGTGGAGAAAAAAAAGGTGCCGGTACTCTCTTGCATTGGCAAATCCTTATGAAATTTGATATTTCTACAGTGAAAAACAACTTGGAGATATTGCTGGTACAACAACAATTTATTGTTAGCCTATTTATTAACAACATAAATGCATAGCCTCGGGAACATATTTTATCAGGGGGTAGCTTAATGTTGCGGGGCGGCAGGGACGGACTGGGAGTAAAAATAGGCCCTGGACTTTTATCCAGACCAGCCCACCAGAACCGGCCCCCGTATACGCCACCACAGCTGCCTGCTAATGCATGCATAGTCTGTTTGATGTGATGCTAGTTCGGGAGTTCGATACTTAAAGGCCAACTTTTTGGGCCTTTATTTGAGCGCCAAATAGTTTTTTGAGCTTTGTGTAAAATAAAAATGGCTGTTTTTTAATTGGTAAAACCTTGTCTAGTGAAAGTGATGTATTTTTTTATTTTTCAGCCCCACCCTTACGTTTCTTATCCTGGTTTTCCAGCGTTATTCTTCCCCGGGTGTTCCCGATGGCCAGTCCGCTACTGCGGGGCTATTCCGCGGTGGTGGATTTTAAAGTCATATCATTTTAAATTCTAGTGCTGTCAGGGGGTGCTGCAGCACCCTCAGCACCCCTAGTTCCCGCAGCCATACATAAATGTATGTATTTAAACAAGTTTGAAGCTCATGATTCGTACCCGATGTTTCTGGATGGACTTGGACCTCTGTTGAAGTGTCTGGTTCTGGCACACGCGTTCTTTTAGTGCCTTTCTGAAGACAGGCTAACATAATTACTTACAAACGAAAGTCGTTTAGTTTCTAGGTTTGAAAGCAGCAGTGAAAAATCTGTTTTACTCAGGCATCAGCTGATGCTGTATAGATAACTTTTTCGAATCTAGCGTACCGGCACGCAAGAAAAGGTGCCGGTACGCAAGAAAAAGGTGCCGGTACGCTTAAGAGTAAAATGTAGAGGTGCCGGTACTGCGTACCGGTGAGTACCGGCCCACTTCGAGCACTGGTTATAATATTAGTTTTAAAGTACGTTCAAAGCTGAATCTTACACTACTTTCTGCTGCAGGGCATAACAGCTTAGTGTCTGTATTCATACCACCACCGTTAAACGTGTGAGTGGCAGGAAGGAGTTTGACCACTAACACACAAACACATAATTTATTGACACATCAACATTTGGATACAGGAGCTCACCTTTCGTTTATGTATGGGTTTGTTACAAAAGAGGGTTTAAGAGTTATTCAGCATGACTCACCTTTTGCCATGATTGGGCTTAATTGGAAGGCTGAGGCCAAGGGAACAGTTGTGGTTTCCCTTGTTAGGGATGGGAGGTTATCTTCTGTGGGTGGACAAAACGGTTAGGTTGTGAATAAAGATTGAATGATTTGATTACTATATGATTTAATTACTACACAATGTTGGTCATAATCAGACTACAACTAGGATTTGAAAAGATGAAGGAAGTAACTCACAAAACATGCAAAAGGAACACAAAAATACCAAAACACTAAAGAAAGCAGGTGCACACTTTTTGAATCCGACACGTACGTGTGCCACACACACACACACACAAACACACCTGGCAAGTAGCGTCTCTGTAGCCAGGTGTGGCTGAGCTGCAGGGCCAGGGAGGCATTGGAGCACTGATGCTGCCCAGCCAGGCCCAGACGCAGGGTGGCCTCTGCTCTGTACTCATTCAGCTCTGGGCACATCCACAGCGGACACTGGGAAACACACCAAACAGAGGAGGGACAAGACCCAGCATAAGGATATAAAGTATTTGCAATTCTATGTTTTTAGTATAGCTGGTGATCTGATTGATTTCCCTTTCTCTGGGATTGATTAATTACATCATAAATATGTTTGTTAAATCAGGCTAACCGGATAAATATGTTTTGGCTTGGTTTTCACAACTATCTGCATAAATCGAAGGCTCCAACACAATTTGATTTATATGACTTGAACACCAGAAATGTATATTTTCTACATGTTCATTCAGTGAGCTTCAAATTACAGCCTCAACATGGAGCAAGCCTCCAACCCAGAGGGTATAAAGGCCTCTATATACTTCAGTTTTGTACAAGTATGTCTGCTCTCATTACTCACATACTCCACTATTTAAAAGCTATATCCATTAGGAGGCAGGTTAGAGACAAGTCCTTAGCGTGAAGTTTATTACTGCCTTTAGAGGTTGAGATGAGAAGGTGAGAAGGCAATATTCAACTTCTCATAAACATTTAATTTCCATGGCATTTCCAGGCCTGGATACTTCCATTTTTACATTGTCTGTCTAACAATGTCTAACTGTATTTTGTGCTTTGTCCATTTATCAGAAGTCTCTCACCCCAGTCTCCACGGCACGCTCTTTTAGAACCGTCATAGGCCCTTCAGGCTGCTTCACAGTGAAGGCTGGAACCCCTGGCTGGGGGAACGTCCAGAGAACCATTTGATTAATGACACGTTTCTGTAGTTTGATGATTGTAGCTTTTTTTGCTGTGTTCCATCAGTACTGTCGGATGTTATTGCTTTGTATATAGTTACAGGAGAACATGGAAGTCACACTGTACCCTTTTCAAAATGGTCAAAAAGGGTGAAAGAACAAAATGTAAAGTACCACAAATTACACACAAAAACAGAATGATGAATAAAAAGTTATCTTTCTAACATCGCAATCACCTTGAAGATGCCCCCTTTCTGCCAGGCAATCTTTTCAATGGTATCCCCCAAGATCTGGGTATGATCGATACCCAAAGATGAGATGCCACACACCCATGGTCTCCTGTCATACACCGGGGGGTGGGGTTAGTATTCTTTCTCACCCTCTCTAGACATCACTAGGAATACAACAATTCCAGTTAAGGACAAAAAATAATGACAAACAACACATGTATAAGACTTTCATGACTTGCTGCATTTTCTGTTGCACAAATGTAAATACTATTTAGCAAATGACATCAGTTTATATTCTGCTCAACTACTCTTTTGCCACAGTCCATGCTGCCACTGCTCAACATAAGAGTGATCAAGTTCTACATTAGCAATGTAACAGTTAACTTCCAAAGAAACCTTCCCCTACATTCAATCTCAGAAGCAGCTGTTTAATATATTTGAAGGGGGTACAAATTAGGAGCACATAATGGACCTCACAGTTACAGATTCCTCACAGGTCAGGCTATATTTGGAACTTCACAGCAACTTCACTTAAATCCCTGTTGGTATTAGGTTAGCTGTAGTCTAACATGTTGTCATAAATATAAGATATGACTTTTAAATGGTTTTAACAGCATCTCGGGTGTATGGATAAATGCAAGGTGTTGCATGAGAGCGTGAGAAATGGCTGAAATGTGTGAGTCTTGCGGCGAATGTGAGAGACTTGAGCCCTGCAACTTTGTGTGTTGTTTATTCAAGTAGGGCTACAAAGAAATTGGCCTCTACATGTGGTCATTATATATCAACAATTTATTCATTAAATTTACAAAAAATGTGCCATATCATGATATGTATGTCATCATTATCGGGATATGAAAGGATCTTTATCAGGATATGAAATTTTGGTCATATCTCACAGCCCTATTTGGCATTTTACCTGATTATGTTTGTGCAGTCATAGGCTCCACCGATCCCAACTTCCAGCAAAGCTAAATCCACCTAGACAAAAAGAGGAAAAGTATCATCTTACTAATCTACAATTTATGGCAAAATATTCACCTGGAAACAATCTTCTTTCCACTTGTAAGGTGACCAAGAGGTCATCACTGTATTTTTGGGTCTAAAACCAAACATACTTAGCCCAACAGGCTCACTGGAACGTGGGGTTGCAAGGATGGCTCAACTAGTTAGTGTTAATTTAACTCATAATGAAGCTAGTAAATTAACAAATCAATCAAAGCATTGTACTGTATTGTGTTATAATTAGACCAACATTGAAAGGCTACAATGCAGGCAGTACTTCTGAGCCATGTAGTTGCATTGGGTAAATATTTTCAACGTGGACAGTTTAAAGGTGACTTTAGACTACATTATGAGGATGAGTAGAGTGTTCCAGGAAAACAAACCAGCCAAGTGTATAGAGTTGGAAGTCAGGGTGGGACACTTTCCTATTCCCTTTAAATTCTTACTGCCTAAATAAAACTAGGGGTAACCATTTTGCATCCAATAGTAAGGATGATACATGAACATGACCTACCTTCTCCTGCAGGAAGATGTGAAAGGCCAGGATGGTGAGGAAGCGAAAATAGGCAGGCATTGTCTGCCCGTTACCATCCTGTGAGGGGTAGAAGTACAGGGCACTATTAGCTGCGGCAGTGTGCAGTCACATGATGTGCATGCACTGGTCATTATGGAACGAGAGGTCCCACATTATCTCACTAAACTTAAGTTTGTGGCTGTGGGATCCAGATATCCTTTAAAATAGTTAAGTACAAACTCTGTACAAAACACTGTACAAAAGTTGCTTGGCTAATGATACTATGCTTTGCGTCCCATGTAATTAAAGGTTGCTTTTCAATATTGAACTCATTTATCTTTCTTTTCGTCATTCCTATGGTTTTGAAAGTCAAATTAATTTCTCTATGCATCACTGGAACATTTCTTATGATATTTTTAAAAAGTGTGTACCACTGGGACATTTTTCCAGGCCTACCTTTGTTTCATCCAATCGCCCATAAACCTGCCAGAAGTATTTGGTGAAGAGCTCTTTGCTGATGGGTTGTCCATTAATTCTTATCCTCTCCCTTACTTGTACTAAATGTGGGGAACTACAGGGAGATACATACAATCTTTAGCCAGAATCTTTTTTTAATTTCTTTCTATGTCTTTCAAGACAGAAACTCTCTGGGGAAATGGAAAATGGCATTGCAATGGCAAACGACTACAAATACACATTGTATGATGAGTCATTGTTATTTGATACCGATTTAGACATACCTATAAAACCCAGTCCGAAAGCCGTAGCCTCTCAAAATCTTCTCTGTGAAAGCGCACGTTGATCCCTGATGATATAGGAACAGTGGTTATATACACACACACAGCACATTTGCATGTACAATTAATATTAAGAGCAATGCACACAAACACAAAGGCTCACCTTGCCCTTGGTTCCAGTGACATGAATTATATTCAGACGGTCAAGATCCTCTACCTTTGAAACCAAACAAAAGACTTTTTTTTTTTACTTAATTTAGATTAAAACTATATATTAATCTATGAAGACAATGTAGAGTATGCCTTTTGATTAAACTGATTTTTCAATAGGTTTAAGGATGAGGCTAGGAATATCCACAATGTGCCACCTAGGTTGTGCGATATTACATTTTTACATTGATCATTTTTTCTTACAAATACAAAAAGACAAGGAATTATTCAATTAGTATTTTATTTTTTTAAATTATTTATTAACAATAAAAATGACTAACAAAAGTAAACAACCAAAGATTAAAGACACCCACATTGAACTTCCAACAGCACATTGTTGCAGTATGGAATCCACTTAACACATCGCTGGACATGTGAATGCCCAGTTATCCTTTAGGCCTACTCAAGCTCAGGGAAGCGGTGGAGGTTCCGTACCCAATCAGGCTAGCCAAGTTCAACATTGTCCTAAACCATAGATTTGAAATTAATTAATAAAATAGATTTTTTGCCCAGCTTTAG
Source organism: Osmerus eperlanus (assembly GCF_963692335.1). Classification (NCBI taxonomy): domain Eukaryota; kingdom Metazoa; phylum Chordata; class Actinopteri; order Osmeriformes; family Osmeridae; genus Osmerus; species Osmerus eperlanus. The sequence goes on from NC_085031.1 coordinate 7,293,431, forward strand.
TGCCACCATTAGTGAGAGGTTTAGTTTCTCTCATACACAAAATGATATAAACAAAGGCATTGACACAGACTTACCTTGCAATTCCTTGCACATTCTAATGCACTATGCCAAAGTATGTATGTTTACATCCACAGTATCCTTACTGCTACCTAATAACTGCTACCTCAACGCACTACTTATTTTATTTTACCTGTGTACTGGTCGGCGCTGCACTGTCTCTCACTGTGCCTATTGCCCTGTTTGCGCAAGCACTTTATATAGGAACCTCGTGAAATACCTGTCTCATGTAGTGTTTGTTGTCTATGTTGTTTATGTGGCACCATGGTCCTGGAGGAACGTTGTCTCTTTTCATTGTGTACAACCGTACATGATTGAAATTACAAATAAAAACCACTTGATAGATTGAAATTGTGTGTTGACATTGTGCTGGGTGTGCCAGGTGGAAAAGGGATCGTCCTTTACTCACCTCAAGTCCAGTCCGCTCCAGGAAGCCCCTCATGGCCTGGAGCTGGAGCTGGGGATTCCCCCGCTCCCGCCGCACCTGCTCAAGTGCACTGGAATTGGTTTGTAAGGTATTGAGGGTGCACACAGCATCCTGTGGTGGCAAAATGGTATATACTGTTTAGAATTTAAATAAAACATGTTTGCAATGCAGTTACTGGTAAATTTAAGTACAACTGACGTTATTTAATCCAGCTAATATTCACTTGACAATTACAACATCACTTAATCAATGACAAGTTTAACTATTTTATATAGGGCTGCAAAGGGGTGGACAATTTCCATAAAGGTATTTTCAAGAAAATGCCCATCATGGTACTTCAAAATATTGTTCATTCAAGTTTTGTCCATTGTCCACATTATTCTAAATGTAAATTAAGTCAACGAGCAAGATATGCACATATGGAAAAAACAGGCATACAATCCCAGGTAACAGCAATCCCAAATTGCAGTCGGATTTGTTCCGTAGGCCATTTTGCGCCCTTAATTACCTAAAGCTTGACAGACCCTTCTTCAAGTAGTGACCGGTTGCTAAGGTAGGATTGGTCAAGGCCGTCTGGGGGCACGGCTTTACAAAAAGTGTTGGGGCACAGATTAAAAAAATTGCAACAACAGCAAGGTTAATTCTCCTTTCAAACATTTCAGTTTTAATAACCTTATTCTCAATTTGAAAGGGAGAAAATAGGCTACATTTATTTCCTTCCAGGTCTACACAGAATACCTTATTTTACCGAAGTGAAAATATTTAGTGTATTAAAAAGCAAAAATGTAGATCGCATGTGCATATCTCTGTTCATGTGTTTGCACTTATTGTTGTTTTTACTTAGTAGTGGCTTACTACTAACTTAACTAGATCAAAATCACGAGAAATAGGTTGCCAACTCTAAAATAACGTTAGCTAACAAGCCAATTAGCTTACCTTTAAGTTTAGATCGAAAATGAGAAAATAACCCAGAAAACGTACATTGATTCAACATAATTCGAGGCTGATGTAATGTCGCTTCATAAAGCCAACTAACGCTAGCTAACATGTCAACAGCACGTTTTGCACGTGCCATCTGGCTAAAGTTGACCATTTGAATAGGGGCAAGTCAGCTATCGTAAACTTGTCAAACTATCAAGTTGGCTAACGAAATCCAGGTTGCAAATTAGTTAGCTTGTAGCTAGTACGCTAGCTAGATCAGCACATTGGTTATCACATGCCGCATACGAGCCACACGAAGTTCCAAAGGGGTCTATTTTACCTGATATTCCATTTTTGGAAACCGCGGAGCAGCCTTGGTACTTGAGCAGTTGAATGACAATGTCAACTTTGATGTCCAGCCCTTGTGCTTGAACAACGCAAATACGGAGCTCCACTCCCGCACGCGGGAGAAGCGTACCATCGTGGGGTTTGAGTAAAGTGCATGGAGGAAGCCTTAACCAAATTTGGGTGCTTCCCTTTTTTTACATTATGCAGTAGGATGAAGCCAGCCTCAATGTGTGATCTAATTTCCGGTTGATTTCTTCCTATCTTTTCAAAATAAAGGTCATGTCACAAACTGTACTTTGTAGTGCACAATGCCCATCATGCAGTGTCGGTGATTAAGATGTCGGTGAGAAACACACCGAAAAAATAGATATATAGCACACAGTGCCTGTGATGAAGTAGGTGACACACACACAGATCCCTGGAATTATAAATAGGGTACAGTGCCCGTGAAGCCATCTGTGAGTAAAATGTCGGTGACGTGCACAGATTAAGTATTGTGTTTGGGAAAGGACCGTCCGGATGTAGTTTGGGTGAAACTACAGGGGCTCCAGTGAAAGTGTATTGAGTTAATCCAGTATTTTATTGATTCAATAAAATTGATTTGATTTGATTCACTCAGTTATGTGTCATCTTATGGTGTCTGTCAAGGAAACAAAATAGACTAAGATCAATGCACTCCATTCAAAAAGGGTCAAACTACAAACAATAAATTACCCATCTTCAAGGAATAAACTGTAACTCCTCATGGTATCCTCATAACTAAACCAATAAACCATGCTCACATGTCAGTGAATGCAAATGAATGGATACATCTGCAGCTTGTGGAAGCAGAGAGGCAAAATGACAGACTAAGGTGTATAGCTCAGTTGGTAGAGCAGTCTGACAGGTGTGTCTAGCAGATCCATTAGCAGGGGACTCAACTATATTTTCCCTTCAGGATGTTGTGTCACCTCAGGAGAATTCTAGACAAGTCTGTAAAATGGATGCACAACATACTGTTTTATTGTTCATTTAAATGCACACACTTGTTGCATCCTGTCAAATTCTAAAAAGCATCACTCTTTTCCAACCCTTAATCAAATTGCTGCCAAATCCTCCTAACCGATGCAGCCCAGGTAATCCCTCCTTCTACCTGGACCAGAATAGGACTTCCATCTCCAAACTGCAATTATACCACACATCTGACCTCATTTATAGAAGCCGTTCCCATCATGTATTTCCCCTACCAGAGAAACACACCAAGAGAAACACACAAATTACTCTTTCTTTGTTCTTTTTCAATCCCATTTTTGATTGTTCAGAGGAGCAGAACCAAAGAATCCCAATGGCAAATACATTTGAAACCTGAAACCTTTTGTACAACCTGTATGATTTAGGCTACCTTTGTTTTGATCTTTGTCCAATCCTGATACAAAATCCTGCCATCTGTACAAAATACTTGTAGCTGCACTTATCAGTAGCCTAGAAGACTTGTGCTGCTGTCCTCTTGTGCATGTTCTAGTCGTGAATCCAAAACATATTGCACATAAGAAATAGTGTAAGATGTTGAATTTAAGATATATTGTTTTGTTGCACTGTAATATTGTAGATGGTGCAGTAGGCTACTTTCTATATGCACGTTTTGCATGTGGCTTTGTATTAAAGCCTCTGCTTAATTATTACAATTTTAACTGTAAATACAGGGTGAGTTCAGGTAATGTGGGACATCAAGTAAAGTGGGACAGTTATGCATTTTGATTTAATATGTGCAAAACCGACATCCAATCACCAGAGCTGATCTTGACTCGTAAATACAACACTTCTAGTCACTATGCAGTGGTTTTTATGTGTCTGACATCATCTGAGTATGCGTGATCTGGCTTGACAGGAGGTCCGTAGGCCTACAGAAAAAACGCATCGAAAGTTCAGCGGCATATATGACATTTTATTTCTCAATGATACGGCTGGAAAAGGAATGTAAATTCAGTTACAATGAGTACTATTGCAGCATAATGAAGGGGTTTAACCACTGATTGAAACACACACAAAAATGTGTAAAATAATGCTTTGTTAGCAAAAAAAAACTTTTATGTGTCCCACATTACCAGGTAAAGTGGGACATCTAGTAATGCTTTGTTTATGCTATAAAAGTAATTTAATTAGACAGTTCTCAAATTTTTAATACCAATGCATCACACTGGACTTAAGTTCCCAACTAAATAACAACTTTCACTGTCATCGAACCAGCGCTTTCAGACTTGAAGCGTGACCACCAACGCTAGTCAGTGGATAGCTAGCATATAGACTGCAGATCACTAAGGTTTACATCAGTTACACTTATCTATTGTATAAGTCAAACCCCACAACTAAATGAATCTTTTCACACCCTTTCACCTAGCATTGTTGTATATAAACAAATTATTATTAATTTTAGCAGACTAGGCTGACAGACCATGGCTGTGTCTATTACCGAACACTTTACGAAGTACACTGCAATACAGTGCACTGCAATACAGTGTAACTTACTCATTGGAACACTTATGTTAACCACTTGGCAGAAGTGACGGACGCAAATCTGCTCGCAGCACCCGCGAATCTAAGGCGGAAGTGACGGACTCAAATCTTGAGACATTCGAGACATTTCGTTCGCCATTATTTTAGAAATGAAATGAAAAGCTGCCGAAAGGGCTCCTCCTCTTCCGCTACGTAGCCAAGATGGCTCCCGTTTAGGGCGAGTAGTGTCCATCGTTGTACACTGCATTTTTTGACCGTTTGCAGTGCGCCATCCGGGTACTTTCAGTGCCCTGAATTCTGCTGGTTCTGTCAGTGTAAGATAGCCTGGTCCTAACCAGACTCTCGTACACTTCATTTGTACAGAGAGGCTGTGTCTACTACAGCGCACTTTACTAAGTACGCTGCAATACAGTGCACTGCAATACAGTGCACTTACATCTGTAGTGCACTCCGTCGCTGAGTAGTGCTGTCTCAAATGGAACACTTAAGTTAACCACTTGGCGGGAAGTGACGGACGCAAATCTGATTGTGACACCTGTGAATCTAAGGCGGAAGTGACGGACTCAAATCTGCTTGCGAGTCATTTCGTCCGCCATTATTTTAGAAATGAAATGAAAAGCTGCCGAAAGGGCTCCTCCTCTTATGCTACGTAGCCAAGATGGCGCCCGTTTAGGGCGAGTAGTGTCCATCGTTGTACACTGCATTTTTTGACTGTTTGCAGTGCGCCATCCGAGTACTTTCAGTGCCCTGAATTCTGCTGGTTTTGTGAGTGTAAGCGCCCTAAGCACTGAAAGTCAGTGCTCGAAGTGTACAAGTGCGCGGTAGTAGACACAGCCAGTGTCTGGCCTTGCTCCATTGACAAGCGTTGACTTTCTTGTAGGCGGGTACTCTGTTGAAGTTTAAAACTATTGGATCTGCCCAGAGCCACTCTGATATGCCATAACCAATCGTTAGCGTTCGCCAAATTCCTTCACCACTACTGTAACAGAGCTAGCTGCTGTAGCTGCAAAATCAAACTGTTCCCAAACCCCGTGGGGAGGAGGGCCACAACATCATGGCCACCAACAAAACTCAGCAAAACTTGTTATTGCTCCAGCTTTAGTTTATAGATATTCGGCAGTGTTGCCACAACGGACAGAATGGCTTCGCTCGCATCTTTCTCCGCCGCCATTACGGAACTACAACACAAACTAGCGCACGACATCAACGTCATCGTTCTCAGCCACTCTCTCTGTTCGCTGATTGGCCGGTTGAAAATCAACCTGAAAAATCTGACTTACGTATCGAATGGCCAGACCTAGTACAGAAGCAAAATCAAAATTGAGCGGAAGTACGTAGGAGGGCAGAGACAGGCTAAGTGTAAGCGCCCTAAGCACTGAAAGTCAGTGCTCGAAGTGCACAAGTGCTCGGTAGTAGACACAGCCCATGACTGTCGCACTTTACCACACAAGCTGTCCCACATTATCTGAAAATGCTGCCTGAGTGAAAGAGGGGGTAATGTTATTTTTGAAAGTGTGTAGCTCCTAAAAAACTGTGTATTCCCATTTAATTCCAACATGAAAATGTTCCTAAGCCTTAAAACCATTTAGGCCTACAGAAACACCACTGGGGTGAGTTAACAGTTTTTTTGTAAGTCTACTGGAGCCTTTACCAAAAAGTGTCCCACATTACCTGAAATCACCCTACTCTACTATAGCTACTATATTCTACTACATCCCTTTGATGCTTTGACAGCCGTAATTTCCGTCATTTATTATTAAGTACAACCAAAGACATTAACCTTTAACAACGCAATCAAACTGGAGAGTAACCAAAACAACTGTGATACGTAGTAAAAAAATCTCTTCTTTTGTATAGAATGGCATGATTGCATCACATGACTAAAAATACGTTCTTGTTTTCGAAAGTTTTCACAGTCCACACTACAACGCAAGTTTTCACATTTTGGAAAGCCAAAACGGAGATACAAATATGCGTTTTCAAACAAAAACGTAGGCCTATTAGTGTGGACAGGGCCACAGAGAGAATACTAACAACATAATGTTTTCAAGCTCATGCGGGCATTGCAGCACATGTGTCACTAATTACTGTGCTTAATTAGTGCAGATCAGTCATCCTTGTTCTTGGTACTTCCGTTAAGGTTACTTGGATGCCAGGTGAAATGGAATAAGCATTACATGTTCAAATCCTGTAGAAAACCCTTTAACGTTTTAAGTTGGAAAAAAATCCCTTAATGTATAAAGAGTGACAGGAGAAGGTGGAGTGACGTAGAAGCTTACTATTTAACCACTTACCTAATAAGCTTATGGCGTACTACAGCACCTTTCTGGTGCTCAAATCTCTTAATTAACAGTACAGTGGATGGCTAATGAATGGAATAGAACTAGGTCAGTGGAAATTTAACCTTACCTTAACTGCCCTGTGGCAGATTTTCATAAAACATTTACTTTAAACATACTGTCATCCTTCCAGATATGATCTTTTAGTGACAAATTAAATTAGCTTCTTCTGCAGGTGCAGCAAGCCAAAATAAAATTTTGGAAAGACAAACACCATTAAAGTACATTTTACAGAGTGCTGTAATTGCATATAGCAAGATTGTTGTGGCAGACAGGTCATTGATTTCTGTGCATTGAGTCCATCTGGTCCGAACCTACCACATCGGGCCAAAGGTATTTGAAGTCTGTAGCCTGAGAAGGCTTTGGTTGATCTTGACTGATTCATGATTGTCTTGTCTCTGTTTGAGTGTTTGATTAATTTTGTGTTAAAAGTGGCAGATTTTTTTTAATTGGAATCGTTTAGCAGATGGGTTTGTCCAAATAAACTTAAGGGTTCTTGAAGGGTTTGACCCTCTGACTTTAAAACTACTGCTTGGCTAATTTATAAATCCCTGCTTAGCATGGGTGTCTATCCGGTGTTAAGCACAATTACGGACCAGACTTTTAACGCCTAACTTCTTTACAATCCCCTGGTAATCGTATTTAGACAATTGGTGCAAGCTTCCAAAAGGTATAAAAGCCACGACCAAGACAACACAGACTGTGGAGTTGATTAACACCATTGTCCTTAGACAGCAAGTTCCCTGTCAGAGCAGACCTTAGTGACTGAAGATGAACGGCACGGAGGGCAACAATTTCTACATCCCCATGTCCAACCGGACTGGGCTTGTCAGGAGTCCTTTTGAGTACACACAGTATTACTTGGCAGACCCATGGCAATTCAAATTGCTTGCCGTCTACATGTTTTTCTTGATCTGTTTTGGCTTTCCTATCAACGGTCTGACACTGCTGGTTACGGCTCAGCACAAGAAGCTCCGGCAACCTCTCAACTTCATCCTGGTCAACTTGGCTGTGGCTGGAATGATCATGGTCTGCTTTGGGTTCACCATCACCATCACATCTGCTCTAAATGGCTACTTTATCGCTGGGGCACTTGGCTGTGCCATTGAGGGATTCATGGCTACCCTTGGAGGTAAGAAAAACTGTATATGAGGCTATACATTGCTTATATTGCCTACTCACCAAGCTACCATGTTACGTTTCTTGACTTGACAAATCTGTAACTAACATGATTTCATCATTTGAGATTTTAAACACAATTTAATCATTGTATTCATTCTCAATTCTAGGTGAAGTTGCCCTGTGGTCATTGGTAGTCCTGGCCATTGAGAGATACATTGTGGTCTGCAAACCTATGGGGAGCTTCAAGTTTGGAACCACCCATGCAGCAGCAGGAGTTGGGTTCACCTGGATCATGGCAATGGCCTGTGCTGCTCCCCCACTTGTTGGCTGGTCAAGGTACAATACATAGTACTTACATACAAACACATGAAGCCAATATTTGTTCAAATTATTACATTAACCAATAACATACTTGGTTGGGAAATGCACTGTAAGTAAAGATATATTCTCTACACAGGTACATTCCTGAGGGCATGCAGTGTTCCTGTGGCCCTGATTATTACACTCTAGCCCCAGGTTACAACAATGAGTCCTACGTCCTGTACATGTTCATCTGCCACTTCATTATTCCTGTTGTGGTCATTTTCTTCACTTATGGAAACCTTGTGTGCACAGTCAAGGCGGTAAGATATGTTTGGATGTTCATAACTAATAGAAATAGCTTTTTCCAGAACAGTTTTAGTACTGAATAATGCAAACAAGCTTCTCATTGAAACTCACTTTTGTGATTTTGTTCTTAATTAGTCCAGAGAGATGAATTGAATGCCAAGATAAATGTTGATCAGTCATGGAGTCATCCTCCACTCTTATCTTTTCACAATTTCAGGCTGCAGCTTCACAGCAGGACTCAGCCTCCACCCAGAAAGCTGAGAAGGAAGTGACACGTATGTGCATCTTGATGGTGGTGGGCTTCCTTGTGGCTTGGACCCCCTATGCCAGTGTTGCTGCTTATATCTTCTTCAACAAGGGAGTTGCCTTCACTGCCCAGTCCATGGCAATCCCTGCCTTCTTCTCCAAAAGCTCAGCCTTGTTCAATCCTATTATCTATGTGTTGCTGAACAAACAGGTGGGTAGCACAAGCCAAAACTTGAAAGTAATACCTATTCCAAATGGTTCACTGTTCTTTGCAGTTTTCTCATATTGATACTGAATATTAGTAATTGCACTGTATAGTTCCAATTTAGATTCTCTGTACCAATTCTCTGCTCTCTTCCAGTTCCGTAACTGTATGCTGACAACTGTAGGCATGGGCGGTATGACTGATGATGAAACATCAGTGTCACAGAGCAAAACAGAAGTGTCTTCTGTGGCACCGGCCTAAAGATGTCCCACCTCAACAAGCAAGACAACATGCAATTCATCACCTTGATTTCCAGTCTGATCTGAGTATGATCTTCAAAAAAATACAAAAAATACAAATAAAGACATAGAAAGGCAAGAAAAAGAGAACGAGGGCTGTTTGAGATGAGACTCAACTCTATCTGCAATCTATATCTCTGTACCCTCATCACAGTAAAGGCAATCTCCAGAGAGGGCTTGGAGGTTTGTAATTTACCATGTGGACAGCAACTACTGGATAAACAACGAGGCAATATCTAGTTACACCCATTTAAAAGGCATTTGAAGAGTCAGAAAATTTGCTATTAAAACAAAGAGCAAACTTTCCGCTGCTTGGTGGTAACAAATGTTTGAATGGCTGAGCATCAGACCTGCCAATAAGCTCTGATGTTTGACTCAATCACAAGAGATATTTTTGTTATTGTAAGGCAAGAATTTATTTTTGGCCTGTGTCATCATTTGCTGTATATAATTTATTTTATAAATATACAAGTTAGATTAAGTTAATTAAATGCATGCATGAAAAAAAGTCTCTTGTCTTCATTAAAACACTAAGAAGTAATCTCAGTCAACCCAACATTACATTTACATTTAGTCATTTAGCAGACGCTCTTATCCAGAGCGACTTACATTAAGTACAGGGACATTCTCCTCGAGGCAAGTAGGGTGAAGTGCCTTGCCCAAGGACACAACGTCATTTGGCACAGCCGGAGAATCGAACTGGCAACCTTCAGATTACTAGCCCGCTTCCCTAACCGCTCAGCCACCTGACTCCATCAACTAACTCAGCATCACTTCTTGCCTGCATTCACTTCTAACAACATTCACTTATAACGCCCGCCTCCCCCTTTCCAAATTTCACTAAAGATCTCTTCACAGCTCCTAAATTAAAAAAAAAATCCATCTAACAAAGTGAGCGATGGTGAAATATCACTTAACTTTAGTCAGAATATTTTCTTTACAGTTCACAAAACCTGCCCTTTGGGAAAAGTAACGCAAAAGTGGAAATTTGTATCAGTACCACTTAATGTGTTACGGTTTTTGACAATTTATATATATTATTAGTGGCATCACTATGCTAAACTTGCAGTATAAGTGAACAGCTACAGCCTCAAACATGCAATCCTCCATCATTAAGAGTTGCCTATTCTATAACCTTAATGTAGACTGTTAATACCACTACTGTCAATTGGGCATTTTAGGTATTCAATAACAAATATTTGTTATATGCTATTTAAATTTGTATATATATTTACGTCTTTGTGTGTCCTTTAGTAAATAAGTATTTGTAATAACATGACCTGCTCTGCTTGCTCCACCAGCCAACATGCTTGGTTGTTACTATGGTTATTTCTATGGTCACGGTCCTATTTACAAACAAAAGAAATACACCATGGCCTGATATGGAGTTTTTATACCAACACCATATATCTGGAGACAAATTAGAACAATAAAATGGACCTTTCCATACTGTACAATCTAATATGTAAGTTTAAAGATTGAATAGCAAATGTTTAAGTATTTCAGTTTGCAGTGTCCTTTGATGACTTAATAGCCTACGTTCGTATGACTTGTGTGTATTAGTAGTATTTTATGGTGGATACTGCTTTGAGGGTTTTTTCATGCTGCAGCCTGTACTCGACCCTTCAGCATGTAGACCACTAATGGCAAACGTTCTGTTGAGGAACTTTAATGCTGTGTTCACACCAAACGCGAATGTGCTTGAATGTGCCTTTGAATGAGGCGAATTTGTGTTTGGTGTGAACACAGCATAAGAATAAACTCTTGAGCCCTTAATACCCTGTGATCAAGTAACCACAGCAACAGTGACAGGGTTAAAGTCCAATACTTTTTGTGTTAGGGTTAGGGTTAGTAATAATGAACACTTAAAAAAAATTATTGCTAAATAAAGTTATTGATTAAATAGGCTACACTGTCCCATATCAGTCACATAGCCTACTATGTTTCAAGTTCTTTAACACATGCTATTTAGTTGCTAATAACCAAATAATTCTCAGAAATATGGCAGTGCCAGAACAATTCATTTCTTCTGTGTGTGTGTCTCACCCCATGTGTGGCGCAGTTAGCACCATGTTCATACTCTGTGTGTGTGTGAGTCACCCCATGTGTGGCACAGTTAGCAGCATGTTCTTACTTTGTCGGCTGGTACAGATTACTACTTGCCCTCCTATTCCAGAAAGCAGGTTATGTGATATACCTGGGTAAGTTGACACAGTTGCTACTAGCAACTGATGTTGCTACTAGCAACATCAGTAGGTTGCTGCAAAATTGTGAATCATTGTTAACTTGGTTATGTTGCATAACCTGCTTTCTGGAATACACCTGGTCTACTTCCCTAATTCAAATGTATGTAGGCCTATTCATTTCATTTGATCTTCTGTGGATCTTCAATGATCCCTTTGTTGGGTAGCGTGCCTAGTAACAAATAATACAAACGGATCACAGAAAGAACTTCAATGTTTACATATGTCCTTGTTACTGTTGACAACAGTTTATTGTAACTAATAGCCAATGAGAATTATGAACTGACAGTTTCTGACTAAGAAACCTCCTACAAAATGTGACTGGCAGGATACTGATCCAATCACTTCAATTACCTTTCTTTGCATGGGTATATAAAGCAACACACCTCTGTAATCTTTATTTCAAGTATTGTACTACAGGAGGTTCGTCGCAGTGGCAGATGTGTATATTTTGTATTACAATTTAAATCAAAATGAGGGAAATTGTACATCTGCAGGCTGGACAGTGTGGGAATCAAATTGGAGCCAAGGTTGGTCAGTTTTGGAAATCTTATTTTAACCAATTTGCTCGAACTTGGCTAACTTGAGTACACTAATAGAACGTCAGTAGCTAACATCACTACAGTAGCAATCCCAGATAGCTGTTATGATGCGGTTAGCCATATTCGGTGTACTTTGTAAGTGGATTTGTGGAAGATTATATCAATTATTGGCACTCTGACTTAGACTAAGTATGACTAACTAACACCTGTTCAGTTTTGGGAAGTGATAAGTGACGAACATGGCATTGACCCCACTGGAACGTACCACGGGGATAGCGATCTTCAGTTGGAGAGAATCAATGTGTACTACAACGAAGCAACAGGTATTTTGTTACGTCATTGTGTACACAAAAATTATAAGTTGTATTTGGTTACTTTGTTCGTACTGGTCCTATTTTTAAAACATACGTTGCTGTTTGGCTTGCTAGGGGGAAAGTATGTTCCCCGTGCAGTGTTGGTGGACTTGGAGCCTGGCACCATGGACTCCGTGAGGTCGGGTCCATTTGGACAGATTTTTCGACCTGATAACTTTGTCTTTGGTGAGAAACTGTAGATAGTAGGGGTGTAACAATATATCGTGGTACAATACGTCGTGGTGCAAAAGTGTAACAATATGTAGGCTATCGTAGTCTTTTTTTTAGATATGACATCCGTTTTATCCTTTTGGTTTGAACAACGAACCTTTTGCACCTGCGTCACGCGTGCACTGCACGTTCACAGTTTGAACTGGGCAGCCTAGCAGGGCAAAATGAGTTCGGCTGAAACTGAAATAGAAGATGCCCCGTCCAAGTCCGACGTCTGGCAGCATTTTGGTTTTCCAGTCACTCAACAAAAAAACAAAACAGTATTACAGTATTTACACGCAGTTTGTATTTATACCGTTCTCTTATCGAGTGACTGGAAAATCGAAATGCTGCTAGACGTCGGACTGGGCGGAAGGGCCATTGTCTATTTCAGTTGAACTCATTTTGTCTCATTTAAAACGGTAACGACAAAGTCTTGCAATGGGTGCGATTACAAGTAGCCTACCAGAGAATGTCTAATATGGGGAGAACCATATAAGCAGAGCCTGTTTAATTATATTAGACATTTTCTGATAAAACTGCCACTCTCGGGAAACTTCCGAGTTCTGAACTGGTTGCAGTTCCACTCTGGTTCCATTGAGGGCGCTCACCAGTGAGTGCAGAATGAATGGAGGTCTATGGAGCTATACCCCTCAAAATCCACTTCTCAGGATATAATTTTTTGTCTAGTAATTTGAATGTTGCATTCGAAAGAGGAGGCAAAGAAAATACACACTGCTCGGTGTTACATTTTTTTTAAAAGTCGCTTTTTTGTTCTAAAAAGCCTTTTAAAATGTCAATGACGTCATACAATCAGCACCCATTAGCAGAATGCTAGCGTGTTATGGGCAACAACGACTCACCCTGTAAGAAATCAAAAGGACATAAGTACTCGTTCATTCAACTTTCGACCTATAATCCATGTTGAACTTGCAAAAACTACAATCAAATCTGAGATCTCTCAACGACAATCAGGCAAAAGAGACACATTTATCCGTCTAGCTCCATAGACTCCCATTCAGTTTGCACTCATTGCCTCATGCCGGCGATCGCCCCCAGTGGAACTCTGTGGAACTGCAACTAAATTCGGTACAATGGGGCTTAGGAGTGGACAGGCTCTGCATCTACTAAGTAACCCAAACAAACCCAAACTTTAAAGCCGTTTTTGTTGAGTTTAACTTACTTCAACAAAACTAACTTGAACAACAATTTCTTCACTTTTACTGCTTTAAGAAGTTCTGTCTTCAAATGTCATGTAAAACATCAGTTTTGTTCAGTGACACACACATTAACATACAGAAGTTAAAATAAAATCCTGAAATATTGCACATTCTTGACGTTGTTAAATTTCTGTTAACTTTTTCAGGGTTCAACATATCTAGATGCATATCTTATCGTGAACCCATTATCGTGATGTGTATCAAATCGTTAACTGAGTGTATTGTTACACCCCTAGTAGATAGTTCCAGTAGAAGTCTGCAATGTTTACTTTGTTGGTGTCATCAGATTTATGTTGTTATTTAGTTTAGCATTTGATAATTTTCTCACAAACCTATGAGACTTTTACAACAAAATATTAATGAATTGGTTGAAAATGTGTGTATTCTTAGACTTTGTGGCAAGTGTTAACCATAAAGGACTTTGTCGTGTCTCTAGGCCAAAGTGGTGCAGGAAACAACTGGGCCAAGGGCCATTACACAGAGGGGGCAGAGCTAGTGGATTCAGTCCTGGATGTGGTGAGAAAGGAGGCAGAGAGCTGTGACTGTCTCCAGGGATTCCAGCTTACCCACTCCCTGGGTGGGGGTACTGGCTCTGGCATGGGCACTCTACTCGTTAGTAAGATACGTGAAGAGTACCCCGATCGCATCATGAACACATTTAGTGTGGTACCTTCGCCCAAAGTATCAGACACTGTGGTCGAGCCCTACAACGCTACCCTCTCTGTCCACCAGCTGGTGGAAAATACAGATGAGACCTTCTGCATCGACAATGAGGCTCTTTATGATATCTGCTTCCGCACTCTCAAACTTACCACACCCACATATGGCGACCTCAACCACTTGGTTTCTGCCACCATGAGCGGAGTCACCACATGCCTCCGTTTTCCTGGCCAGCTCAACGCTGACCTCCGCAAACTGGCTGTCAACATGGTACCTTTCCCCCGTTTGCACTTCTTTATTCCAGGATTTGCCCCCCTTACAAGCAGGGGGAGCCAACAGTATCGTGCCCTGACAGTGCCTGAGCTCACCCAGCAAATGTTTGATGCCAAGAACATGATGGCAGCCTGTGACCCTCGCCACGGGCGTTACCTGACCGTTGCAGCTATCTTCCGGGGTCGCATGTCCATGAAGGAGGTGGACGAGCAGATGCTGAACGTGCAGAACAAAAACAGTAGCTATTTTGTTGAGTGGATCCCAAACAACGTCAAGACTGCTGTGTGTGACATCCCACCCCGTGGTCTCAAGATGGCCGCCACCTTCATCGGCAATAGCACAGCTATTCAGGAGCTGTTCAAGCGCATCTCTGAGCAGTTTACTGCTATGTTTCGGCGCAAGGCCTTCCTGCACTGGTACACCGGCGAGGGCATGGATGAGATGGAGTTCACTGAGGCTGAGAGCAACATGAACGACCTGGTGTCTGAGTACCAGCAGTACCAGGATGCCACCGCTGAGGAAGAGGGCGAGTTTGAGGAGGAAGGAGAGGAGGAGCTGGCTTGAGGAGGAAGGAAAGGAGCAGCTGTCTAAACACACGTCCAAGTACTCCACTTGCCTTCAGGATTCCTGTGTTTGTCAGTCTGTCTCTCTTTTTAACATTTCACTTTTGGCATTCATAATCTCTTTTGACCAAATATCTATTAAACGCCTACTTTCATGGCAATGCCTTGTGATTGCCATTTGTTCCACCTTCACTGCACTTTCACCTTCACTTTGTTGCAGTAAAAGGTAATACTTTGACTCTTGCATGATGCCCACTTCTCAATTCCACTATTCCCTTGATTTGCTGTCGGCTACTAAGAATTAAAATTCTGCACATCAGTGTTAATGTCCTGTTCATGTATTCAACATCTCTTAAAATGTACTATTGTTTTCTACATCAACAATGTAAGGCAACAACACGCAATGGCAACTCACATACAGTAGATGGTGCTGTCATATCGCAGATAAATTAAAGATGGCTGAAGCGTCATTATATTACCCAAATTAAGTTGAAAGATTGTAACTCAACACACCAGAAGACATTAAGTGATGGGCCTCCTATCAGAAGATATGTCCCAGTCGATTTCTATTAGACAATTATCTTCATAAAAATGCTTTATGGTCAGTATTGGTAGGCTACGCGAAGGCTACAAAATTCCATCTTAAACGTTATTATATGCAGAATAGCTGTATGGCTCCTTTTAGAATCCTTATGCTTTGTCTTAATAGCAAGTTCTCAATGTTTGCCTGCATTGAAAAACACTAAGGTTTTCCCTCCCATAGGAGGAGCGCTTAGCCTACTTTGGGTCAGTTTTCAATGTACGGTTGCATTACAGCTTTTCTCCATTGATTTGACACATTTCTCCAAACTCGGGTAAGGGCTCTCAAAACAGTTAACACGGTGATCTGAACACTTTGTAATTGTCCTAAACAGATTACATTTTCTAGTGCCCATGATGCAGTCGGTGACATACACAAATATTTCTGGAATGATACATATTGCAGTGCCTATGATGCAGCTAGTGATGCGTTTTTCCTCAGTGGCTACGGTACCTACATTTCTGTCATCACAATTGAAATTTGTAAAGTACTTGTTCAACCTCCACATCATCTAGTCAATTAAGCACATCATAAAAGCAATTTCTCATTGTTTTAAACAAATTGCCAATGCTCTGGTGGTACATTCATACAAATGATTATGTAGTCAAAAATGGTCTGCTCTTTCCTACATTATCAATTGCTTACGTCAGATTATATATTGACGTGTTATATTTACATTTAGTCATTTAGCAGACGCTCTTATCCAGAGCGACTTACAGTAAGTACAGGGACATTCCCCCGAGGCAAGTAGGGTGAAGTGCCTTGCCCAAGGACACAGCGTCAGTTGGCATGACCGGGAATCGAACTGGCAACCTTCGGATTACTAGCCCGATTCCCTCACCGCTCAGCCACCTATATATGTTCTCTATTAAATTGTCTTACTCCCACAAACATCTACACATTTAGTTCATTACGTAAGTCATTACATGCACAATGGTTGAGTCGGTGCCCAAGCCTGTGATGCAGCTAGTGATAATAATGTTTGTTAGTTGACTTGGTGTTAGTTTAATTGGAGTTTGCAATGTGCAGGCTGTCTTTGACTTTAAATTTATGACGTAGACTTCTTGAAGTACTTACAAGTACACTTTAAACTATAAATTGAAACATTCATGCATATCCTGATTTGACTATTTGTCAAGAGAAAACATTTGCAATTTATTTTTTTGCCCGCCATGTTAAATGTGCATGTTTTTTATATTTGATATCAATTTGTAATTATATTTTCAATATCACCAAATCCTGCTTTGTAGTATAGGCCCCTGGAAGTACTGCTGCAAGCAGAGCCCCGTGTTGACGACAGCAGTGTTGGTACCACTTACCTTCTGGTCATTATCCTATAACTCATCAGCCTGCTCAGTCACACAGTTCTTCAAAGCCCTGAGAAAGTTGCATCTTGTGCTCTGGGTGGTTGCCATATCTGGCTACTTTGATGTTGAAGAATCACCTGCACAGAGAGAAATGGGAAGAGAGAGCACAAGAGACATCCAGAGAGGAAAAAGTGACCGGATTACAGATCCTGTCTTATTATGTATAATATGCTATCTGAGTCACTGATGAGTGTTCCTATCAAGAAAGTGTGTGTACTTGAGGAGGCTGGCAGTGAGTGCACTCCACCATATGAGCTCCCCAGGCACAGCATACACTACATTGTGACATTCAGATAGCATGTCTATGATTTGGCAACCTTGGAAGTAAAAACAAACAGGGTTAAAGGACTCTGTCAATAAGGAAACACAGGTGACTGACTGTGGGAGTTGGAGATTTTAAATCTGATCTTTAGATCTGATCTTCTGATCTTCTGTACTCATAGTTAATTGACTGACTTAACACTGTTTTGCAGTGTTAGAAAAGTTGTTGGTAGTTTTTCTTTTAGATGCCCTACATGTGTGGTTCTTGGCTATTTACCTTTGACACGGGGAGGTCAGCCAAGCAAGCAATACTAATGGGATTTAATACATTTTTCAAATTCTAAATATATATATCTCTTTCTAGATTTGTATTTGTCTGTGTGTGTTTTCTGCCTAATCTCTCTCTCCCATTTTTCTTGTCGAACACACTATTTTCTATCTTGCCATTTTAATTGGATCATACTTTCCCCTTCCCTTTCCCCCACTTTATCCCTACATACTTATCTCTCTTTCTCTCTCTTTCACTCTCTATTCCATACCCCCTTTTTCTTCATGCCATTCAGCTCCTAGCCGGCGGCGGCTGTGCGTGGCTGATGGCATCCAGCATTCGGGCGCCACGCGCGAAAGGGGTCCTGTCACTCACTCGAGGCGGCCATATGTGTGCCTGCGTGAGCTCTGCGCCAGCGGCAGCCCAACCTTGCCAGAAGACATTAGAGGAGCAGCGGGGCGTCATTAAGGCGTCGCGATGATTGATTAACCATGAATAGTGAGTGCAAGCTTCCGCTCTGTGTCTGATGTACCAACCAATACCAAGTACTGCACGCATACACACACATACACACTTAAGAAAATGTATGCGCACACACTAATAAACACAGACTGCACACTCTGACCTACTACCCACCAACATACACATGCGCACACAACATTTTAGGCTTGGCCCCACTTTAGAACGGAGACACAGAAAGCCCCTTGCAGTTCCGGGGGTGTAATTGTATCACGGCCCCAGTAGGGATGGGATGAGCTGGCTTTGCACTGAAATGAACACAGTCAGGGGGCTGTATCAAACCATTAGCGGCACGGCAGAGACTTTTCTCCACTCTGTCCAAGGAACGTCTTGAGGAAAAATATGCCAAGACTTTATGAATCTGCTTTAGCTGTCCTGTGGTGACCATAGTGGTTGAACTCTCATAAAAAGTGCTCAAGATTTAAAATAGTGTAAAATGTCAGACTCACCTTCATCTGCAGGCCCTTAAATTGACACTCCATCCTTGTAAATTCAGGTTCATTTTACATTTTTAGTCATTTAGCAGACGCTCTTATCCAGAGCGACTTACAGTAAGTACAGGGACATTCCCCCTGAGGCAAGTAGGGTGAAGTGCCTTGCCCAAGGACACAACGTCATTTGGCACAGCCAGAAATCGAACCGGTAACCTTCAGATTACTAGCCCGACTCCCTTACCGCTCAGCCACCTGACTCCCAGGTTCAATAGTGTTGATTAATTGTGAAAGTCTCATTGTATGAAATCATAGACTTCTGCCCTATTAACATGGTCAGAATTGAGACTACAAGGTGTGACCCAACACTCAGAGCCAATAGTAGAAAATATTTAAAATAGCATCTGACAGAAAACACATTTCATCTGGAACCTTCTTTCAGAAGGGTTAGATCATTGCAAATACAGTTGTCCATGTGGCCATGGATAAAGAGATGATTTATACAGTCATAACTGGTCTCAATCTTCTTTCATGGTTTGGCGACTCATTTATTTAGTTCTATATATGTTAGGTAGGTTGTTACACAGATTGTAGGACTGACTTCTCCACTGGCACATCTAAATCTCCCTAGAGATTACCCGGAATTCAAACCTCAGTCCCATCAACTTTTTATGCTGTTTACCCTTTAGTCTGTGACCAACAAACATTGTCACACCAAACAGCAGGAAGAGAGATACAGAGACCTCAAGAACGCCAATTTAAAGTTCAATACCCCCTGTAAACAGACCAGATAAAATGAAAAGGAAGGCATTTTCCACTTAAACTTTCCGGGATTTCCGAGCAGTGGGGCATCACCAAATTAGATTATCATCCTCTAATGGCCCCCTACCCTCCATCGTTCACTGTCCCTCCCTCCTTCCCTCACATCCCTCTATCTCTACCCTCTCTGTCCTGAAGCCATGTGGGGCGTGTTTGTTCGCAGTGGAGGGGATGACTAATGAAATCATTGGAAGGACTGTTTGGGGTTAATGTTTTCTTTGGTATTAAAATGCACCAGGCAGCTATGCCCCCACTGATTTTAGATGAAAACACATTTGGAATGAGGCTCATCAATCAACAGTCGCCACACCGGAGCTGTCGAAATCCTGGGGTGCATGCCTATATGTGGGTGTGTGTGTGTGTGTGTGTGTGTGTGTGTGTGAGTATGCCTGAATGCATGTATGATGTTCAAAACACTCATCATTCACAATTGAGCATTGCGTTTGTGTTGATCTATACACTAAAGCAAAGTCGAAAACCAAATAAACAAAATACTTTATTTAAAACTTTAGAAGAGACAATAGTGTTGTCAACTGACGAGAAAAAGGCCTTCCCAATAGACTTTGTTGACTGTGACATGTGTTCTCATTTTGTATCTACCGGTATGCATGAAAACTATGCTAAATGTGTGCTGTGTTGAGAACTCAAAACTTCTGACCAGATATTGAAACCAGATGATTCAGGTTGACTCTCCAAACTATACATGAACATATTCTAGCAAAATGTGTAATTACTCATTTAATTTGATTATTTCCTTCCTATACATTACAGACCATAAGGACGTCATTCCCTTTTGCACCCCCCCTTTCCATATATTTCTCCTGTTTGACTGTTGTTTGAGATTTTATGGAGATTGTTTCATTTTCTTCAAAATACAAACTTGAGAATCAAATGATGCTTCCTATCAATCATCTGTGTTTAATACTTTATGAACATCAATGACTTATTGTCTATATGACTTCAACAACGATGGCAAAGGCATTCCCGAGAAGAAACTGTAATTGCTAACAAAATGCTTCTCTCAATAGGCTACTGAATAAAGGGTATGAATACTTATGTCAATGACATTTCAGCATTTTAGTAGAAACCCCCCAAGTGCTCAGTTCAGTGCATGCTGTGGGGTGGACTCTAGAGGAGCAGAAGATTAAAATGGGAATAGTGTGCCGCTCACCTTAGTTTGAAGACTAGAACAATCACACCTTGCCCCTGGCTTTTAAACCCACCACCAGCTGGTTAAGTCAATCATCAAGGCAGAGGCAGGGTTCTTGGTATGTGTTTGACATGTGTACATGTGTATGATTGTGTGTTGTCTTGTACAAAGCCAAAGCTGAAAGAAAAAAAAAGAAGTTAAACTGGTGTCTGACCTGTTAAAGTAAACACTGTACATCCTTACATCACATATCCAGCAAAACCAATTTACCCAAGTACATTTTTTGTTAGTCTGATCAACTCAAGAGTATACTTTGCAATAATGGAGGAATTGGTTTTCATTTGTGTCTCCATCTATCACTTTCCGTTTCATTCTCTGCTCCCCTTTGAACTTGTTTCTTTTCCTATCCCCATTTCTGCTCAACCTTATCCCCCTCTGCCGTCTTTCTTGAGCTCTTTTATCATGTTCCTTCTTTCTTCTCCTCTCGTCTCTTTCTCTCCCTGGAGCTGGCATGTCAGTCACCCTCTCCCAGCTATGCCCCCTGCTGTTGGAAGGAGCTCTAGTGGAACGTCCCATCTGTCTCAGGGGAGGGAAGGACGTGGTAGGGGCTGCTGTCTTGTCTCTCTCTCTCACACACACACACACATACACACACCACGGCCAACGTCCGTCGAAAACCACCATCGGAAAGGGGGAGGATAGAAATGACACATACTATACTTGGAGTTGATCAGCTCTCTGCTCACCAGGGCATTCAGTTCACTCTATCCATCCTCTCTATTGTGGTTAGATGGAGCATAACCATTATGCCAATGCTGTTAGTTTAGACAGATGTTCCCTAAGACCAGTGAAAGTTACTGAGATATAGATTTTAACACTGCAGCCACAAAACGTTACACAGTTTTGTAACACCATTTGTCAAGACTTTGCCTGCAGAGGTGAAGGGAGAAAGATTTTAAGTGGTCGACACTAAGTCTGAGTTGAAAGCAAATTATTCTCAGTTCCAACTCACACACATTTTAGGCCAG
Organism: Osmerus eperlanus; assembly: GCF_963692335.1. Classification (NCBI taxonomy): domain Eukaryota; kingdom Metazoa; phylum Chordata; class Actinopteri; order Osmeriformes; family Osmeridae; genus Osmerus; species Osmerus eperlanus. The sequence continues at coordinate 7,314,984 of NC_085031.1, forward strand.
TTCACCGGCTGTTGACCAATTATTTTGTTCTGGTTTACTTGTGTCTTTAAAGTCTTTCAGACAATACAGTGTGATTCAAGCACTGATCCAGAAATCTACTACCTGCTTGCCAAGGTAAACTATGACACAGACATAAAAGGGATGTTTGAGCCTGACAATGCCACCTTTAACCCTTAAAGCATTGGCTTACCATAACCCTATCATCACCTGCAATTTGGCAGTCATTGATTCAATGTTTGCGGTATGAGTGTTTACGTATATCTTGGTGCCTGTTCCGTTGAGTCAATAACCTGGATTTGAACATACCAGTGTTTTTCCCACCAGGGGGCAGCCAAGGACACAAAGGAGAGGCCAAGTGTTTGAGACCTGAGATTGGCCAGAGATTCAAGAGTAGAGTACAAGGATGTAGGTACAATGTATACCACTACTTTATTAAATCCCCCGAGATAAATTACGTTTTACATTTACCATTGAACAAGCATAGATTACATATAGAAATACAAGTACTGTATATTTTACTGTGATGTGTGAGTTGCTCAAAATTAGATATCTTATTTGAGTAAATTAGTGAGATAGCAGCTAGTCTAGTGTAGACATTCACTCCAAACCCTGTTACAATTGATAGGAAATTAGGAGTCCATGCAGCAGATAATTATAACTCGTGCAAAAACAAGCAACCCAAAAATGGGATGGGTTTAGTTCAATGGCAGAGCATTTGACTGTATATGCCATAGGTTTGAACCCCCACTCCAAGATCTCTGCCCCCACCCTTCGGTTGTTGCCTTAAATAAAAGGGTCTGCTAAATATTAAAATTATTTGTATACAAATGGTGTATATGGCAAGGCATTGGTGGTGTGAGTTCATGTGCCAAGGGCTTTGCAATTTGAATGGAAGTGCAGAACAAACTCTAAGGCCATGGCTGTAGTGAGTAGGATGGTACATTGTTGGTATTCTTAGGTTATACACAAAGAAATGTGTTGGTGTTATATAAGATAACATGTGGACTTGTAGGTGCAAGTACTGTTTCGCTAACTTCTCGAACACACCATTAAAACTCTACAAACTACTGTAACACATTACTGGACAAGCTGATGTCACATTGTGTCCACCTGTCTGGCTTTTCCCCGCTTTTGGATGATATGTTTCACGATCTCAGACACTTTCTGTCATCTTTTCTTAATACCACTGTCCCCCAGCCAGCGGCTCTCTCGAGACCTGGTCTAGCTTGAATATAAGAAATGTCCATTTGACAGGGCCTTTGAGTCGCTTAACTGTAATGTCAGTGCTGGCCTCTTTCAGATAGAAAGGAAAGGGAAATGTCAAAAGAGATTTTATCATGCAGAGGATTGGATAAAGAGTGCCCCCTAGGTAGCCGACTTTGTGCCAGAGGTCAGTAGACGTCCAGAAAGAGAGGGAAAAGGGGGTTTCATCTGCAGGTGGTCCTATTGAGTAGGAGAAGAGAGGGTATGGTTAAAGAGGTGACAGATGGATGGATAGATGGAGTTGTTGTGCGGCCAAAACTTCAGTATACAGTCTCCCATGACATGGTCATCACAAGATGGAAATGACAGGTTGAAAAGATGGGTAAGAGGGTTATTGTGGGAATTCTATATTTACTGAAATTGTATCTGTGACATCAACAGTATGAGTAGACCAGGAAATATCATGTTCCTATTTGCTGCTTAGTTTTTTTGTACAAATATGAACATAACACTTAATTTTTTTTATAGTAGAAAATCTTCTAGACATCAGAGAACCACAAGGAAAGAGTAAATAAACTGATCAACAATTGATTACAGAAAGGTGTTGTAAAATGTGTGTTTTGTGCTCTGGATAAGAGCGTCTGCTAAATGACTAAATGTAATTAGAACAGATAGCTCCTCTCCTTGCTATATTATACATTTTGACTTGTTTACTTGTAAATAGGAACACAAAATGATGAGGGGCAGGACACAAAAGTCCTGTCACTGAACCTCCTTAACCCTTGTGCTGCCTTCGGGTCACATGACCCAAAGGTTCCTAACGAACCATCGTTGTGTTTACCCAATTTTACCCAATACAAAAACAAATAAAAATCATTTTCTTTTAACCTTTGCAATGTGGGGGGTCTGAGACAGCCCAACGGTTAAAAGAAAATGTTTCACTTTGTTTTTGTATGCGGTAAAGTTGTCGCAATACGACGGTGGGTCACAATGACTGATGGGTCAGAATGACCCGAAGATAACACAAGGGTTAATCATCCTGACCCTCGGTGGTCTGCCTTGACCTTGAGCACAAACAGAGGCTTCTTTGAGAAGTCCAGAAGCTCATTGTGAGATTGCAGTCCAGTGAGGGTGTACTGTGAGCTTGGAGGTATTTAGTTTACCTTTTATACCACTTCAGAGTCAAAAAGTGTTTTTTTTATTAATGGCAAGGAATTGGGCGTCAGTCAATTTGATTTCTGACTTTGCTGAAATGACAGCTACTAAAACTGAATTCTAGTAGTTTGGTTTAAAGGATTCTTATGTATAGACTAGAATTTGCACTCATCTATCTATCTATCAAACGCTATTTGAGATCGGCTCACAGAAGGAGAGAGGAAAGGAATGTATGGAATGGAATGTATTTCAGACCAATGCATGCACTGAGTTTATCTTATACAGTATTTGCAAGTAGATCCTCTAGAGGGCAATGTAGGAGGAAATTGCATTTGGCACTAAAGGCCTAAATGAACTACTCAGACTGAATCGAGTACATGGGTGTGTTTCTACATGCACACATATAAGTGTATGGACTGTGATGTCCTCAAAAGTTATTTTATGTGTATGAGTTTGAGGGTGATGCAGCAGGTCGGGAATGGGACAGTGGCAGTTCGTTTTGTCTCTTCCGCTGGGCTTGACTGGCATAGCTCACTCCTTTAATCACATTTGTGTTGATTAACAAGCCTCACAAACATAACCGGGCTCTGAATAGGTTGCACAGTTTTGATCTCTTTAGTCTCTTTGTCTCTTTTTGTCCTTTCACTCTCACACACTCACTTTCTCTCCCTCCCTTTTTATGTCTTGTCAGGTCATGAATAACGGTCCATATGCAGAACACACACACACACACACACTAGCCTTTAGGAGAATTCTTCAGCATGGAAGCGTGCTGTTTTGCTTGACTCCCTACCCAGTGCTTCTCTGAGAGAGGTGTCCGGTGTACAGTCTCTCCATCTGTCTCTGGCTCCAAGTCTCTCTCTTTCTCCCTCTTCAATTAACTGATGAGCTCATTCATTATGTCATCCATATCCATAGGTCTAGGTTGAATATATAATATGTTGATCCTATAGGTCTAGGAGATCCCAAAAATGTACTAGGCTTTAACCCTTGACATCAGTTGAATGCATTTGCTGGTCTGGTATTTCGGTTGCACTGTCAATATGTAAAGGTATAAAGGTGTTTGATTGGTTAGATTGGTACATGCACACACTGCATTGGGGCATAAGAATACAAAGACAGAGTATGAAGTTTAGAGATGTACTCCTCATTCCTCTACCTTTGCTCCATGCATTTTCTCTCTCACACACACACACACACACATACACCAACTGCTTCGAAGCTGCAAATGAAACCAGACGGACTCATTTATAGCCAATTAGCTCCAGCACAGTAAGCAGAGCCTCACCTGCCCAATTAAAGAGCTTTATTGAAACCACCCAGCAACTATTTCAATGCAAGGGCACACACAACATACACACAATGCATGAGTAGAAACGTAAACAAAAAACAAACTCATGCACTAGTTTCAGTATTCATGTTGTTCTGCTGTGTCAAAGTGTCTAGTATCCCAACATTGGCTATTGACTGTCAAAAAAGAACATTCTCTATGTGCTGAACACACATTTTCATGTATTCCTTTATCAGGAGCTTTTATCCGAAGTGACTCACAATGTGGCAGAGAAGGTCAGATGTAGTCATGACATTCCTCCTCTTTAACCGTCAATTCACGACCTATCAGGTTGCTCAGGCCTGTTGTGCAACCAACCTATGTGCTCACTTAAAGTTCATTTGCACATGTCAGTGTTTAGTAACACACAATGATCTGTATACCTACCATCATTGCTCTGAAAATAAATGCACTCCTCTCTCTCTGTCTCTCTCTGTCTCTCTCTGTATCTCTCTGTCTCTCTCTGTCTCTCTGTCTTCCATGCCTCTGTGTGACAACGCTGCCACTGTAATGTTGTAAAGATACACTGATTGTGTTAGCTAAACTAAAGGGTGGCCAACAGAAAAGGTTTTAGAAGCATGTGATAGACCTGCACATCAATTCCCCGCACCTGCTTTCTCCCAACATGTACATTTATTTTTGATTGATCAAAAAACATGCAACCCATTTTCATGTATCAACATTATACTTTATACCTGCATTATTGAGTGAGGATAGAATGGTTGAAAGCTGGTAACACAAGTGGTGAATCCTGGGATGTTCATGCAGAACTCCCTTGAGGAACGTTTCTCTGAGTTTTTTCCTCTGAGATAGAGAGAGCGAGAGAGAGCGAGAGAGAGACAGAGAGAGACAGAGAGAGACAGGGAGAGACAGAGAGAGACAGAGAGAGCGCATATATTGAGGATATGGTTATGTAGTGGTTATAATACAAGAAGATAAAGCATATGGAGTGAATGAGAGAGTGAGATCATGTGCATGCTTGTGGAAAGGCAATGGAAAGAAATACAAAGACACCAAGAGGAAAAGACGGAGACCATTCTGCTGGAATGCTCCAGGAAATTTGGGGATTATGTGTGAAGTGAGCAGCAGAAGTGGGCTGAGTGTGTGTCAGCACGTGTGTGTGTGTGTGGCCTCTGAGGAGAAGTCAGTAGCAAAGCACTAGGCCAGGTGTTTTATTGGGATACTCTCAGGAGTCTGTGATGAGATGGTCATGAGGTTCGAACATGTATGTGTGTGTATAACGATGAAGTATGCAAGTGACGTTTATGACTTGCTGAGTGTATGTTTGTGTGAAATGTTTTCGTATACAGTGTTGATCTGTATTTCCCTCTATGATTAAGGATGTGTATGAGGCAATGCTGATCGTCTGATCCAGCACAGCAGAGTACAGCTCTTTAATGATCTTCCCCGCATAGGCCTGCAGAGCTGCTTCTTTTGGTCCCTGTGGTCTGCCTCTAGTGGGGCACAAAATGGGCATTTAGTCGTTTATGTGCTATCTTAAATGTCCCTAAATGTGTATGCATGTGTATTTAGCTCAGAACAGAGACCATATCAAACTGAGTTCTGTTATATGGCATGTTGTGGTTTGCTCTATTTGATAACAAAAGCCACATGTTAACAGATGAATATCCTCCTTGTTTCCTTCCATTCTGTGCCAATAAAGGGTCCCCTGCCATCCCTCAACTCCTCACACACAGGCACTCATGCAACAACACAGTGGTACAGACAAGGCATCAATGGAGGGGGATTATTATGGGGTGCTAGTAGAGCTTTTTGAGAGCAGGTTATAAAATAACGGTTCGTTTTTTTGTTTGTCAAAAGAAGGATGGATTTTGAGAGGATGCGGGAGAGATGGATGAACAAGTGGACTGATTTTTCTTCTCCGTACTTTCTACACTCTAATCATTCTCTCCATCACCCTCCCTAAAGTCTCTGTGATGGTCTATTTCTCTCAGATCAAAAACAGCATGGCCGTCCTTCACGTTCTGGGTGGAGGGAGGACAGTGCAGAGAGGTTGTGTCATTGTCAGGTATTCCATGGCCCACACATTTCTTCCCTATCGTTTGTAAAGCAGGTACCTACCATTGTCTAAAGATTATAACTTCCTCGTCAATACATAGGGTAAGACATTACTGAGAGAAATCAGACATGTACTGGTGCATTTGAAATAGACACAACATAGTTAGCAAATGTCAATATTTAGATTTGTACTTATTTGTCTTATGCTTGATTTAAAAAAGGGTTGAAGATTAGTGATGACTCATTTCACAATCTTGCCAAGTCATTTGGTCTACATGAAGACATTGTGCGGCACTTAAGTTTATATTCTCAAACACTCTCAGAGAACTAGAATCATTTTAGGCTCTTTAGTGGTCCATGTAGAAAATCAAGGCACGAATAAAAAACAAGAACCAAACCACTTTCTTAACCCTTGTGCTGCCTTCGGGTCACATGACCCAAAGGTTCATAACGAACCATCGTTGTGTTTACCCAATTTTACCCAATACAAAAACAAATACAAATAATTTTCTTTTAACCTTCGCAATGTGGGGGGTCGGAGACAGCCCAACGGTTAAAAGAAAATGATTCACTTTGTTTTTGTATGCGGTAAAGTTGTCGCAATATGACGGTGGGTCAACAATCGTTGCACTAAAATCCCACTATAAAACTTGCACAGACAGACAGAAACACACAGAGAGATTTCTTGCATTATAATATAGATGAATCGAGAAATGTGGTTATATTTAGATCTCTTTGCAAACGCTAATCAAGGCTAAATCCTAACAATAAATGTGTGAATGTTGCCTAATTGACTCGTTTGAACTTAATGAGGCAAACAAGGAATGCCACTGTACTGTATTCCCCTCAATACATCTAAATTACTATACAGTACACAATGTGCAAATATTTGTGTGTGTGTGGGAGAGAGGGTTAAATGGAAAAATAATGTGTTCGTGTCCTTGTCCACTTCCGGCAATAGTTGCCTTCTCTCACCATAGTGCCCAGGACAACAATAACAAATGACTCCACGGTTATTCTGGGCTCTAGCTACCTCCTCCTCATTAAAACATTCCCCAAGCTGCCAACACATTTCCCCCTATGTAGGGAAATGTAGTTTCCCCCTCACCCTTCTTTTATTTTAGGTGCCTAATTAGAGTCCTATGGCTTGAAAGCTCTGTGTCGACTTTAACTGGGCAATTAGTGATATTGTGCTCTGCACTCTTACAAGGGATTTGCAGAGTGGGGGGTTAGAGAGGGACATGGGCAGGATGGGGGGGGAGTAAAAGAGGCAAAAGAAATCGTAGCAAAATACATACCCCACACCAAGTTCTATGATAAAATTACAATAAGGAGGTTTAAAAGTTTAAACACATTTTCTCTCTGAGAAAAAAACGGCCACTAAATGTAGAGCTTGTTTTTTCTGGTTTTCCAATAATAAAGGTGTTCAATCTAAACCAGCAATGAGAAATGGTTGTCGCTAGACTGTTGTAGGTGTTGTCAGATTCATTTTCAGTAAACATGACATGAAATCTAATCAAACAGACCACGCTTGGTGGATTATATGTAACATGTGAAGAAATCATGGAAACTCTTATCTCAGCCCAGTTTCCTCCAGTTTCTGTGTTCTTACAAACGTTTTAATCTTCTTTTGTGCATCATCTTTTCCATAGCACATGCCATAACAGTGAGCAATGTGTTTAGTATTGGGTGGGTGAGCATGTGTAAAGCCTTTAGTAGATAAAAAAGCAGTTTTTTTACACTTTATATTTAACAGGTATATGTGTGGCCATGTGTGTTTGTTGGCCTTGACCGATTTCAAATGATCGATTTTGAGTACCAACATGATCATCACAATCAGTCAACAATGTTTAATCCACTAATCAGATTGAGAGTCAGGTTCATTTGGAGCAAAAATAAATAAAAATAATGATAGCATCCCTGAAATGTCTGTAGTATTCCCACAGGGGTGTCTGCTTCTGCTGAAGCAAACATTACCACCCGACCACACACACTGTTTTTCATTCTCAAACACGAACACACACATTCAGTCTCTGTCAAACACAGACATGCGCTGAATCTTCTGTACAGACAGCTGTTGTGAAGCAGCACAGACATAGCATATGAAAACATAAGCACCGTAGATCAATGCAAAATGTAACTATGTTATTGTTAACTGGAACATCATTTCTCAGGGGCTTTGGGATCTTCAGAAGCATTCCTACTGTGGAGCGACATGAGAGGAGGAAGAGACTGTGTGAAGAGAGAGGAGGGGGGGGGGGGAATTGGAGGCGGGAGGGAGGGACCATAGCATTGGGACAACAGCTCAGTCTAATCAATTTGGAAGTTTTCTTAATTACACATATGGCTCCTAACTGTGTGTGTGATTAAGAGTGATTCTTAAAAGTGTAGAGTGTGTGGCAGATAAGGAAGTGGAATGGGGGAGACATAGAAGCACAGTGTATTAAAAAGTATGAGGGGTTCTGAGTGTGTGCCTTTGCCTTATGCACAGGCTTAGGCTTGCTATATATAAATCCAGCCTGTATTGTTAAAAAGTGTGTGTGTGTGTGTTTTAAGGGAATGCGTGTGTGCTGGAGCTAGGAGAAGAATGTGTGCGCATGTGTGTGTGTCTAGGGCCCCGTGCTGTAAATTGCATCTGTTCCTAATTACAGAGTGCTAATGAAGGCCCGTGTTCCTGGCGAGCCCACTGAGAGGCAGCCTGGCCCCTAGCCTCAGTCCTGGCAGAGGGGGGAGGGAGAGGCTCAAAGAGAACACGCAAAAAAACAACACTAAAAGGTAGATACAGCTGGTTCCTTTAGCATTTAACAGTAAAGGAACGTTATGGTCCAACATGATCTAGGCTAGTTCAGGCTGATTAGTAAAATACACTCAATAGGGGTATCCCCTTATATCTCTTAAATCAATGTTCCTTGATGCTACCCCATTTGAGTTTTTGTACTTAATTCTTTGCAAAGGGGATGCGAGTTGTTGTCATTCAAGCAAACAGCGTGTGAGTGTGACCCTGGTGAAAGGAGCGGGTGTAATTAGCAGGGATTTTTCCAGCTAACAAACTCCCTTGCAGCCAGGGGTGGCGTGGTGGGTTAGGCCTGTGTCAGACATTCCCACAGCCTGCTGAGAGGGCAGGTGGCCTCCCATTTTACCATTCCCTACATCCATTTCTACATCCAAATAAACGTGAAATAAGGCACGGCTGTTCAAGGCAAATGCAATATTCTCAACATGCCCAACTTTCATCAACAAAACATTCTGAAGGCCAAGGCCAATAAAGTAATAAAACATTTCTCAACAATCCTCCCTCCCAACTTCTATAGATCCACATTAGGTAAATTTCCCCTTCATACTCATACTCTGTTAACATACTCTTGTCTATTCTAGAAAAACAGTTATACATTTAGATCAAGTTTGGAAAGACAGAGTAAGTTTGCCCCATTTGTACTGAGCACTCATGTCAAGTCAAGACAATATTTTGGTAATACACCCACTATGGTGACCTCAAATGAAACTTGACTAACAACTGAAAAACTACAGTTACGTAGAAACTGACCTGGGGCTTGCTGCACAGAGGCTACCTCCACTAGAACCAGTTGTGATCCCCCTACTGGCTAGGATGGGCATACCTCACCCCAGGTCAGATGCAGAAGTAGGGATAGGGATGTTAACTGCTGTGACCATACAAGTTTTCTAGTGAAGTCCAGTGGTACACACGTAGCATATGGTTGTATATTCTATTCTTCAGATGAGTGGAAAATGTTTGAATTCAAACCTTACTGATTGTCATCACTTGCTTCCTTGTGTGTGTCCTTCCATGGGCCAATTACAACTTTGCAACAACAAAAACAGGCGTTCATGTTGCATGTCTTGAGCTTGTTTTATGGATAAATAGTCAAGTCATTTATATATACATTTATTTTGACAGACTGTGACAGCATGTTACAAAAGTTCACACATCCCACACATTGTTTTATTTTGTTGAGATATTACAATGACATTCGTGGCTATACTCAAAAGGTTCTGGGCTGCAGCCCCGGCAAAAATGGCTGGCGATGCCACTGCTGCACACCCGAGGTAAACAAAGCTAACGATTGGAGATAACAGCAGGTGTGAAGCAAGTTTGTCTGATCGAAAGGTGTCTTTTAATGTTAAGCCCAGGACATCTCCAGACTATTTCCAGCAACCCTAGATGGCTGAAGGCTGCATGCATCTGGGAATTAAAAGGCTACAGTAACCATTCTTCTGTTCCAATTTACTCCAAATTAATGGAGTAAATTAGTGTTTGCTTACAGACATTTTTCTGTCAATCATGAACTTTTGTTTGTCATATTAACATTGGACAAAAATATGGACAGCAGAATAAGCAATAACTCATTAACCATGAAGGTAATATTTAGAGAATAAGTTAATATTCAAACGTACTGAACTAGGCTAAATTACATTATGAACTGCCTACACTTGAATATGTAAATAAATAAATCCCTACCGACACCTCCACCCAACACTGCTCTACCTATTCTGTGACACCTATATTGACCAGACATATGTCGGTGTAAAATTAAGACATAAGCCAACAATATTTCAAGAGATTAATACACACCTCCATGTTCAATTTGTATATAACCTCTTACCACATTTCAGCAGCAGCCAATTAATTTAATATGCAAATTACGTCCATGTCAGTCTGTGTGATTTCTGTTAATTAGTCTTGCATATCCCATTTCCCATTGAAATGGAGGATAGGGTGCAGACAGTGTGTCCTCCAGGGAGAGATAAAGAAAAGAGGTAGACTGTGGTTGGGGGTAGGACTGGGTAGGACTGGAACCAGGCCCACAGGGACTATTGGAAACAACATGTGTCAGGGTCCAAATAGTGGAGAGCAACTCCTAATACTAATTTGAATTCCCACACCAAGGCAATGAATATGGTGGTTTAAAACCTGGTTGTAATGCGGTTTACCAGTATCAAGAATTTGTTCTTATTCACATTGAAGTTATATGATTCCACAAGATGGAGGAAGGTACTATAAAAAGGAAAATGCACCCGAGGACCTCAATCATAGTGCAGTAAAGATATACTGCTGTATGCAGACACCACCCTTAGCACTTATATTTCTTATCCTTCTTTGTCTTTGGAAACAATACTCATTCTTGTTTTGCCAATATGGAAGTTAAGTTGAAAGAAGTGCTTGTCCTTCTGGGAGGTGGATGTGAGACAAACTGCCCTTAGCAGAGACAAACACATCTTTTCCCTCTAAACCGTATGTGTGTTACACCTGTGTACATTATGCGCGTGTACTGTATATTTTCTATGTGGGGATGAACATTTGGCGGTGTGTGTCTACGTAGTTATTTGGGAAGTGCAGTGTGGGAGGTGGAGTGTAAAATCAAGCAGGGACCCTCAATGTTGCTAATTCATTTACAGATTTAATTAGATGGATGGAGCCCTTGCCGTTATTAAGACAGGGAGGGAGAGAATGTTGCCAGCACTACAGCATTTTTAATTACGACTCCACAGCCTCGCTTGCTGACGTCTGGGGAACCAGTTAATTAAAATCCTCATTATTTTACTTTTAATTAGTTCCCCCTCTTTTGTTTCCTCACACCATATGGCCAGGCTCTGTGGTCAAATCAACTTAATTGAGCTAATTAAGTTGATCAGTTTAATTATTCAAAGCACTGTGATTGGACGGAATTGCTACCCCCACCCACGCCCCAGTAGCTCCACCAATATTGCAGCGTCCTATTATGTGCCTTATCACCATGGTGCACTTGTGTATGGATATGGGCACTTGATAACCCTAGCCATATCAACTGAAAACAAGAGAAAGGCCTTAGCAAAGAATAACCCACATTTACAAATTAGTTTTAAACCCTTAGTCAGAAGATGTTTTATCATTGACCAAAAAAGTGCCTCTGACACAAATCTTTTTGATCTATCCCTGACACTTTTAGCCTCGCACTATGTGGTCTTGGTTCTTGACAAGCAAGAAGCCTGCTCCCTTCACAAGCTTTAAAGGTTTAGTCTGTCCTCAGACTGGGCCCATGACTCAAGTTAATGAGGGCTGATTCATCTGAGTTGGTTGCCAACAACACCTCGCAACTTTACTCTTTCACTACCTCGTTTGTTTTCCGTCAACATCAAAAGGGGGGGTAGGACTAGGGGAGGGGTGGCTATATTAAGTCTGTGCAATCCAGCTGCTTCCTTGCAAGGTCGAGCTGTGTTTGCTGCAGAATTAAAGTTAAAATTAAATGTTCAATCCTATCAACAGATGAGGGTCTCTTCAGGACTACTTTTTGAGTTGTTTGGCACACATCACCAGCTCCACCACTGCTGCCAAACACCTGTTACAAATGGAGATGAAGCAATAGGGTAAAGACAAAGCCCAGCTGCAGCTGGACTGGAGAACCCAAACCCCTGTGATTTTGAAAAATATTCAAGCCAAGTAGGCTAGTTAGTAGCAAGGCCCACTTCTGGGAAGTTCTACTCCCCATTCAATGAATTGTATTTTGCTTGATTTGTACCATACATGATCAATGTAACGTGACCATTTCTTATCTTAACCCTTGTGTTATCTTCGGGTCATTCTGACCCATCAGTCATTGTGACCCACCGTCGTATTGCGACAGATTTACCGCATACAAAGACAAAGTGAAGCATTTTCTTTTAACCGTTGGGCTGTCTCAGACCCCCCACATTGCAAAGGTTAAAAGAAAATTATTTTAATTTGTTTTTGTATTGGGTAAAATTGGGTAAACACAACGATGGTTCGTTATGAACCTTTGGGTCATGTGACCCGAAGGCAGCACGAGGGTTAAAGTTAGTTTGGAGAAGTTTCTTTCTGGCTTCACCAGGAGGAGTTGCCAACTCACCGTCTGGTCGACAATATAATCATCACGCTATTGGTGCTACACAGAACATCCAAAAGTAGGAAGGTTCCAGGAACATTGAAGTAAATTGTATGTCAACACACCCCAATGTAGTTTTCCAATTTACTGTTTTATTTGTCATCTTGAGTTTCAAGCTACAATATGTAACATGATAAAATGAATTCAAATATGAAAAGCAGCGCCCCCAATTCTTGTGTTAACTTTCCTACAACTTAAGTTTGATCGACAGTGGTTTCACATTGTCTCGCCGAAGGCGATTGGCTGGAAAAAGATTGCTGGAACATAATTGGCTGGAAAGTAGCAGGCTGCTCCACAAATTTGGCACTGAGCTGTCTGTGTTGCTGAACAACTCTGAGGACCTCATTAGCTTACAGAACATGTTTATTGGGGACGCAACATTTGTTTTGTCTTACCTATTTTACCTTAAACCTACTCCTAGGACACCAACCCATGAGCTTAGCCTCATGGCATCCTCACTATAGCCAAACCCCTGCAGTGAGTGGCATATCAGTGGCATCTTTCTCTTCCTGGCACTTGGTAAAAATATCTGGGCTGTTAGGTTGCCTGCACAATTTTCTTTTCTTCACACAACATGAGGTGACAAAACAATGCAATTACACCAATTTGCATGTGTTAATTTGATTAATTAGTGAAATGGAGGAGGGGGGAAATAAAAGAAACGAACCCTACTGTGAAGTTTGTGCATCTTAAACTTTTTTCTGTCAAAAAAGCAAAATAGTTCTTGGGAGATATTTGAGAGAACTACTAATTAGTTATATGTAGATGAGGCTTGATTGGTTTGAATTCAAAGTATAACTTGCACCACCAGAGTAGGATTGGAAGACTCCCTCCCCCTTCTACTTATCAAAATATGGAGATGATTGCAATTAAGGTTATTTGCATACGTTAATTAATTTGTCTGATGCTTTTCAAAATGACAAACTTGTCAAAAAAAAATTGATAACATATCAGCATTTATGCGCATGGGCTGGCATCAAGCTGGCACTGTGTAGAAGGTGTGAGGGTTGCTCTACTGAATGCTGAATACGGAGCACCTCCAGAAGCAGGTTGGTCCCACAGTGGTGCTCCACTGAGTGCTTCCGTGGTCCTTCGTACCAGCTGTTACCAAACTGTTCCACAATCCTGGCTGGCTTGATACTATATGGACCCATATCTACACAAACAAGTGTGTTGTCCACCATAACCATGTATTACACTTAGAGGAAATATGAGGTTGAGTGACCAAACATGAGTTTGACCAATACACTGTTACAACAAGTACACTGCAGTATGCATAGCAGGCTTGGAGATTTATTTCTTTACATTGACAATAACCTTGAACCTTTCTTCTTCAAAGTGCTCTGAATCTAACAGAGAATGAAGACATTGTTAGACTGGTTCTCAGACTCAATCCTGATCTGTCAGTGGTAGGGTGGAACAAGTGACAGGTCACACGGGGGAAAACTAACACCAAATTATAAAAATACCTTCATTATGGCACAACAAAGAGTTTTTTTAGAAAGTTTAGGTTAGCATTACCAGTTCATAACCAGGGCAATAGGTTCATCCCAAACCACTCAGCAATACATAATTTAAACCCTGACACTAAATAGTTATTAATTTGGGTGTGTACCTTCATTGGCCCAATTATGATGAAGAGACACCACAGAGCTTCATGGTACACAAGTTTTCTGGGGACACAATCTTAAGATACAGTTGGCTAAGTGAACCGTTTTGCCTTAACCTCTTTGTACTTTTGCACTGTTTGGTTTTAATTTCTCTTTAGAATAATAATAATTATAATAAAAATAAGTATACAAATAAATAAGGATCATAAAAAGATTCGAAAAAAACGCCTTGTAATATTCAGACATCACCATGGCTAAAAAGAGTTGTTTAATTAGCTAATTAAATAAATAAGATCTGCAGTAGGATTAGTGCCAAAAAACTATTACAGCATGCCATGAAGTAGAAGCCTTTAAGATGTGACGAGAGACACTAGGAAGGTTTGGTTATACAATAGCAAAAAATAGAAGTTCACTTAATTCTTTGTTTTTTTTCCCCTTCTCAACTTTTCAGTGCAGTTAAGTACAGCTTCACAATGAAGATTTCTACTTGGAAATAGGAAAGGGGTCCCTCCCTTTTAATTAGCCCTGCTCACCAGATTACCCTTAAGAATGGAATTTCAAAGGCTAATCGGCCATGTTTGTCTGAGTGCTTCTGGCTTTCCCTTACCCGAAGCTACATTTCAGTTTGAAAGGACCATTTGTCACACCTTGCTACACATCCACTCACTCTCCTAAACCCTAATCGCTGAGCATCAGGGAAATATTTTCAAATAACACAGTTAGAGATACGAGACAAGTGGCTGGCAATATCATGATTATTAGTTATTTAGAAAGTACTTTTGTCTCAATATAGCTGCTTTACAGCATTTGAAATGGGGCCTGTACCTACAATGCTATGCACACATCGTTTAACCATATAACACAATGCAATTGAATAAAAAATATTTGTACAGTTATAATAGTTCACCATTCAAAAGTCCCTTTTCTGTTTCTTTGACCAGTTTAGAAACAGACCGCACTGACAGAAAGAGACTGGTTCAAACCGCACTGACAGAAACAGACCGGTTCAAACCGCACTGACAGAAAGAGACCGGTTCAAACCGCACTGACAGAAAGAGAACATTTAGATCCATGGATCACGGCAGCAAGAGACATCCCACGGAAAGAAACACCTTTTCAAAGACGAGCACAAATGCATACGTCAACATAAAACCCAAACCACTGTGTTCATTTGGTATGTGGGGCGCTCCTTTGTTTGAGAGACGCGCAGTTTATCGAGGTTTATGTTTTGAGCCTCAAACCTAAAACACTTTTCCATTGTTGTGATATCCAATAACATTTTTATAATCATAATTTTAGAATTCTATAATCACCCCAAAAACGATCACACAAATTTTAAAAAGACAATCTAGAAATAACTCACAGCACAAATCAATTTCAGAATCCTCTGTTTGAGTATCCAAAAGTTATTATATTTGTACAGTCCATTTTTGAAAGCAGGTTGGATGTACAATGAGGAGATTTTACTACATTCACTTGGCAGATCCAGCACCATTTAGAGTGCAAGACACATCCATTGACAATCTACTGTACAGCCACATCACCTCCTGCCTTTGACCAACATCTGGAATCTTCTTCTGTGATGTCTTGATTTGAATGCAGTCTTTCTGATATAGAAGTTATCGTAGCAGTTCCCCATGTCCTCTATTGATCCCTGTGCACAACAGGCAGGATAGGTCAAGGTGCCCCATTATGCAAGAGGGCTCCATGAATAGACATTTGCCAGTCCTTTCCAGGTAAGCCACTTCTTCTTAATAAGTCTACCATCATTGTTTGGCCAAAATTAGACACTGGTTTAACTTGACTAAATCAATGTAATCTTCCCCTTCCCTTCTTTCCTATTCCCTTGACTGGGAACTTGATTGTACTGAGAAAGGCTTTGACACTTGTATCAGTGTCAGTAATGTGCACAGACAACAGCCTGGATAAAAGGATGGATAGATGATGCAGGATACATTGCCAGGTGGAGAAAAGAAAGTAGGAGGAGGAGAAGGCACATGTTGCTTAATTCATCATCTTCTTCAGCACACCTAGGAGTGAAATAATGAAATGAGTATTTAGAGAATACATACTTTATGCATTTGGATTCATTTTAATCTTGATTCAGATGGATAGGAAGCTCAAATCCTGGCCCTAGCCTCACTTTCTGGTCAGGCATCATGGCATTGCCCTGCAGCGGTGCCAGGTGACTGCTGAGGAGCCCTCCCCCCGGACGATCATGTTCGCAGAAAATGGTGCCGTTCACATAGTGGAATCGGTCACCAGGAACGAGGCGGTTCCTACAAGTGGCACAGGAGAAACACTGTAGAGGGATATGAGGGGTAAAGGGAGATGAGGATGAAGAAAGAAATGGAGAACAAATTATTGACTGACACAAAAGCACACACCAGAACAAACACATGAACCGTGTGTGAACCGTGTGTGGCACTAACAAATGGTGTCCACTTTCATGAACATTCCCACAACCATACTGCAGTCTCAGACAGTGTAAAATGGTCCTGGATATGCACAAGGGGATTGAAGGTTCATAGTACAATAGCTCCTCAATTGAAATAGAACTCACCTTAAGATGGTAGACGTTTCCCTGTGCCCGCATCACCATCTCACTGGCAGGGATGGACTGCCCACAGGCACTGCAAGCCCCGGTATGCCCAAACAGTCTGCGGTTGAACCCAAAAAGACTCAGGTCAGAACTTCCAATGCGAACACTTCAGGGAGGAAGTACATTTGCATTTTTTCCACCTACCGATTCAGAATCAGACCTCTATTATAATTTGTTGAGCCCCTTTGGGTACAGCACGTGTACACCAAAGAACAAAGTACATAAAACAATTATCCTAACTGTTTCTGGTTTCAGCAAATGAGAGGCATGTGAGGTGGTTGTGGTCAGAATATATGTGACTTAGATGTTATGGACAAGAGTTACACATTTGGTGGATGTAGAATACAGCTGTATTGTACATGTTCACAAGTTTGCTCTTCTCTTAAACTCATGATGCCTTAAACAACAAACACAAATAGCCCTCTCCCCCGCTCTTTATTTGGAATGCTTTTGAACTGTAGATTTGTGTTTAATAGGAAGCCTCTCTTCCATTCTTAAGCTCTCCTTATTGCTGTTCCTCATGACACCTACCAGACCGGTTTGATTGCAGCCTACCCCCTTCCAGAGACACACCCACACACTCTCCATATCAGTGTCCCTGATCTCAATCCAAACAGTAACTGTATAAGAGTGCCCAATGAGCCCTGTTTTCTCCCTCTCTTCCTTCCTACCCCCTTGCCTCAACACCACCTGGCAATGATTACAACTCTTTAGGCTACCAGTGATATACATATTGTGTTGTGAATTGCAGGCCATTATCACTCTCAATGCTATGAAGGACACCGTTTACATTTGCAACTGGGACAGATAAGATACTCGGCTCTTTTACACTGACGTCAGTTGATGTCTTGACTGGAGACATTTGCCAAACTGACATTTTACACATCTAATTTAGAATAACATATTTTGACAGCCATATTGCATCTTAGAGGCTGGGTTGGTAATGTTGTCGAGATGCACTTTTTGCTACATCCTGATAGCAACCATAAATCTAAAAATCAGTGGGCATCACAGGTTTGTAATAAACATGTCCAATCATTTAGTTCAGACCAAACTTAATGACTGGACGGCATTCAGACAAATGCAATGATTGGACGAGCTACTTGTCTGTCTACCTACCTACTTCCTGGCAGTAGTCAGGCAGCGCATTCATGTGTTTTGGGGGAGTGGCTTTGAAGGGAGGGGGTGTTTGAATCCTTTCGAACTCAAGCCAGAATTGCTAGATTCGCCACACTTACCGGCCGTGCCTGAGTGAAAGAGCTCTGTTTATTCCAATGCTAAAGTGTTTCTCTCATTCTCCCTACAGTGTATTATCATTACTAACATACAGAGTGCCCAGTATGCGTGGCTCTCAGCAGAATTCTGTACAAGCATTATTGGGTTGTGGGCTTCCAGACGGCACTGGATCAAGCCCAATATTTGCCCTGGAGGGTGCCCGCCCAGGCATTGCCAGCAAGGGCACCCACACAGTCCTCTGCCTATGTTGCACCAGTTGTATATCAGTCTGTGTTGCCCTACAAAAACCAAGCACACAGAACCAATAAGCACATTTGAACACACACACACCTCCTTCAGGTTCAGGCTCAGCAAATGATTGTAAAATAGATGCACCACACAAACACACAGAAGACCAATGAGAACATGTGCTCACACACACCTACGTAACTAGTCTAGACTTATAGCATTAAGTAGAGCCCCAACATTGCAGTGAAGATGTTAACACACAGATTTCAGGAGATTAAGTCAGTTTCCTCAAACTAACTAACATATCTCTTTCAAGATAAAACTTCTTTCTTTGTATAACTGTACTTGACATTCCCACACATAGTTCTCAGTCACACCAAAACAAAGTTTGGAAAGTGTTAGAGGAGTTAATAGGCAGTTAATAGTTTGAGAGATGATCTCCAGGACTTCCAATTTTAAGTGCCTTTACTTTCTCTTTCCTATTCTGTTCCAAAGATATTGCTCTTTAAAAACATATCCAGGTCAAAAAGCTAATTTGTATAATTCTATGAAGTGTCACTGTTCTCTTGCTGATCTTCCCACCCCAGAACCAGATTGGACAATAAAATACGAACAGTCTTCCCTGCTTTTTCCATTGCGTTCCGTTTCTCTACCACCTGGGTTTCCAGAAGGAGAGGTGGAGCTATACAATAAGCCATATTGTTAACACCCCGTCTCCCACCAGTCTTCTCACCTGATGTAGTCATTCTTGCAGAGGATCATGCCCCCTTTGCTGTAGCAGGTGCTGCCGATCTCACCCAGATGGGCATGGCAACATGAGCACTTGAGGCAACGTGTGTGCCAGTAGCGCTCCATGGAGAAAAGCAGGAAGCGGTCTGCGATGCGGCCCCCGCAGCCGGCGCACTGCCGCCCTGCCACCCCGCCCCCTGTCACCGACACAGCCGACGCCTCCACCCGGCTGTTTACCATTGCTGGCCTGAAGGCGGAAGAAAGAAGGGATAAACATGATGTTTAGTGACAGGGGACACGTATAGATTTACTTGGGTTTATAGCCTTCTGACATTGAGCTTCTCCAATGGTTCTAAGATGGGCATAACACCTGATATTAAGGGTTATGAGACACTCGTCGGTAACAGTCACAGTTGATAAAAATCAACATTTATTTCAATGGCTTACAGGCAGTCTGATGACAATGAGATAAATTATTGGCCTAAATAAGCATTCGTTCTCATTTTGAGCGAAGATTTTAATACATAGCTATAACATTTATATCACATAGAACATGTTATGACAGAATAGGACCAATTAACCTAGTCACAAGCCTTTCTTATAAAGGATGTGAAATAAACAAATACACATGCGCTTTAACTCCCCCAAAAGTCAGGAAAGTCCAGGAAATTGGAGCTTCCTTGGGAATGTTAAGGAGGACTGCCTCTCAGTCATCCGTGTTATTATCACTTATCCCGCACAAATCCATGCCATACCATATCATACCACACAGCAGGACCGTGGGTGACAGAGAAGTCCGACAGACAGGAAGGACTTGGATTCCCATTTGGCACCATGCCTTATCAGTTGGCTTTAAGAGTGGGACCCCCTCTGGCATTAGGGCTTAGACAATTTCCCCTTAAAACTATGCACCTTCCAGGCAACGGCTACTCTGGATGGAAGATGTCCTACAGTAACCTTTACACGTATCACTCAAGCCTCCTCACACAGTCCAGAAAGGAAATCTATTTGGGCTCAGCAGCAAATAACCTTTGATGTTGTGGAATGTTAGTCTCTCAATGCATGTTTTTTGGTGTTCCGAGTTTAGGTGGGTGTTGTGTTGCAGTGGTCCTGTAGGCAAGACTCATTTGTTTACGTTCATGCACTTGTACCCACCATGAATACGTTGCTAACAAGTGTAAAATGATCCTTAACACAAGTCATTTCTACTCATTTGTTGAAACAAATAGTTTATAGTTTTGATTATTTAAATACTGGAAATGAGCTTGGAATGCTAAAATGATTGTGATCCAGAAACATATTTTTAAAGGGGCAGCACACTGACAAACTACACTGACATACATTCTACTCTTGCTGCGCTCATCGACAGTACGTATACACATATGCACACTATCCCGTTTTTCCACAGCAAAAAGTAACAGATTTCAAACACAGCTGGTGATAATATTCCTCTCGAATCACGCAAAGTAGAACCATACCAGCACTCCACTCTTCGCGGATTCAGCTCAGCTGCTTTGCAGTGGGTTCCATGATTCATAATTACAGCCAACAACAACAGTAAATAATTGCAGGGGACTGGATTTTATTTTCCAAATTAACAGCAGCATTGCAATTTGTCCTCCAGTGCTATTAATTTTGTGGTGATGGCATATTTAGCTTCACAAGTGCCCTTCCCATTACACACTCAAATCCAGCAACTACTTGACCGCAGCCGGCTCGCTATCCACATCGACACCTGGCTTCAATCAAGGAGTTCCTTAAGAGGGTCATTGCAAAGCTGGACAGACCCCTCTTCTCTCCCAAGCACCACACAGGACACCAAGTTGCTAACTCAGGAACCTTGGCCAAAGAAGAATCAGTGAGTTGTACATTGAAGTTACAAACTGGGCGGGCATAGATTATGCTACGGAGGTTCCATCCTTGTAGGAATGTTTGCCTGCGGTCTACAACTGTCACCCCCTCTTGGAATGAAAAGGGCTGAGTCTCGCCAACTTGTGTCGATTTTTATGTGGAAACCAGAGTACATCTTTCTGAATTATAAGCAACATACGTTCTAGCACTGGCATGGTTTCCACATCCCTTCCCCCCCCCCCCCCCCAAGACTAACCCTTTTGTGGATGTTGAAGAACCACTAAACCCTGCAAGATCAATGGACAAAGGAAGGTTGTTGCCTAAAATCTAAAAGTAAAAGATGGCAGAGGAAATAGAGGTCTTACGTCTAGGTGCAGATGGCAACAGACTGAGACAGTAATCAGCTGCTTCCTCTTTCAGTTTCTTCTATTGGGGTAAGAAACAGGCACCAGAATGGAGATGCCCCGGTTGAGTTCAGGGAGTATAAAAATCATCAGCTTGGCCACTGATTGGGGAAGGTCAACCATGCATCGGCAGAGGTTGGCACAGCCACAAGCTTCTCCCCAACCAGCAAGCAGGCATGCTGGTTGGGGAGAAGGACTTCAGGTCTCCCCACACATCCTGTTTAACTGCAGGTCCTTTACCATCAGACTATAGATATCACCAGGAAGTGTGCTTTCCCCTGGTCAGGGTCAACTAGAAGGTCCTGGGGGAAAGTGCTGCAGCTGTTAAGACAATATTCAGGTATGCTTGGAGTTATGAAGTGTGTTTAGGACCTTAAAATGCAAATCATACAAAAAGTAATATGTTTACAGCAAAGGATAAACAAAACAGGTGGAACAAATAAACGCAAGGGTAGCTGCAATGGTTTTATAGAAACAAATGTTGCAATAGAACCGTGGGCAACAGTCATAGCATACAGCTATAAAAAAGGTCTATAATGTTAGCCCAATGAAGCCATTATGTACAGTAACATGAATCTGGAATTCATGGAATCCTGTGTTTAGTCATTAACTTTGTAGTTTAAGCACAAGAGCCGCTACGTGCCTGTGTTTTCCCCTCCACTTCCTGTCTCAAACTAGAATCCTTTGGCAGTGTATTAGGTGCGTGAAATCAATTACTAAGCCTATACTCTCATTACACAAGCCTCCACCATCACAAAAAAAGAAAGTTACAACGAATTCTGGTACAAACCTTGGAACAGAGGCTCAAATCTGACCTTCCGTTTATTTCAGTTCTCTCCCTCTGGCAAGTTCTATGCCTCAGGCCTTTTACTAGGTCAGTGGCAATTCAGACCAGTTTGATTCCCTTGACACCCTGAACAGGTCACAACACTTTTCATGACAGTCACAGTGGACCAAGTTCAACCCAAATGAATCAGAGCTTTCTGCTAAATATGATTAATCTGAAGTTAATTGTGTACACCAAAAAAAACTTTTATATTGGGATGGGTACCATCTCATCTTAAGTCTACATGCAGAGGCCTGACTGCTGTCCTGTAGCAGCCAGGTGCCACCTAAAACAAAGTGTTTAAGTTATGTATCGAAACTTCACTTTCAGCATTCCAAACCATGCCTGAGACAAGTTGCGGCAGCACATTGAATGCAAATAGTGTAGCACACCTGCAGGACCAACAACCAGCCTGTGCTCAGAGTTACCAAATAACTTTTATATGACAAGGTAAAAAACAAAGAAATGCTAATCCTATGTTTTATTGTTGGTGAGAAAAGCCTGAACAATTACATGATCCTATACAATACCCATGCAATCTTATCCTTCACGTTGCCAAAAACACAAGAGGACTACATATTTTAGAAGGTTTTAAGGACTTGCTGTTCTTCCTTATCGGTTCGTGCAGAATTATGTTTAAAAATGTAATGTTGAAACCAAACTGTATCACTATACACAGAGCCTTTGCTGGCAGAAAACCATCTTGGCTTTATGAATGCAAGGCATTAAATTAGTTTTAATGTCTATGAAATCATGCCAGGAAGAAAAATAAATAAATAGGAGCCCATTAACTGACTATAAACTGTGGCTGAAAGTTTGGAAGAATGTGCAAGTGTTTGCATGTACGGGTGACATCAAGAAGGGAGTCATTTTTGTCTACATAAGTTTTAAGTTTAGTCTGCCACAGCGACTCTTACACTATTGATAAACTACTTCTGATTAACTATTACTGATGAACTTCAGTGGGTTTGGATTTTGTAATAAGCTTGTAATAAGCCCTTCACATCAATAATTAATTAATTACCAGCCCAAACAAAGGTTACTTGAATTGAAGGGATGGCTCTGTTCTGCTCTGGTAATAGACTGATTGATGAAATAACCGTTAAAAACAAAAGCTAAATATAGCTGCAAGCAGCGATGCGGGTTCCTCCGCAAAATGGCTAAATATTATAAACATGTACACTGTAGAAGATCGAGACTTGGACAACATGAGAGCAAAACTACTTCATGTTTGGCCAACGACAATAGGCTGAATGGGGATTTGAACTCATGAGCATAAGGTTACAAGTCAGTCTCTCTACCCTCTCTGCTACACAGCAACTGTTGAGATTTTATGAATAGAAAGGGTAGAGTATTAGCTTTTTATAGGATATTGAAACTCTTCTTGAGTTGATCTCTTTCCAGAATCTCAGTCAATGCACAATTAACAATAGTGATGTGGGCAACGGGGCTAGGCAGAGCTCATGTTGCTAGGGTTAGGGTCAGCTGCTTGCGAGAATAGCTTGTGATAGTACAGCAGCCGACTCTCTGGTCCCATTAAACTACACAACATGCACAATCAGGGTGACCAACAAGATTATATTAACTAACAAACAATAACATTACAAACATCTAACTGAATGAACACAACAACTGAAATCCCTCGCACGGCTGTTGTAACCAAACTATTTTCCACAAGTCTTTGCGTTTTTTGACATGCCGCACTGCATGCTGGGTACACAAGGGTGCTGACGCTGATTATCTATCTGTGCTCCGACTGCGTGATGAGTATTAGCTTTGGTCAGCTTTGGGACAAAGGTTAAGAAACGGTTGACATGTCAAGGTAAAATTGCAGTTTCGCAGGGTATTTCAGAATGATGTCATCCTGTTTAACTAAACAGATAATCAAAATTATGACATTCCCAAAGGCAGTGGCTGGATTCAAACCTGTGACCTTGCACTTTGCAGGACACCGTTTCAATCCACTGAGCTACCGTCAAGGTTGAGAACATGTGGTCAGTTACTGTATATAACAAAGAAGCCGTTTCTCCTGTAGCACACATTGTTCGATTCAGCCAAAATTTAAACAGCTGTAATTCAATGATCTTTTGACATATCAAGGTAAAATTGCGCATGGTACTTCAGAACGATGTCATCCTGTTTAACTAAACAGGTATTAAAATGTAAGCCAATTTAGCCAGCCAATTGAGCTCCTCAGCCAATTGAGCCATTCCCAGACATGGATTACACAAAGTTCAGCAACTGGATAATAAAAAAAGCAGTTTCTCCAATGGCAAGCATTGTCAGATTTGGTCCAAGTTCAAACAGCTGTAATTCAGTCATATTTTGACATATCAAGGTGAAACTTTGCATGATACTTCAGGGGCATGTCACCTTAAAGCCTATTAGGTTTGAACCATCCTTCAAAAATACATTTGATTTAGTGACACAAACATATTGAGGCAATGTGGACATTTACATAAATACACCCATTTCAGCCATTTTGTACTTGATTCAATTGCCTTAAGTAACGTTTTTAAATACGTCAATGATACATATCTGTACCAAATTTCAAGTCAATTTCCCCTTTGGTTCAAGAGAAGAGGAATTTTGAAGGTTTTCCCAAATTATCACAGTACAGGAAAATCCATCATGGCGGACCTTATGGGTCCTTGAGGCTTTTTTGTTCCTCATGAAAAATGAGGCATGCACACCAAGTTTCAGAAGAATTGGAGCAATGGGGTGGAAATGCCATCACTTTGAAAATCGGACTTTTGGGCGTGGCCTGTGGCGCCCCCTATGGTCCGATGTGGCCCATATTTGGTGTGGGGGTACCCACTTGGATGTAGTATCAATGTGCCAAATTAGAAAATTTATGACCAGGGACTTTTTGAGATATTGGGGCGCAAGGAGAAAATAATAATAATAAGAAGAATACCAACAATAACAATAGGTTCCCTCCTACCGGAGGAACCTAATGAGGAGGAACACAATACCGTCGCTGTCAGACAAGAGACTGATGGATTGCATGAGGTTTCAGGTTGACAGACCAAATGATGGTTCACTCACCAAACCGAAGTGTATAAGTCTTCTCCAATGAATAACTTAATTGTTCTGGTAAATACAATGACATGTTTCATCAAATGTAGCATATCACCTAAAACATTTCGTATAGCATAGTTGTACATACTTCTGCATCAATTGATGTGCATCAACAAGTCCACATTTCTCCCAAAGGAGGATTGGTCCGATCTTATTTCCTATTACATATAGTCATTTAGCAGATTTAGTCATTTAGCTATTACTTGTGCTAAAAGAAAAACTACTGTAAAGAAAACATTTTACAGCATGGTGCAGTCAGAAGTGGTATGGTACCAAAAGTACAACTCTATGACCAGACCCACTTGGCACCGTCACAGGCTAGCAAAACATCCTTTCAAAATAACGTGCTCAGTTGGCTACACTCATCGATTTTTTTTCCATTACACCGGGTCTGTTTAACAAGCTCACAACTCCGCAATGTAAGGACTTTAATTTGGACAATATATTGTAGCTCCATGTAACACATTACAACCCCAAATACATTTTGCATTTGAGTCGTAAAAGTGAGTCACGTCCCGTTTCTGTAAAGAAAAAACGCAATTAGGTTGGTAGCCCGCTTTCCAGTGTAGCATGGGAAGAATTGTATTAGAAACTGGAGGCAACAGCTCGAGACCTATCTAAAGCGCCAGTTTGACACTGTGTAGTGCAGAATTCGAGAAACATCTTAATTGAGAAAAGTAAAAAGCTACGTGATGCAGCATGTTAATTCCAAATCGCTCACCTTGCCGTTGTGCTAGTGTCTGAGAAGCCACCGCGTAGAAATGATCTTGACACTGGTGCGCACTACCACGAGACGTGTTCTTGCCAAGTTCAACGACAGATGATTAAAAATGTCTGGGTGTAACAACTAAGCCGTTGTGTATTCCAAATGAAAAGAATGCAAACTATCCTATTCCAGAAAGTAGCCTAACCTTTTCTTCCTTTTGCTTTTCTTCGCACTAAGGTAGTCTAAACAGACTTCAAGACTTCCAGCTTAAAAAAACAATGAGCATTACATATTAGGCCTAAATATAATCATTTTTAAATAGATTCGTATTGTAGCCTATAATGAATTTTGATGTTGCGGCAAACGAGTTCACGACTTCCTTACGGACATAACGCTCTCCGTCTGTGTGGAAAGCTATTGCTACTCCTCCTTACACATTTAACTCACTCCTCCTGTGACGTGGATGAGGTTCAGCCCCCAGAAATACAGTGGAGCCAGTTTAAATAAGCGCCGAAATAGACGCTAGCGCTCTCAATTAAAATAGCCTGGCGTCCACCAGGACAGATTTGAGCGTCCTTCTCACATTCACTATCTCATGAACTTTAACCTGAACATTCTACATAACCTTAAGCGAATGGAATAAAAACTTAGATATTAGATATTCCAGTAGAGCAAGTTGACATAATTTGCTTAATTTATAGCCTTCAAAAAGTATTTTTTCTAGCCTCCTAAAATCTGGTCTCACTTTTATAATAACAGCTTCACATGCATTGCTATGGTTCAAATTTACAGGATGCATTCGATGGAGCATGTTTGGGGTTGTGGGGCGGGTCTTCATTTTGACCTCTTTGACCATAGATGCACTTTGAGTTGCGAATTCTGTGATTGTCGGCGTCTTTATGTACACCACTTGTTCACTGGTTTTGTGCTTTATTTGGGCTGATTGCACACATACATTTGTACAGAACCATAGATTAGTGCCAGTCTATGTCGCTTAAACCTCACATTTAATCTCATGTAGGCTATACTATTTGTATATTGTGACATCTTGTGGCGAAATTTGACAAGACAAGATCTGGAATTGCACTCAAACGCACGGGGAACTCTTGGTACAACAACAAACTAGTTCCATAGGTCATAGAATGAACGGCCATAACAATATCAAGGGTAAATGAATTAAATCTCAAACGTATTAAATTACAAGATTGCAACTCTACACAGGTTTACGAGGTTCAAGACACTCGGGATCACACTCCAACCCAGTAGGTGGCGACTAACTGTTTGTTTGTGGCCAACCGTCGTTAAACGTCACGTAAAAAAGAAGAACAGCCACATGGTTAGAAGCTTCGCGGGAACGAGCTATAATAAACAAATCTAGCAGACTGTCAGAATTTGATAGCCAAACCCAACATTTTGGTTTGTGTTTCAATTGGTTGTTTAAACAACTGAATGCATATTGTAACTGCAGCAGACTGGCATCGGCTAAAATAAGGTTCATATTTATTTTCAAGGGGTTTTCTGATTTGCTAATGCTGTGAAGTAGTATATACTAGTACGAGGTCGAGCTTATAGGCTACTATAGCTAGCACAAAAGCCCTTTACGGGCAAATTGGCTCGTAACTAGCTATCAATTTGTAAGCATTTTACAGAGGCTGTAACTTCAACTGAGTTTTTTCGAGGCATTATACAGTACACTGAAACACGATGGCAGAGAGACCCGAAGACCTAAATCTTCCCAACGCCGTCATTACCCGCATTATCAAGGAAGCGGTGAGTTCACTTTGATTGTAGTCGGTACGTGTAAGGTCCCAAAACGTAGCATCTATACATGTGAAGCCTTTCTTCAACCTATGAGCAATGAGCCTGCAACAAATACATGTGGCATCACTGACAACTTGTGTGCCGTGGTGGCTAGCTAGCTAGCATTAGCTGGTTGTCTTATGTACAGTCTGTATCTTGTTTG
This sequence comes from Osmerus eperlanus, assembly GCF_963692335.1. NCBI lineage: Eukaryota > Metazoa > Chordata > Actinopteri > Osmeriformes > Osmeridae > Osmerus > Osmerus eperlanus. Next base: position 7,342,826 of record NC_085031.1, read on the forward strand.
GTTGATGGTACCCACGCTACTCCTTTGAACAGCTTCCAGACGGAGTAAATGTGTCTAAAGAAGCCAGACGAGCCATCTCTCAAGCTGCTAGTGTGTTCGTCCTGTATGCGACATCATGGTAACAAAAAGTGCCTCATCAAACAGTGACAATATATTTTGACAAAATGTAGCATATCCATTAATGCATAAACGTTTTGTTGAACATTTGTTTCTCCATTTACAGTGCAAACAATTTTGCTATGAAAGCAAAGAGGAAAACTCTAAATGCGGGGGACGTAATGGCAGCAATGGAGGAGATGGAGTTTGAACGCTTTTTACAGCCTCTGCGTGAAGCTTTGGAGGGTGAGTGTTTCAAAGGATTCTTGACACATCAACATAACTTAATTAATCAAACAACTTAATTTTTCACTTTGTGACTTCTAGTTAGCTGGGTTTGAAGTGTACCATTTAGGTACTTAGGGGGTTACGCTTCTTGTGTTGATAAGTTGCCATTTGTAGAGGCCAGTCCTGTGCATACCTGCTACTCAACATTAAAAACATATTATTCAAATGCAGCTCACAAGAAGGGTCTGAAGGGAAAGAAAGAAGCATCAGAACAGAAGCGCAAAGACAAGGAGAAAAAGACTGACACGGAGGAGCATGACAAGAGTAGGGAAGAGGAGGATGATGAAGAGCACATGGATGAAGAGCAGGAAGCTGAGAATGAAGCAGAAGAAGTTGAAAACTGAAGACTGGCAACCAGCAGTGATGAAGTATTGGTTGAAATAATTTAAGTGCACATTTTCTGTATACCCTAGTTTTCCATAAATACCAGATGTCTGTAACTCCGTAAACTATTGCTACAGCCAATGAGACGACTTATTAGGCAAGGGACAGAACCTGTACCACTAACGGGATGGGCTTAAGTCCCTACAAAAGTTTATGTAGGCAAGGACAATTGGGTCATGTGTCTGACTTGTTTAAGTTTAACCTGTCCAAATCTATATTTTTCATTTAAGTGGTACAAATGTAAGTTTTGGAAAATGGTTGCCAAAAAATGGGTTTACCAATGTTTCTCAGAAGGCTCATTTGGAAATACTCAGTTCAGGGAAAATGGTTAAACTGACCTTATGGACCATCTGGTCAAACCAAAGGCTTCAAGTTTTGGACAATTAACTTTGCCACAGGGCTTAGTTGACTTTTTGATGTACATACCAATTTGAAATACATTTGTACTTGTAGCATATAATATGCAATTCATTTTTCAATAAAAATGTTAATTAAATGTTGTCAGTTCTTTTACGGTCAAGTTAATTGTCTACCGCACAATGTACACGGGTAAACTCCTAGACACCCTCTATGAAAGTATTTACTGAACCATTACCATATTAAATAAAGCATCACCTTAGAATTATGCATCACCTTAGAATTATGCATAACAACTTTCACTTCATTTTAGAAAAACTTTATTCATTTGATGTTACTCTGATGGGCACTCCACTTTTCCACTGTTGATGTCATCAATGACATCATGGGGAGGGCGGCCATCAATTGTGCAACCCACAGACTGGGATGTACCGAGAATCTCTTTGATGGTTCCTGAGAATTAAAAAAACCAAAAGCAATTAACACCAATGTATGGTTGAAGAGCTTCAGCCTAGAATTGCCAATTGTCCCCTCATGCATTAGACCACTAGTCTTCAACCCTGGTCCTCAGGCACTCCCTGCCCTGTATGTTTTACCATGTTTCCCTGCTCCAACACACCTGATTCTAAGGAATGGGTGATTATGAAGCTCAGCAGAAGACTGATAGCGAACATTCATTTGAATAGGGTGTGTTGGAACAGGTTAACATCTAAAACATGTAAGACCAGGGTTGAAGACTACTGTATAAATGACTGATGTGCCAACAATGACAGGGGTCTTACCAGAGAGCTCCCTGGCAATAGAGCGGTTCCTCATCACACGGGCAATGCCCACGATCTCGTCGAAAGTGACACTGCCACTGTGCTTAACTGGAAAAATAAGAATTGCTTGGATGGGTGCTAGACATTCTGAACTAACACTAGTTAGCAAATGGACACAGGTCATCTACATTTGTTAAGTGTTCCAGACCTTGCGGCACAGAGTTGCCCACTGATTGGGCAGCCCTGTTTCCTAAGGCTGGGTTTCTCTTAGCCTCCACTGGACTAAACTCAATCACTCAAAGCAGACGAGCCTAGTGGCGGGAGGCAATGCAAGTTGAGCCATAAAAGACTCCTCACAGCAACTAAAACTGGTGGTTCCTACTGACCGAACTTTAGGGTGACTTACTGTTCTTAACCTTCTTCCTGTCACGAGGAGGCTCCTTCAGGGCCTTGATGATCAGGGCCGAAGCAGAGGGTACCACTTCAACCTACACCAGAAAAATATGTTGAGACCAGAAGGCTGAAACAATTTCTTCAAGCTAAAGGGATTTTAACGAGCAAGAATATTTGAGACATACTGCAGCCTGTCTGTTCTGGATGGTCAGCTTGACTGTAATCCTCAGGCCTTTCCAGTCACCAGTTGCCTTGGCAATGTCATCACCAACCTTTTTGGGAGACTAGAGCACAGCAGGAAGAAAATCATAAGAAAATGGACATCATTCATTAAGACCTAAGTACTATTCCGGCATACTGAATCTTATTGGTTTTAATATGTGACCAATATAAAAATAACTTCAAGTTAAATGCAAGTCTTTATTTCACAATATTTATCTTTTAGTACTTGTTTCCCATATATCTACCTCCATTTTATGCACCAACCCACCACAGCAAATTTCTTGTTTGTGTAACTCACTTGGCAATAAACCTGACTCTGATATTAGTACTTAAGTGGTTGATGTTCCAGACCTTTCGGCACAGAGTTGCCCAATAGTGTGGGCAGACCTGCTTCCTAGAGCTGGTTCCGTCTTAGCTTCCACTGGACTATACTCAATTCACAAAAAATGACAGGCATAGTGGCAGGAGGCTGGTGAACATTGATCTTACAATCTCCTGAATATCTCACTCACTTACCAGACCAAGTGGTCCAATTTTTGGGGCCAGCGCTGAAGTGGCTCCAACTTCTCCTCCTGTGCACCTCATGTACACTGTCAAAACAAATTCTTTAAATTATTCCTTGACAACACTATAGTGCATAGACAGACGCACAGCTAACAAACAATCCATGTTCTGGATTACAATAAACAGTAGCATACTCATACTCTGTGCTGTATTTTGTCAATCAGAAAACCCATTTTCTAAAACTGCACTTACTAGAAATCGTTGTATAACTTCAATACAATGCTCCCTCTCAATCACAACAAATATAGGTAGTATAGGTAATATTTAACAGATACTACTCACTACAGGTCCTTTATGCCTCAGGCTTACAGTAGGACACATGACTAAACGATGCCCGCACATCCAACATATTTTCTATAGTCTAGTCATGATGGTATATATGGATCCATGCCTTAAGCCAATTTACAATGCAAGTTGAATTATGTATATTAAACAAATAACTGCAAACCGAAAAATTAAATATGCATTTGGTTTTTTCAGTCTTCGAAAAGTCTCGGAGACTCATGTCTCCACGCATGATGCTTTCAGTCTAAAGTTAACAGAGCACCACGTGGATGACAGCATGTTGGGATAGCTGGAACGTTACCAGTATCACTGGCTTACAAATACTACCAGAACAACAAAAAAACATGGAACACATTCCAAAAAAAGGATGACTGGGTAGAAGATGGATTCCCAAAACTAAGAACCGTCTCCATTTTGCGACGCGACCTGAAACACAAGCTATTATACAGTAGATTCCACACATACCAACTTTAATCTCGGTGGGATCGAATTTGGGAGGCATGTTGGATTTGTAGAAATTGAGTTCAGTTCAGCTTGAATAAGTGAGGGTGTCGGATGAACCCGGATTCGGGACGACCGATTACTGTTGCACCTTCACCGTTAAAGTGAAAAAGAAAGGAAAGATGGAGGGACATAATTGGTAATATAAGAACGGAAAGTCACGCGAGATTTCGTCTGTTACTTCTTATTCTATGGTGTTGCATAACGACATTCAACGTTATTGGGGCATTACCGCCACCAACTGTTAGCTAACAGTAAAACGACGTTAAAATCCCATGTAGCTTAGTCCTGCTAGTTTGCTTCTCACCCATTTTGATGGGGCATACAGTGGGTTTAAATTGTAAAAAATAACATATATATTAATTTCGTGATATTTATTTTTAAATTTGGAAGCAATCAACAGGAAATTTGATTTAGCTTTCCCCTTCTGCCGCATAGGTAGCCTACTGTACTGTACATCAGCTTGCCTAGTACCTAACCCGTCTCCTCCCTTCTTCGTCTCCTCCTGCGTCTGGAACATGTTTCTTAGTTTCCGGGTAGTGGTCCAGTTGTTGTTAGCCTAGCTATCAAAGAGAGAAGTTGGAAGAAGTTTTGGAACAAACAATAGTGGTTTATAAATATTTAGAATAACCATAATAATATCGTGATGGTATAAGCTAACTATTTTGCTAGCTATAATTGTCATCATAAAACGCTTGGTTGAATGTCTGAATGTATTCGACGTGCTTCTAAACACAACGTCCTATCATCATTCCTGTCAAGAGACATCCAAGGTTGGTAAAACAGATTAGACCAGATAGTTAGTCTAGAATCTAGCTAGATATATAATATTCCACGAGCCAACGTTTACAAGTTAAACAAGATAGCTAGTTATCTTCCCAGGTTGTCAATCTCTTTGCTTAAAACATGATAAATGACCTCTACTGTACTGTCTGTAGCCTTATAGAAATGTTTGCATGCGGACAGTTTGTGATTACAAACACATGTATCACCAAATCTGTTTGAACGCCGTGAGCCAACATACTGGCTACACGACCACTTGTTTTCAATATCATGAAGACATGAAAAACATGAAGAATGTGCTGCTTGCTAGCATCTAGGCTATTTCAATTATGCAGCTAATGTGATGCATTGTAGTCAAATGACTATTAGGATGGCTCCAGAAAAAAATAAAAACGTTATAGCCTAGGCCTACCAGCTAAAAGAGTATAGGCTAATGGCAATGGTAACACAAACCTTAATTTTGCTGTGTTGTTCTTCTTTATCTACAGTATTGGTGAGACAACTTCCATGACATTTTCTAAACCTAACCAGAACTGACCGTCAAAGGAAAGGGAGCCGACTAAGACAGGCTGACAGACACATAAAGCCCGCCAGTGGATCAGGCGGATGTAAAAATGCCTCTATTCTTTAGAAAGAGGAAACCAAGCGAGGACTCCAAAAAACGTCTGGAGTACCAGATAACTCTGGTGTGTATGTGTGTGACAGAGAGAGACTGAAATGAGGAGTGAAAATATGTGTGGGTGCTGGTTTATCTTTCTATGTTCTAAAAATACCTTTGTCTTCCAATTGTTGACAGTCTAAAGCAGCAGGGGCTGATGACATTCTTGACATCTCAATTTGTGAACTCTCTGAGGTGAGTCCTGCTTCTGTTATGTACACACAGTGCTGTTAAAATGTATTTTCCCCCTCTATGAACCTTTAGGTTGTTTGTTGTGCATTTTCACATATCATTTGGTTGGAAAGAAAAGGAGTCAGAAGATAATTTAAAAAAAAGGACCAATAATTCACAGGTTGTTGTGTGCAATGTAATGAAACCTGCATGTTTTAAGTGAAAAAAGGTATTGCCCCCTGCCAGGTAACATCATATCTGTCTTTCAGAATAATAATAATAAACTAAATTACTTGGACAAAAGAGTAACTATAATGGCTTGGGTATCCTTTGCAGGTTCCTAGTAGTGCCATCTCCATATGCAAGGTGCTACAGAAGAAGGTATGTTCTTTGAAATCTCTTTCAAGATGGGATGGGTAAATATAGCACCGTGTTAATGAAAAGTACTGTCCTGTGCAGTTACAACTTCTAGACAATATGTAGACATTACAGATTAGTTGCAGCTGCAGACATACTGTACGGGTAAAAATAAATGTTGAGACAAGATAATATAATTTGTTCCTCTAGGCATGAAATTCCATGGTGGCAAGTCTTTGAACAAAAGCATCATATTAATAAGGCAATAGGCACTGACATCACTGTGATCTTATTCCCAACCCAGGTCTTTATTCTCCATGGCAATGAGCTGAAATCTCTGGTGCCAAAAGGCTGCTGCATCAACTCTCTTGCAACCCTAAAGGTAGGTAAAGTGTTAAACTGTGTCAAAGAGGCCAAACCACAGTTTCATACAATAAAACACAACAAAGTAAATAATCGAAAAAAGGACATATTAAACTATATGTCACATGCAATATTTACAGTGCATTCAGATTTGTTTTAATCAACCACCATCTATGTAGAGAAACTCAAAAGGAGGGTATTATTTAGAATGACTGAGCCATGTAAAAGGATTTTAAGTGCTTGATAGTATGTGAATAACCAAATTGTTTCCCTTCTCTCGCTCGCACCCCCCCTCTCTTTCTTTCAGGTCTTAGATTTACATGATAATCAGCTGACCTCTCTGCCTCATGATATTGGTCAACTGTCATCCCTACAGGTACAATTCCATCTGCATTATTCAGACCCCTGAACTTTTTCCACATTTTGTTTTATTATAGACTTTGTTAAATAGGCATTGGATTGTTTGCTGTTTATTTACACAAAATACCCCACACATTTTTGCCGTAATTTTTTATACCATTGTTTAATTTTTTCAAACACGTTTAATAGTAAAATAAAAGTTTAATTGCTATAGCAACAGTAAATGTTTTACAGCAGTGGTAGGCATGGTATTAAATATACAGATACTTCCATTTTATACATGGTTCTTAAATGTATTCTGCATTCTACATTGTTAATCAACAAGACTGCACTTGACATGGAACTATAAATATTAACAGTTAACACAAAATAAAAGGATCTTCATGGGTAAATGACACTCGTGGTTGGGCATTTTGTCCTCCCAGGTGCTTAATGTGGAGAATAATCTGTTGAAGGCCCTGCCGGAGGGCATTGGGGATCTCCGTTTTCTGCAAACGCTCAACGTTAAAGGTGAGGGATCTGATTGTTGGCTTGGTGTACAGTATCCAGGCTATACTGAGGTCTTTCACTTATTTAGAGACCTGCGTTCCAGTATGTTGTAAGTAACAATTTGCAACTAAATAAGAAAATAGGGCCTGGAAGCCGTTCTGAGTCAACTTTTGTAGAAAACACAGTTCAGAATTATTCTAGGGAGAAATGGAACCATTTTGTATTTTAAATGTGCGGCTGTGTGTTGGTGTTGAAAGGTTTTGCTCACTGCTTGTCTGTACAGGAAACCACCTCAGTGAGTTGCCCATCTCTGTTGGACAAATGAGCAGCCTGCGTAATATGGACATCAGTGAGAACACCATCAGGGAGCTGCCTCAGATCCTGGCCCGCGTCCGTACTCTGGAAGTGTGTGTTTGTTTGTTTGTTTGTTTATCCAAGGGAGTTGCCTTGTTTTATTACTAATACTTTATAACTTTAAGTAACAGCTGTGGGGGGATGTGTGTGTATTTGCTTGTGTTCCATGTCAGAGCCTGACGCTGGATGCTGCAGGGATGTCCTATCCTCCTGCCTCAGTGTGTATCAGGGGAACGGCAGACATCCAACAATTCCTCTGCACTGGTCAGTCAAGCTGTTCTCTCTGAACTGTTGTTTACATATTGCAAATAAACCTGGGACATTTTCAAGAAAGAATGGAGTTAGGATTATCTGGTTAGCTGATTTAGGAAAGCAATGAAAATCCCTTTCATTTTCTGCTACATCATTTAAGCTTAATCTAAAGTGGTTAGTTATTATATGTCTTATCTGTAGTTATTAATAAATTAATTGTATTACCTACATTTTGAATACGGTTAAATGCTTACACATTCTACTTAATGGAACACAATGGACTTCTTCACACATTTGCATTTTAGAATTGGGAGAAGAATACTCTCCGCCGTCTCAGTACCTGCTGCCTGTACTGGAAAATGACTGTGGAAACCAGAACGCTGACACTGTGGATGGTCTGGACCTGGCCTGGCAGGTTGGTTAACTCAACTAGTCACTCCAATACTTGACTTTTGTTGTCTTTCACTCACTCTTCTCTCTCACACAGTATTTCACACTCTCTATTTGGCTTCAAATGTAATTTATTTACCTAGGACAGCATGACAGGAGTAATCTCATTAAACATCAAAAGTAATGATAGCCTATGGCAGATTACTGGTTAGATGCTAACAACATTTGGTTGTATCAGTACTTGTACTCTGTGCAATGACAATAAAGTTGAATCGAATCTAATTACTTCTCCTCCCCTCTGTGTTTTACAGAGCAAGTTCAACGACTACGAGAAGAGAAAGGTACAGGAAGAGAGACTTTCTTTTCATGAAATGGCATCCAGACCTGTAGCTGAGCTCAAGTTTTGTTTCACTTCCTTTATTATTATGCTGAATTAAATACAATTTAAAAAGAAATATACTCTATGCAGTTGTGCACATACCAGTAGTCGTTAGCATGCTTAGTAAGTGCAAACATGCTTAGCTTAACCGGGGCGATTCAGGTATGCTGTAGTGGAACCATCTGCTTTGCCTTTGCATGGCTCAGGAAGCTCATTTTTACCCAGTCGGGGGAGGCATTAACATTAACTCAACACACTATATGATATTAGAACAGCTTATAGTAGATAGACCAGACAGATCTAGGGACTGAAACAGAACGCGAGCTCAAGAGGTCTGTACGGTTTACCAGGCTGTGTTTGAATATTGATAAATGTAACCTTTCCTACCTATTTTTCTTGAGAGTATCTCTAATCTTATCATGACTGAATAGGTTAAATACTTTGCTCCTTTACATGGATTGGACAACTTCTGTAATTTCCAAGAAAGCATAGAAAAATGATTCAAATTGGATCCATGTTCGATGTATTTTTTAAAATGGTTGCCAACCAAGATTACTTGCCCAATCTCTCTCCCTGTCTCTGTCCCCTGTCACCCCCCCCCCCATACACACACACACTCCTACACACACTCCTACACACACACACACACACACACACACACACACACACACACACACACACACACACACACACACACACATACACACACACACACACACACACACAGCAGGAGAAGCAGCAGGAGAAGCTTGCCTTTGAGCGTGAGCTGCAAGAGAAGCAAAAAGAACACACTCACCTACTGTTGATGAATAATAATCAGAAGGAGGGCATCCTACAGTCAGTCCGTCAGGTATACCAACAGACACACACACACACACATAATACACAAAGTTGAAGGCGTGAGTTGATGTTTGCCATCTTTATGTTCAAAATCAGTGGTTAAACATGACTAACAGTAGTATTGGATTCAAGCTTTCACCTTTGATGTTTTGTCTCCCAAAAGAAACGGTTACACCAAAGTCTGTCCAACCCCCTGTTCTCCCTCCCTGCAGGAACAGGAGCGTCTTGAGATGGGCGTATCCTTGCAGCAGAGGTCCCAGGAGGCGGAAAGGCAAAGGATTCTGGGAAAAGTCAGGCAAGCTGAGACAGATGTCATTAGCCGCATCAGTAACCTGCTACTCGATAACAAGCGGTGAGGGTAATGTGTTTGTGTGCACACAGTGTGTTGTGTGCGTGCTATGGTATTGCACATATCAATCAAACAATCAGTCAATATTTATTTATAGAGCACGTTTGAAAACAACCATGGTTGACCAAAGTGCTGTACAGGAGGTAAACATAATAATTGCTGAAGAATGAAGCCTAAACAATATAGGTAAAAGTAGAGAAATCAAACATAAAACTACACAAACAATGTAATTGTAATTTAAATGACTTTCTGTGCTATTTGACTAATGTCTTGTGTGTGTATTCTGTTCCAGGCAGATCAAGAGTGCAGAGTTTCTCCAATCCTTGGAAGAGAATCGGTAACTGGGAGAGCTTGCATTAGTGATTGGCAGTATAGTAATCTGATACCACTCAAAGTAAACGCTAAAGAAATTACTTTTTGTCATTGCACCACTATGGCTGTCACCATGAGGAAATTACCATTTTAAAGTCCTTGAAAGGATGGAATAATATTTACCCCCCCTAACTACAGGATGCGTATGGAGTACCTGGCTGCTATTACTCAGGAAGAATCTGATTGTCTGAGGAGGAAGGAAGTGGCAGGTAAACTTACTAAGTAGTTCTGTTGTGTGGCAGAGGCTGGACTTTTTCTTTCTCTATTATCTTGTGTCTCCCCCAACCCTCTCTTAACCTCTGACCTTGTCACCGCCCCCTGTGCCCCCATCTCTTTTTCACTTGCTTTTGACCTCTCTTATCTTCCTCCCTCATTCCCTCCAGTGGCCATGCAGAAGATGCTATCAGAGAGCTGCTCCGTGCGTCTGTTACAGCAGGCAAGCGATTCGCGCAGACAGAGCCTGGTCACAGAAGCCTGCAGGAGGTCAGATGTACACACACACACACACACACACTCACACACAGGCATGCATGCAGCATAACTGTTTGTGTCCTCAGCCTAGATGTGGTAGTTCTCTATGCCAGTAGACTAAGTTTGCTGCCTAGAGACTAACATGTCATTGCTAGTGAGCATGCACTCATTTGTCTCTCTGTCTCTTCTTTTGTAGTATGGAAAATCAGGACAGGAAGTGTGATCTTGTGCTCTCGCTCCAACAGCTTGACAAATCAAAAGCCATTGCCCACATCCTTCAGGAGGTGACTACATACCCACCCCACACTGCACGCACACACAGATACACAACACACTCCCGCACAAATACGTTTATTTTTGTGTACATGTATGCCTACACACAAACGCAGTGCCTCAAACATAAAAAATGAGAATAAAACCTCAAACGACGACCAGGCTGTATATAGCAGTCAACACCTGCGACAAAAAGACACCCGCGACCGTTAGCCAACATAAAAGAGGAGCATGGTAACATATCCCTTTAGAATCCTCCGTTCCATCTCTGCTGGGTATTGAACGTTGCTCTTTGTGGCCCTCTGCAGCAGGAGGTGCAGAAGACGGCCTTCCAGGCCCTGCAGCTTCAGAAGGACAGCGTCCACGGCTACATCCGCCAGCAGGTACACCGGACAGCTGACACACACTCATTTCTAAAATACTCTGAAAAAAAACATCAACACAAACAAATCCCTATCAGTCCCGGTTGAATTGATTTTAGCGCCACTAAAACCCACAAATATTTCATGTGCGTTTAGTTGACCTCAGTTTTCCCTTTTCGAAGGCTGTTCAGTGGCTGTCGGGTGAGGTAAACTGTGGCCTCAGTGCTCCAGTTTCCTGTCTCATTTGATGGGTAGAGAAAGCAAATACCCTGAGGTTTCTAATGGGACTATGAAACTCAGACCAAATCAGCCATGCACATCCTCTACCATGTCATTTTCACCTCGTTGCTTAGCCGCGAGACAGCCAATCCCCTACTACCCCCCTTGCCCCTTTCATCCAATTAGCTTCTTTGAATTTCTTTTGTTTACACCGGTGTGATTGACACACCATTGTATCAAGTTAATTTATCTGACTTTAAATTCATTTTATCAGCTATAAATATGGAAGAATACCTCCAATAAGTTTTCAGGAAATAAGGTCTACAAAAAAATGAATATTGAAAGAATATCTGACTATATAAATTCAAACATATAATACGATCTATCACTAAAAGGTAGTTATTCCAAGCAAAAACCTGAACAGGATTAACCAAGATCTTGTGGTACATGAGGAGATAATATATTTGTTCCACGTATAGCTGAGGAACTTAAGCAAACTGTGGAGTTATGTAGAGAAAATTATCATGAAAGAAGCAGCTTTTATTTAATCAGCTGTAGCAGAAGACAAACTCAGTCCAGTTCAGTTAATCCGCTTTTCACCCAAACCCCATGTTATCTCTGTCTTTAGATCAGGCTAATAGAAGGTGAGCTAATGCGAGTGACTAAACTGGAGGTCAAGCGACGCACTCTGGACACTGACAACCTGCAGGTATGTTTGTGTGGAGACAAATAGCTGAAAACAAAAATCCTCATCCATCACGTCATTTACCCTGAATGTGCCCCTTTTTGTATTCAAGATTTGCCTTTGTTATTATTACGCATTATTACGCCATGAGAACATTTCACGCCATTGTGAGGAAAAAAAAGAAGGAGATGGGGGGGGGTGGAGAAGGAGGAAAGAGAATCCATACAGTCAATGTCCATTCAAATGTTTTATTGGTCACAGGCTGAGCCTCAGTCTTTGTCTATCAAACTAGTCCTTTAACTGATAAAAGTAATTAAAATCAGCACATTTTGCTGCTTTATTCGGTATCACATCGATAGGAGAGAGATGTTTTTGAAATATGCACAGGTTGTTCTTAAAGAGATGTGTGTGTGTTCAGGAGGTGTTGTCAGATCAACGCTCTGCTCTCAGTGACCTGCTCCAGCAGCTGCTCAAACAAAAGGACCAACGAGAGGTGGAGCTCCAGCATGTTCTGGTGAGTCACCCTGGGTCAGCATTTCTACATTGGGAATGAGACTGAACCAAGCACCACTGAACCCATTTCTATGTCTTCAGGGGAGACCTGTGTCCACCCCAACCCCCTATTATGTGTGTGTGTGTGTCTGTGTCTTTTAGGCAGAGATGGAGAAGAAGAGCGAGTCAAATCAGCAGAACTACTGGATGATCCAATATCAGAGACTGCTGGACACCAAACCTCTGTCACTGCGCTTGCAGGTGCTCAATAGTCCACCATCTCTTACCAGCCCTTCTCATAGGCTCCCTCCCTCCATGCTCACTCCAGCAGACCGAATGATACCATCTTCTTTGTCTACTCTACTCACCCCCCCCCCCTCTCTCTCTCTCTCTCTCTCTCTCTCTCTCTCTCTCTCTCTCTCTCTCTCTCTCTCTCTCTCTCTCTCACCCTGTCTCTCATCCACTCTCTCAATCTCTTTCTCTCTACCTCCCTTACTCTCTCTTCCTAAACCAGGAGGCGGGTGTAGAGAAGGGGTTGGTGACGCTGTTGTACAAGCTGTCAGCCCAGCACTACCTCCCCATCATGGCCCACCACAGAGTCACCGCAGAGGCCTTGCGCCACATGACCGACAGAGACCTCACTAAGGTGGGTGTGTGTTTGAGAGCATGCTTCCTGTCACAAGTACCTGTATTTGTGTGTGTACATTAGTGTTGGCACCGAGATAACGACTGAATGAGCAGCACCACAGGTGTGGTGCTTATTTTAAGTAGTAGAATGGGTGTGTAGACATATGCCGTACTTTCTGAATGAACTTGTTTAAGCGCATGCATGAACGAATGAAACAATGGAATGAGATAAACAACCTCACTGTATTGTTGACAGCTGGGCATCAGTGAGGTGGGAGTCGAGAAAGCTCTTCTAAACTGGGCCAGAGAGCAGCCTGCCACACCCCCTGAAGGTCAATACAATCTTTTTACACACACTGTTGTTCCTCTGGTGATGTGGACGTCCAAATATTAAATATAATGAATCCTTACAACCTCATCTGTGTCTTCATGCAGGCGCCTCCAAGACAGTCCAACTTGAGGACGAGCCTGGACTGTCCCCTCCCCTCCCCCGGGCACCCACCCAGACCCCCACCCCTCCCTTGACTCCCGGCACCCCTGGGACCCCTGTTACCCCCTCAGCCCCCTGTCCTGTGGACGCACCAGGCAGCTCAGAGTGTGTGGTCTGCATGGAGAGTGAGGTACGGTGTGTGTGTTTGGGTGGGTTGGTGTTGGGGGGGGGGGGCGGGTCTCACCATATATACTGAAACGTGCACATGGAAGATGCATACACGTACTGGCCCGTGTTTCAAGCTCAAGAGTCCACAGCTGCGTCCACTACTAGTGTTTCGGGCTAGTTGTTAACACTTTATTATGTCTCATCCTTTCTCTTTCTCTCTCTTCCTCCAGTCTCGGGTCATCTTTCTGCCCTGCGGCCATGTCTGCTGTTGCCAGACGTGCAACCAAGCCATCCAGAACTGCCCTCTGTGTCGCAGTAACATCTCCCAGCGGGTACGCATTTTTCACAGTTAGGTTCCTCCAGGGCCCGCTAACGATGCTGATGGCACTGAACCCGACACGTACACATTCAAATATGATCCGTCAAGACTACGCATTTGCACACTTTACACTTAACTCTACAGACATGGGTGGTTGTGGCACAATATGCTCGTCATTTTTGTGTCATAAACAGAAAAGCCACTGTGCAGGAAGTTTGAAACATCCATGGACCTGGACAGGTTAGAAAGATGATGAATTTTCTGAACTTTGTAATCCATATAACAGACACTATGAATTGGTCTGTTTCATAGTGCTGTAAAAAGATGGCGTAGTGAGAATATGGCATAAGAAGTCGGTCTGAATCGTATGTTGACAGTCACGCGCCAGCCTAAATTAGGGGCATCAGAAAATATATCACTATAAATATACCTAGTAATTAGATTTCACCTGTTGGGTATAGAATCCCTTTGAATAATATACTACAAAATTTTAGAATCTGGGTGTAGGTCAGTGACTGCCGATCACTTTAGATAAAAGCATCTGCTTAATGGATGCACTTTTATTATATTACATGACTTATACCATGTAACCTTATTAACTCTTTCTCTCCAAATACAACAATAATTTATGCATGACTGTTTGTAGTCGCTCTGTGATCAAGTATTAAATAGGATGAGGAAAGAGGGATGAACAAGAGAGAGTGTGAAGAGAGAGGGGAGAGCTTGAGAGGATATTCTTCTACCCCTTGGTTAAAAGATCTTTCATCATCGTGAACCAAATCACTGGGTAATGCCAAACTCCAATGGTGGTCAAATAAGGGGTACTTACTTTGGTTGCTCTATAGAACATCAAGACACTTTAATGGCCAAAAGTAGATCTGGACACCCCTTCAACTTAGTGGATTCAGCTATTCTAGATGCATCCATTGTTGACCAATGTACAAAATTAAGGACACTGCCAAGCAATCTAGACGGTAGAACGTGGAACCATCATAGGATGCTCCCTTTCCATCATGTCAGTTTGTCCATTTCTGCCCTGCTAGAGCTGCCTTTTTATGTCTAACCGGCCAGCATCCGTGCCCAACTTCAAGTCCCAACAGCCTTCCCAGGAGAGTGGAGGTTGTCAGAGCAGTAAAATGGGGCACCATCTCCATATGAATGCTCAGGATTTTGGAATGAGATGTTCCATCAGCAGGTGTCCACATACTGAGCAGGTGTCCACATACTTTTGGCCACGTAGCATATCAGTGGATCCATTAGTTTTGTTGGATGCAATTTTGATTAATTTATGACTTCAAAGGGATAGAGTCTTGTGACTATTTGGCATCTGTTTGACTGTTTTATGCCTAGGTCACACACCTGGACCTAACGTGCCTAGCGTGCCTTTTCCCCATTAATCCTACCACACCTTCAGTCGAAAATGAAAGTGTGTATGTGTGTCTGTCACATCTAACGCTGCACCCTTTAATGCTTTGTCTATATCGTTGGTCCGTCGCTAACCTATTTTTATGCACTTTTCAATCCGTCACTATTCAAGTGCGCTTAGTCATTCATAACTTGGCATGCGGCAGGAAATAACGGACATTAATATTGTATGTAATGTCGACAAAGAACAATCTGTGTAAAAATAGATGCAGGATTGCAATCCATTGAATAGTGTTAATTGTGAAATATGGTAGATTATTATTTATTTTTTATGTGGTCATGTAAATGTGTCTTATTCTGAATGTTACTTTCAAGTCCAAGAATATGAAAAATAATAATACATTTTATTTTGGGGGTGTGCCTGTATAGGTTCAAAACAGTGGAGGTAAAAAAAAAACAAGCCTAAAATCAGGGGACAGATCAAATATATAAACTGGGAAAGTCATCAATGGTGATGCAGAGGTTTTGCTGTTTGGAGAGTGTTGATTTGGCGCTGATGAGAATGACCTCTGCCTTTTTGCTGTTGAGTTTGAGAAGGTTTATGTTCATCCAGTTTCTGATATCTTGAAGGCAGTTGATGAGGGAGATGGAAGGGAGAGAGGAGGCGGGTAATTTGTTTATATATATATAAGATGGCGTAATGTCAACCAAACCCAACCACTACCACACTATCTTTCTCACACATACATACAGTTATCTTTCCTGAGCTTGTATCTTGTGCATTATCACTTATTACCACACATATGTACTGTATTGTATATGCATTTATTTATCACAGTATGCTGAAATTTAAACTAATTGTTGAATTATTGAAGCACTGCACAAACAGACAGTGTTAAATGACCTATTTTTCTTTACGACATGAATGGAAATCATGAATGCATGAATCATGCATTCCTGTGTTAACCATCAGACTATGATATGCCTTAAATGCTGAGTACATCTACATTTTATCTACTCTAAAAATAGCCCTGTATATGTCATGAGTTTTATTAATTTGGTTATAAAAAATCAGTTCCTTTTCACAATTGTTATTTGCTATTATATCACTCTGGTGAAGATGTTATGGCAAGATATAAAAAAGTAAATGTTGTTGACACCTTTCTTCAGTAGTAGGCTATATTATTTGTGTGATGTGAAAACCTGCTATAGGAAAATAAATGTGCTTTCCCCATTCCATGTCTTTGCTTCGATTTTTCCAACCAATTTCATCATGGTAAACTTCATATTGTAGATGAATGAGTTGATCAGATTTCATTTTCATGTATTATTGTGAAATAAAACATAAGAAAAAGTGTACCTAAAATAATCTATGGAAGAGGCATGATGGACGACGTTGTTTGTGGATTCAGGAAGGTAGTGAGTGACTCAGGCTCGCATTCTGTACTAAAGTAGGGAGGCCAGGGCAGCAGGGTCTTCTTTTTTTAACCAGCAGGCGCTGGGAATCCAATTGAATATGTGGTGAGTTCGCCAGGGTTGGCGTCAGCCTCCCCATGTAGGAGGATCAGCATACTGAACTCTCCAGGTCTACACCGTTGGCTACCCAACTCTATCGCCATACTGTAATGTGACCCCCTTACCTGCGGAGGGCAGTAATACGCTGTCAAGCGTCGTCTGCCGCAAAACCAAAAAACGAGGTATTTCTTATCGCCTGATTAGCAAACTGCCTGTGTACCACTTGAATTTGGTGGGGGCTCAACAGGTTATCAGGTAGCTAGCCTACATCTAAATATATTGTCTATTATATTTTCTTAATTATATATGCAATATGAGATACCCCAGTGTATCTAGTTTCTGACTTCTGAAAGCAAGTTGGTCTTGACGGCCTGCTGGCTAGGTTCCTGTGATATGTTGTTCACTGTGCTGTGTCTAACCTGTTCATTGATTTCAATGGGTTTCTTACTCGCAGATTCGTTAGATGTTCATTATATTTCATTTCTGTCATAAATGGCTAAAGATCCAACGCGATTAAACAGTTCCTATAGCAATTAAGACACGGATTAGACACCTAGCCTTTTCAGCCTTGTCTGTTGACAGTCTAGCTGTCATGTGGTCTGTCATGTTTCCTTATAACTTTGGTGGATAGTTCACAATTAATCTACATGTTGTACATATTATACGCTTTGTAATATATTATCAGCTGAGTGAACTGCTGTCTTAGAAGTGTCTTTCTCCGTCAGAATGTCGACCTCGTCTCTACTGATACTCTATGGGAGCCAGACTGGAACTTCTCAGGACACAGCAGAACGGATTGGTCGACAGGCGCTCAGAAGGCGGATGCTAGTCAGAGTGGAAGCTCTCGACAGTTACAGTGTGGTCAGTTGAAAAGATAAATACTGTCTTAGTGTATTACATGAGTATGCTATTGTGCAATGAACAGGTATACTCATTAGCCAGCCAGCCAGTTTACTAGGTACTAATCAATTCAGGGTATACATTTCCCAAGGGGTGAAAAAGCAAATTCACATGGATAGATTTGTTTTGGTTTGTGTAATTACTATGAATGCTATTAACTCTGTCAAATCTGGAAAATTTACAGTGCAACCTCATCTCTGAGTCTCTGGTTGTCTTTGTGTGCTCTACTTCTGGCGAAGGTGATCCTCCAGACAATATGAAGGTACAGGTTGTGAAAACCTTGACATTTCTGTATGCTTATTAGACAGATGCATTGTTTTATTAATTGTGATAATCATTTAAAATTACCTATTTATTTTTACCATAAAGAATTTCTGGCGGTTCCTGTTTAGGAAATCACTTCCAGCTGGTTCTCTATGTCGCCTTGACTGTGCTGTGCTGGGTCTGGGAGACTCATCATATTCCAAGTGAGACTGACATACCGAGCATACACAGCGATAACCCACTTCCTACACTTGTACATTGGCACTAGAAGGAGGGACACACACACAAGACTAGATGTCTGTTTGGACGCTTAATTCGGAATTGAAGACCAACATTCAATAAGTAAGAAAAGCCCTGTCTGTGAATGATGGAGACATGTTGTTTTTTTCCTTTCATTTGAAGGTTCAACTTTGTAGCTAAGAAGCTTTATAAGCGACTTTTGCAGCTGGGGGCCAATGTGTTACTGCCTGTGGGGTTGGCGGATGACCAACATGATTTGGGGTAAGTGACAAACCATGGGATAGAGATGTTGGCCTTTAGGTAAACCAGAAATCGGATTGCAGAGTTTAGCTAATGCAAAAAAAAAATGCTTATCACTGAATTATATGGATGTCTTGTGTTCAACAGTGCAAACGGCGTGATCGACCCCTGGCTCATATCGTTCTGGGAGAAGGTTCTCGCCCTTTATCCTCTTCCCACCGGTACCAGACAGCTCAGCGACAGTGAGCCGTAAGTCAGGTTGACCGTTACTGTGTATCTACTAGTATATTTTGAGTATATTTTCCGTCTCAAATATATATATATATATATTATTTTTTTGTCTCGACATTAGTATAGGTTTTTGTACCTGACAATTGACCCAACCTTTGCTCTTCTTCCTCAAGAAGAGCAACAAACTCATTCAAATTAATTAATTTGAGGTTTTCTTCCCCTGATTCTACATTACTCCATCTCTCAATCCACACACTGTTTTGCAGGCTCCCCCCAAGATACGTTTTCCGTTTACTGGGCAATTCTATAGAGAAGGCCTCTGACAGGCTGAGGATGCCAGAGAATGAGACCACACCTTCTCAGTCTAACCCCTTCCCGGCTAGGATGGTGTCTAATCTGAGAGTGACCCACACCTCTCATTTTCAAGATGTCCGGCACATGGAGTTTGACATAACAGGCTCGAATATAGAGTGAGTAGCCTTGACTGCATGGATGCAAAATGTGCCACCCTGACTGATATCAACACTCTTTAAATGGTTTTGTCTTTTAAGGTAAACAATTCAGTAATGTGACATACATTGGGCTCTGAGTTTGAATTGAGACTATGCAGCTATAAAACATTCTGGACTGCATTGTGTTGGCCACACCAAGGTCCATGTGTGCACGTGCGTGTGTCCTTGTGTGCATGTTTCAGGTTCACAGCTGGTGACGTGGTGATGATGCGTCCCTGTAATGCCGTTGAGGATGTAGAACAGTTTTGTCAGCTACTAAGACTGAACCCTGACACCCAGTTTACACTTGTCCCAACAGATGACAGTTCAGGTGTGTGCGTGTGTCATGATTGAAGTTGAAGCTGACCTGGAAAGCTTATCCTGAAAGAAACATTGATACACTGTACATACAATGCTAAGAAACTCAACACACTTTTTGGTGAGCCTTTAATGAGTTTACTCTCTTGCTCTACGAAGATTGTAATTCAACCTTCCCTTCTCTCCACTCCTCCAGCCCCGGTCCCGTCCCAGATTCCCCAGCCCTGCACGGTGCGCTACCTTGTTGAGAACTTCCTGGACATTGCCGCCGTGCCACGACGCTCATTCTTTGAGCAGCTGACCACCTTTGCCACTAACGAGCTGGAGCTTGAGAAGCTGACTGAGTTTAGCTCCGCCCAGGGTCAGGATGAACTACATGGCTACTGCAACAGGCCCCGGCGCACTGCTCTAGAGGTGTCTGTCGAAAGCATATTACACACCTGACATGCAACACCACCACCATTGTTGTATGTATTGTGTGTGTGTGTGTGTATAATATATACGAGAGAGAGGGCTTTTGAGAGAGCAGCATAGTTATTTTTTAATATATATTTATTTTCTCTCCATGGCAGGTTTTAACAGACTTCCCTCACACTACTGCAGAGCTAAAGCCAGACTACCTATTGGACCTGTTCCCTGAGATCCAGCCTCGCTCATTCTCCATCGCCTCTTCCCAAAAGGTGCAGCTGGAGTTGAATCAGCTTTTGCTACTCTTTATGCTCTTTGTGCTACACTTTTACACAAAGTCGCTTTTATACCAATAAACAGTCATACCTGGGGTAAAACTTTAGTTAAAGTTCCTAATAAATAATCAATAACAGTGTTTCCCCTAGGTTTACAGCTTTGGGGGGTGCCGTTGGGGGGGCGGGGCGCCCCCCTAATATAATGGTAGGGGAAACACTGAATAAACAACCCCCCCTTTCTCCTACAGTTGCATCCCAATATAATCCAGATCCTACTAGCTGTGGTGTGCTACAAGACCAAGATGCAGAAACCTCGCAGAGGCCTTTGTTCCTCTTGGCTGGCCTCCTTGGATCCCATGTCAGGTCTGTTAAACAGTGAGGAAGTATTTGCAGCTGCTACATTCTCTTTACTGTATATTGTTACAGGTTTGCAGGGTGGACTGTTTTCACGCTTATGTTACAGACATCGTTTTTCTTTATTGTGATCTGGGATTATGGCAATCAATACAATTTAATGGTGGTCACATTTGGGTTGTACCATATTTCAGGGGACGTATACGTGCCTCTGTGGGTGAAGAAGGGGAGTCTAAAGTTTCCTAAAGACCCTGCCTCTCCTGTGATAATGGTTGGTCCCGGGACAGGGGTGGCTCCCTTCAGGTCTGCTGTCCAGGAGAGGGCAGCCCAGTGTAGGACAGGTGAGAGAACCTGTTCACACCCAACTCCATTGTTTATCTTCCCCTGATGGAAAGGACGTCTGAAAGTGATTCACAGATGTGAGACAAATGTACACGTTTAGCCTTTCGAGACAAATGTAAGTAGTATGTGTAAAGATGTAAAAGGGGTATGTGCTTACTTATGTAAGCTAAATGTCCTCTCCCTCCTCTTGGTTTCAGTTAATGTGTTGTTTTTTGGCTGCCGGTCCGAGTACAAAGATTTCTACTGTCGCACTGAATGGGAGGAGATGGAAAGGGCCGGGCACCTCACTTTGTTCACTGCATTTTCAAGAGACCAGGTTAATCAAACACGCACGCACACATCATGCGTCCTTCAGTTATGTCATGGTTACTGTCAACTCAACTTAACCTTTTTGTCTTCAGGAGGACAAGATTTATGTACAACATCGTGTCAAGGACCAGGCCAAACTTCTGTGGGATCTGATTGCCAATAAGAATGCCTACTTTTACATTGCTGGGTGAGCCTATACAGTTAGGTCCATATAAGTTTTGTAATTTTAGCTGTTTACTATAACATATTCAAGTGATAGTTATGTCAAATCCATTGACGTGGCGTACAAAGTCAAAATGATTGTGGTATGTGGTTTATGTACATACGTCCGTAAGAAAGTATTACTGGCAGCACATATAATGGTATCAAACACTTAGTCTGTGATTTGAGTTGAGTTCAATTGCACTGGTAACTTTTCAATAGAAGAAATCAGTCATTCGTGGGCATGCCAACCTATCCAGTGTTACCTAGCGATACTATGGATGTATAGATGACCTTCCACTATGTCCCTCTTGCAGCAATGCCAAACAGATGCCATCAAGCGTATGTGACGCATTGAAGATGGTCTTTCAGAGCGAAGGGGGTGTGTCCTCAGAGGAGGCTGAACAGATGCTGGTTGCCATGGAGAAAGCAGGCCGTCTCCAGAGAGAAACCTGGTCCTAATTTACTGACCACTGTGTTCACAGATTGGGGATCCTATCTACCTTAATTGGCAATAGTAGCATTATTGTATGGCAAAACAACATTGGTCTTGTGTATGCTTACTACATTTTGCAAATTAGGTTTTGCCAACCTTAAAATGTTGACAAAGGGGATTGTTTTGAAAGGCTGTGAAGAGTTGTGATATCCACTGTTTATTGGAGTACTTTAAGAGTATTTTGAATGTTTGAATACTTTATTTCAAGCAGATAAAAGTTCAAAAGTAACTTCTTTAACTGCCAAACACAACTAAATTATCTATACCCCTCATGGCCCACTTCTATAACATTTCCTATACTTTAACCAGGTGTGAAATTATGGACAGATTTTAATATTTTTCTGATTTTGATTGACAAAATGAATATTTCTAGTTAATTGTGAGCTGCATGGTTGAAAGGATCTGAATATTAGGACATATTTGCTGCTTTGTATAATGTGTAGTATGACATGACCATGCTGTATGTACATTTGTGTAAATAATTGCCTAGTTTATGCAATTCAATTATGCAGTTATTTATTGTTCCAATTTAAGCCTTTAGAAATGTTTGTGATCAATATTGTACAACAGTAATGAACTAGTAGGTCAGATTAGAAAATGCAGAGGTAAATTTGTGTCAGTTTAAATCTAAACTCAACGATAAAATATACACAACACTGATTATATTTCTGTAAATATATATTTAATTCACTCCTGCCTTTCAAAAACAATCGTGTTATAAGCGTTCAACAGCAAGATACCTAACAAAGTCAAGATAACGGCTGAATCTCAGAAATGGGATGTAAAATGGTCAAATATGTGTAAATATGATCAAAACAGGAATATAAAAAGGACCAATAGCCACTTGTTTAATACACTCCATAACAAGCACTGGCAAACCAGCAACATGTTTGACTTGAAATGTGGAGTTGATGCCTACAATTCATGGTCTTCCAGAAGTCTCACAATGCATACATACAAGTCTTAAATATAGTGATGTCCTAAAACCTTACTTAAATACAAGTAGACAAAACACACAGCCACTAGGCAGGACAGTCCAACTCTGGGCTATTGGAGGTTTGATGCAATCATCTTCCATGGACGTGTCAAAAGCAGCATTTGGCATCACCATCCATCCTTTTGGCTCAATGCTACAGTAGGTCCTTGACCTTTGGCACTTGTGTAGAACTGAAAGGACTGGATAGGATAGCCAGTGAGGACAATAAAGCCATTTCTATGAGACCTTTAGTTTTAAGTCATCTCATCTGCATTACATAATTCTGAACTCATCCAATCCTTTCCCATTCGGCTGACACAAAGATCCTAAAGGCTAGCAAAGAGTGAGAATCAACATACACAATAAACCCTCCATCCTCCCCTGAGTCTCAGTACCACAGCCCCTATCTAAGGGCCAGCATGTGGACCTGGTAGATCTCCTTGGGGAAGTTCATTTGCTGTTCTTCGTGGACAATGTGCAGGCCTGAACGGCCCACCAAACTCCGCAGGAGGGCCAGGTCCCGGCACACACTGCTGTCCACCTCATCGGGCACCACACCCTCGTACGCCACATTGTCCTTGACTACGATCAGCCCGTTGGGCCGCAGGCCACCCCGGCAACGCCGCAGGAACTCCACCAGGTGATCGTCAGTCAAGTGGCCTGAGAGGTAGCAGAGGAGAACAGATTTACTAGGATGTTTATATTATATGATCTATTGTATATATTTTAATACAAAAACATCACTCGATGCTTGTCTAATCATTAAACCACTACCAAATCAACATAGTGGCTCAAACCCATTTGTTTCACCCACAAGCAGTTTCAAATACCACTTGCTGTCCTTGTAAAAGACTTACCGATTACCCACTGGATCCAAATGACATCATAACGTCCATCCTGCGGGACAAAATCCTGCAGGCCACAGCAGAAGTAATTCTCCACCCGTTTGCCGTCTTGATCACCCAGATATACCTTGGCCTTATCCAGAAACTCCTGCGTCACGTCCACCAAGTCTACCGAGCGGAACAGAGGCAACAACAGGCGCTTGGTGATCCGCCCGATGCCGGCGCCGCAGTCCAGGGCACAGCCCATGCCAGTTTTTCCTTCACCCTCCTTTTAAAGCAGGGGTAGATCGGATAGTGGATGAGTAGCGTAAGTTGCTGCATGACATGCTGATTTATCGGCAGCTCACATTTGAAAAGGTTTGTGCTCTTCAAAGGCAGATTCTGCAATTGGTAATCAAGTACAATGTACTTTGTATCCTCATTAAACATAAATCCAGTACACATGAGCTGGCTTGTGGGATTCATTAACCCTTGTGTTATCTTCGGGTCATTCTGACCCATCAGTCATTGTGACCCACCGTCGTATTGCGACAGATTTACCGCATACAAAGACAAAGTGAAGCATTTTCTTTTAACCGTTGGGCTGTCTCAGACCCCCCACATTGCAAAGGTTAAAAGAAAATTATTTTAATTTGTTTTTGTATTGGGTAAAATTGGGTAAACACAACGATGGTTCGTTATGAACCTTTGGGTCATGTGACCCGAAGGCAGCACGAGGGTTAAGGCTCTGAAACTATACTAGATTTATACTAGATGCTACCATAACTTTATTTTTATTTTTTATCCCACGTACATTTCAATGTGTTTCAGTTGATGTGAGGGAATGCCTTACGCCAAGGAACTTCTGCAGAAACGTCTTAGAGCCATTGAGGTCTATATTAGAGATGCTGCCATAGCCTCCAAGCATCCCGTCCACGGTTGGCGCCACATCCTTCCAATACTCCTCTGCCTTGGCGTAGAATATGGTCTCATTCTCCACAATGTCACTCATCTTATCTGAATAGCACAAATGTCTTGGGTAAATAAACCTAAATTGAAAATAAAACTTCTCTTATACAAAATGAAGCTACCTTTCACTGTTTAGGTTGGATTTGTATGCTTTTGACTAACTACCCCAAACAAGTACTGTATAGGTTTAATATTGTTCATGCAGATAGTTGCATAGAGAAAATGTGTAAGTAAATGCTCTCTAGGCTTGCTGCACTAAACTTTGGTCACTATATTTTGCCTTCACAAAGAAACCTAAGGAAACTATGTGTAACCTGACCCTAGGTCAGGATGGGCTGGATGCCATTCATAATCACCTGCTAAGTATGTAACAGCCAATTCTGCCCCTACTTGGCCCTAGTACAGAACTACGCTCATCTTGTGACTAGCACCAGGGTAAAGTTGAGGCATGACAGTGATTTAATTTAGCTTTTTTTTTTTTTTTACACATTGGCTAGTTTAATAAAATCAACTTTTCAGTTCAACTGGCCACAACTCATTAAGATGTCAAACGCTACCAATAACAAGCGAACTTAACAGCAAACTTACGAACGAGCTAACAACAATACTTTGTATATCTTAGACATCTTATTTCCTTAGACATTTCTGTACGATGCATCAACAGAATAGTCTACGAAAACTGACGCTGGATAAGAAGTTGCACGTGCTAACAGACTAGTTAGCCGGTAGGCTAGGATTTCAAGTGCCTAAACCATATCAGACAGACAGACACGTCCTACCACAGGAAACCTTAAGACAGAAAAGAGAGGCGACAACTTACCTCGAGAAAGAATATGTTTCACTTCTAAATAATATACACCTTGATCATGTCATACATTTAAAAAATGTGCTTTTTGTGCCATCCGTGCCTTCCACTGAAAGCATCCCGGAAACACATTCAACGTAATTTCCTTTCCAGCCAAGTAAGGTCGTCGTAGTGATCAGTGGCTGTTTATCATTCCGAATAACGTACTTGTGTTCTTGAGAAGAACGTTCTTGCAAGTGTCCATGAAAGAATGTTCTTGCAAGCCGCAAAGACGGAGAACGCACCTATCTAGATTTAGATGCGTGTGTGCTTGGCTATTGCGCACACTCAGCTCATTGAGGCCGCGGTATGACAATACTGTCATTATCAGCGCAGCTGCGCAACATTTGATCAACTTTTGCTGTATAGTGTTTGTGTATTACATTTGTGTCTAATGTAGGCTCATACTTAATAAAGTTAAACTCAAAATTAGTGTAATGTAACTTGAATGTAAAGTGTTACCCTTTATTGTTCATACAATATTTATAATCCAGCTTGTTTTATAAATTCCTTTTCCTCTCTCAAATGACAAACTTGTCCCACATAATTTTTTCTCTTCTCTCCTCATCTCCTCTGTCCTCTCCTCCTTTGCCTCTCTGTTCTGAGGAGCTGTTAACAAAGATCACTAATGACTCACTGGCTGATGAGGTATATGCCAGTCCAGTCAATACCAAATCTGACATGTCCCTGCCTCCCTGACACTCCCTCACTTGTTTAGGATTACAAAACAGCAGGTGAAGTTGAAAGAAAATCAACACTTTTCAGACAGCCCCTAGTCAGCAATTACAGAGAGAGCTCTACACTTCCCCTCTCACTCTCCGTTTCACTACATTCCACTGTTCCACTGCCCCTCTGTTCTCCTGTCAACCTCCTGTCCACTATGAGCGTGTTCTTCCTCTGCTGTTTGTTGTTGCAGACTAAATGTACACTTTCTCACATTTTGGGGATTGGTTCTGGCACTGCATTACTTTGACTGCCAGATGTCCAAACATGATTGATTGACTTGTCCAAGGCCACATCATGGTTATTATGCTTGACCAAGACTGATGATGAAAGCAAGATTCTCTCAAAACAGTTGAGATGGTTTCTGATCTTTTGCAAAATGCATATTACAAACGGAAAACAAATCTTTACAAATATGCACATTGAGTTGCATTTTTTATATTTTTATGTTATATTATACACAACTAATAGAAAACACAGACAAACAGATTATTTGATAGCCTTAATCAATGGCAATTCAGGTTTTGCATTCAACTCCTGGGAGTCATCATTACGGTTAGGATTAAATTAGGCTTTCAACTTCATGTAACTTTATGTAGTTTGTTGGGGTAAGGGCAAATATTGGAATGCATTGGGAACAAAAAGTCAACATTCTACATATAAGCTTTCTTTAAAACAGTATGCAGTAGATAGATTGGCCTTTATCATTCATCACTGTATGAAGACAAGTCATTCATAACCTCCACAGCAAAATATACATGAATACTGTAGACATACAGTAAAGCCCTGCTTCTGTTGAAAAAAGTGGGTGTTAATGTCACATAAAATAATGTATAGATAAATAGAGAAACTATAAACAAACACCCTTTGAGCCTAGCATTAGCTATCAACTAGCTCCCAATCACTGCTGTTGTTCTTCTCAGTTTATCGTGTCTCTGCCAAATTTAAAACCCAGTTTTCCCAGTTGTTCCACGTCACTTCCATAACGCCTCTTGCCCAGAGCAAGAGACAAGGCCAAATACACCATAAGTAATTTACTGGGATCTCGATTCTTTGTAAGCAGCTTGTTTTGTGGTGTTGGGAATGAGGAAAAGCCTACACACCCTGCTGGCTCTTCGGTAGCAACACTAACAATAATGCATTTCACATGCATTGGAGTTCAGCTAGGAGAACACACTGTGGAGGTTGTGTGTGCATGTGTGTGTCTGTTTGTATGTACTGTATGTAATCATATGTGGGTCTGCATCACAATGGGTGAATCGCTATTTAGGGAAAGGGGAGTTGGAGGTCAAACTAGGGGACACATAGTGAAGGCCACTTACATAACACACATGCTTACACAAACAAATGTGACAATGTACACATGAAAACATGCCTATCACTGACCCTCATCTGACTCGATTTATGTTATTAATGTTAAAGTTTATATGAGGGATAAAATTGTACACATATAAATCACTGTGTCTCAAACCCATGATCTCACAACCCCATTTTAAATCCACGTTCCATAATATGGAACGTCATATGAATTTGAAATATTAGTCATTATTTTTCAAAGCCAAGGGAATTACCAATCACTGCATTGAATTGAGATGGGAAATATTGAAGAAATATAGCTCAAATGATACCTGCTCAACTGTGACTGTCAATGGGGTGCTTGAAATAGGCATGAAGTAGTGCCACAGTTATTTGTCTCTCGCACCTATAAAAAACTCATTACAATGACCGTCGACAATCATGTTGCTGGAAGATCTGGAGACTGTCCAATTAGAGGAGGGGAGGCAACTGCAAGCCACTCAAAGTGAAATGTAAAGGACTGTGGGTGCGATTGCAGAGTAACAGGTTGGGAAATGGAAAACCTTCACACAACATTCATCCTTTTCACTTGTATTGAGGTTACAAAGATTCTGGTGTTGATCGGTGAAGCATAATATACAATCTTTTTCCAAAAATGGCTCAAACCGAGATCTAATTCAATGCAAAAATTCTGGTAACTGTAACTTAGACCATGGATTTAAAGCCTTAACAGCATTATTGTCAATCTTATTTGTTCAGATGGCAGCAGATGTGTTAAGATTGCACAATATCTCTGTGAAGAATAACATATGTAAGCACACAGAACAAAAGAAGGAATGCATATGAATGTCTCGAGTGTGATGAGAACATTTCTTAACTGTCTGTCATATCCGTAATATTGTGGAAGATGGCATTTAAAAACTGAGTGTGTTGGAATGCAAGTCAGAGAGCTGGCGTTATGTGAGGCAATAGCTGGTACTGAAACAAGACGGTTGCTTACGGATAAGAACAAGATCAGAACAAACAAAATTATTCTAATCAAAAAGTCTGTAAGATCTCTGAGTGGGACAATGATGTTTTGTGTCATAACATTATTGGCATTAGTAACAGTAGTGTAACTTCAGATCAAATATTTTTTCTTAACTGTTTCTTCTACCATTTCCATTCTGAGATCCCACCTATAGATGGCAATGTTGTGCTTTGATTGTTGGTATTCTGTGGGGGGGAGGGGGGGGAGGGGGGGGGGAGTTCTGTCTATTGGGCTCAGTGTGATAATTTTACACAATCACTTAAAGCTGAAAGTATCAACAGTTGTCTATTCCACCCCAACTTGGAAGCTGAATCAGGTGAATGAGTAAAGTTAGAGTACCTTTATTTTAAGATGAATATAAACTCAACAGTTAATATGTAGCCCACTTAAGATTGGTTTGACCAATTTTTAGTGAATTTGACTGTAAAATTATCTTAAATCGTAAATAAAGTCTGACAAAAGCTTCTGGCTGAATAGAGATTATAACTTGGTTCAAACTTGGAGACAGACATAAAATAAAAAAAGATCCCTTTGGTTTTAAAGCCTGTGTCTGGGAGACTGGGACACAGACTTTAAACTAGCAGGTTCTATCCAACACTAGATTACATAAACAAGAAGGACTATTATCTGTACTGTTTAGCATTTGAAATAAAATAAGCTCAATGAAAACATGAACATTTTAGTTTTCTTTAAAATATATATATCATATATATATATATGATATATATATGATTATGATATATACTGCATGTTCTCCAATATTTTAAAGATACATTAAACTTTGGGCCAGGGGAGGGCAGTGTAATACTTCAAGGTTATGACTTTACTCTGTTGGTTGAAGATACAGCCTGAACCATGACATACTGCAATGTTACAGTCCTCCTCATCAACAACCTTTTCCTGACAAAATATAATAGCAAATTAGGTAGCTCTGTTAAAATGCAAGGAAATTACACATTATGACACCCACATTCACAGTGAGTGTCACTGCTCTATATAGTCCTGTTAGAATGATTGAGTAAGCAGAGTGCTTCCTGTCAAACTCGGAAAATCCCAGACCTGCAGTGACATACAGTAACATGATTGGTATCAGCCAAGTAGAAAGGTACATGCTTTCACCTATCCAATAACATTAGATCCGGGATTGCCTCAGAGTGAATGTTGTATTTCCAAATGTGAAGTTATTTGTAAAATAAAAAGACTACAGGACAATTTGAGGACTGACAAGGCACAGAATATATTAATTGAATTCCCCACCCCAGACCAAATTCTAATCAAATTTGGGTTTGTAAAGGGAAATAATTCTAATGTTGGACATGAAAAACAAAAGGATGCTAGAACACACAACTCCTTTCCCCTCGCTGACTTTTCTTCTGCCTCACACCCATTCCCAATCTCATGTTTTCCTTTCCTCTCTGTCTGCTTTCCAGATGCCATGCTGAGCTCCAGGTAGAAGTTTTGCCATACCCAGACCCGACCTCCTGGATACATCTTCCCATCACTTGCCTTCCTCCAATAACCATCAACCCACCATTCCAAACAACCTTTACACTTCACAGACACTAACATAAGGTTGTTATTACAGAAACTAAATCAATGGGTTTCAAATGTGTAATATGTTATATCTGTCTATGCATCAATATATCTCTATCTCTCTTTCTCTGTCTATATATATATGTACACTGTTCTGTATAGGTTGCAATAGTGCATACATACATACTTATGTAGCCAATCAAGTTATGTTATGGATTCATGGAAAATACACCCACAGACATTGGAGAACAACCTGGATGCCTTAAACAATGCAAAGCAGTACTCACACACAAGGATGCTGGCAAGAAACACCAGGCACTGCTATCCTCCCACTCCTACATGCACGCACAGACAGAATGATAGATGTGTGTACAACACACATTAACACATACACACACAATTAACAATGTGTATCCTCCATCCACTAGCATTTGCACACACGTACACAGACACACACGGCATGTCCATTTATAGTCTAGCACAAACACAAGCAGCCTGCAAGTCTAGAATGTTCTCTCTATCTTCCCACACATACATCCAAAGCCATGCTGGGCCGTCTCTGAAGGTTCACTAGTTACGGGGCTCACATTATACGGTGAAAATTAAGACACACCATGAAATTAAACTGGATATTAAGACATTATCTCAACATTTTCCCCTCTCTGTAACTTTTTATCCATAACAAGGTGTTGTTCAGTACATTGTGCCTACTCCAACAAAAACTTTGACCTCTTTCCACCTAAATGTGAAGCTGTATCTCATAGCAGTGCAGTTTTCTCAGGTCCTTAATTCATTACTATTAACCTCAGTAAATCCACCAAACCTTCCCGCAGGTTTTATCAGGGTTTATTCACTAGCTTTTTGATGTAGCTACCATGTTACTGTGGCTTTGCCCATGCATGGTAGTACTCATCATCAACGGTACATTTGTAAAAGTAAATGTGTGTAGATGTGTGTGTGTGTGTGTCTTTGTTCCTGTCATAGTCTGGGAGTGTATAGGCATGTCCGTGTCAGTGTCTGTATACCACAATCCTTCCAATGTGTGTGTGTGTGTGTGTGTGTCAGATGTCCCAACACACAGGGCCTGGGCAGGTTTGTGATGCTTAGTGATTGTTTGATGTGCAGCATTACTATTGCATTACATCATAGCCTGGCAGTGTGTGTGTGTTGAGTGGGGCGGGGGGGGGGGGGGGGGGGGTGGAGACCTGGCCTCAGTTCTGCATGGGGGGAGGAAGGGGGGAGGAATCTTAGGTATGTGGGACATGAGAGCTGGGTATCTAGGGCTGCTTCCTTGTGGAGGAGAAAAACATCCGTGAAGGACATGTGTGTGCATGTATGCGTGTCAAAGAAGGAGAGACAGTGAGTTTAGGTAGTTGGAGGGTGGCCATGGGGTGGGGAATGGCGTGTGTGGGTGGGGATGGAGGACGGGGGGATGGCGTGTGTGGGTGGGGATGGAGGACGGGGGGATGGCGTGTGTGGGTGGGGATGGAGGACGGGGGGATGGCGTGTGTGGGTGGGGATGGAGGACGGGGGGATGGCGTGTGTGGGTGGGGATGGAGGACGGGAAAAGGCCATGCCAGGCTGACTTATGTGGCTGACTGAAGGGGTATTTTGTGTGAACCACAAAAACATGTATTGTAGGTTTAATCTTGGTTTTTCATGTGAACGGGATTCAACTTAAATCTGCAATAGGTAACATTATAAAACAAATTAAATATGATACACAGCACCTGTTCTTGTCAAAATCGCTTTCCTTGCAGCTCAAGTTTGATTGACAGTGGTGTCACAAAATGGGCAAAGGTGCCTCACAGAAGAAGATCGCTGGTACCTAATTGGCTGGAAAGTAGCGGTGCACTCCAAACAGTGCTCGGGCCGCTCTGACGTCACATTCCACTGGCACTGAGTTGTCTGTGTTGTTAAGCAATTCTCAGAGGGCCTCGTTAGCTTACACAACATTGATGGGGGACAACCTTTTTTTTTTAAGGTTTTTTTTTAACCTATGGTACCTTTGACTGTTCGGTGGTCATCACTACAGCCATCCGGCTGTATCAATAATCACAGTAACGTCTTTCTTGTGATAATTGTGCTTTTTTGAGCCTTAATTAAATCATGATTACGTCCCTTAGGTGTGTTATTTAATTTTTATTTTGTGTTCATGATTATATATTGTTACTAAAGATAACGAATTATATAAACTGTGAAGTTCCTAATTGCTGCACTAAATGTTAAGTGACATTTTTAACTGAACATCTATTTATGTTGCATGAATTTGCAACATTTGCTCTTGAACACAACTTATTAAAACCGTTATTTGGTGCATTCAAGATCAATGTCTAGTCAGGTTTGTGTGAGAATAGTGTGTGAGTACGCTTGGGTGTGTGTTTACAGGATTAAATAGGACAGAGTGTTATACAATCTCTCAACCTCACCCTCAACCCAGCATGCTTGTCTAACCCATTTCTTTAGCTCTCTCTTTCGTTTTCTCTTTCTCCCCTGATTTATCTGCTTTGCCCCAATGCACTCTTACACCATTTCTTTTTTATTTTATTTCTAGTGACCACTGTTTATTTTTTATAAAGCTTGCTATTATTCAGTCGTAAATCTATACCAGCCTAATAAACATATCATAATTATGAAATTAAATGGATAAAATGGTAAAGATGTTTAGTAATTATGTATTCAGCTCATGAAGTTTGTTGTATAATTATAATTGTTGGATTCCATTCCAAATTTTTTAAATGCCATGTCCAGTGACTTTTTATCTATTCTTGCCCCCTCTTTTCCTCAGTCCCTCACTGCCCCTACCATACCCTCTCTCTCTCTCTCTCTCTCTCTCTCTTTTTCTCTCTCTCGCTCTCTGAGGCTTGAAGCTCTTGTTTTCTAGGTCACAGGCAGAGAGGCTGGACTGAGCACATGCTCCACTTTCCTGTCTGCTCCAATCTACCCAGCACATTCTGATTACAGCCCAAACAACGAAAGAGGGAGGAGAGAAAATAAGATGAAGGGAGAGGATGGTTGAGGGAGATAGAGAGACAGACAGAGAGAGAGAGAGGTGTACACACAGAGAAATAGAGAAAAGGGAGAGGTAATGGTTGTGAAGTAGGAAGGTATGGGAGAGGATGAGAAGGCTGAAAGATATGGATGGAGAAAAGGGTGAGAGGTGAAATGAACAGGGGATAGAGATAAAGAAATGTAGGCACAGGTGTGTGTGTGTTCGTGGGGGGATGTGTGGAGGGGAGGGGGGGTGACGAAGAGAGAGAGAGAGATGTTAAGGGGGAAAGAAACTGCTGACTAGTCAGAAGAGATAAATGAGAGAGTGGAGTAAAAGAGAAAAACACAATTAAACCAGGGAGAAATTAATAGATCCAGAAAGTGTAAACAAAGGTGTAAATGAGAGAAACTGATAGACAAGAAACAGAAGGAGTGGAGGAATAAATATCAGAAAGAGTTGTGGAATGGAGAAGAAGACAAAAGGAAACAGAAGAAGAGGTATGGATCTTTTCGTAGGGAGACTGACAGGTGAGGAAGAAAGGAAGAAGGGATACCGTGGGGGGGAGAGGAAGGACAGCGTATCCATACTTACTTTTACTTTTAACACTGGCTACTGTGACTAGTGTGTACTAGCTAGCTAGTTGCTAAAACTACTAGCTAGTTTTAGCATTAGCATTTCTGTCATTTCTGCTTCACAGATCATTCACAACATCATGTAGTGACCAAACAGAAGACAGTATTGAGTAGCTGGGGATGGGTGGCAGCAATTGCACAATATGCAGATATACAGGTACACAGGTACACAGCAACACATGATGTATGAGTATGTGTGTCAGGTGAATGCATGCAGTATTCAAGTCCTCTGAAGGGAAGGCCTGGACCTTCAATTAGCACACCTGCAGTTGATTGCGTGAGTGACATCAGCTGGCGACGTGACTCGCAGCCCGAGTGCCATGCCAGAACTACCTCCGCCAACTGATACACATATTTCTGTGTATTTCACATGATTTTTACATCAATAGGTTTTCTTGAAATATTTTCTAAGGCACTGAATTAAGAACGTTACACTTGCACTCCCTCAGGCCTCTTAAATACAAATCAAAATAAAAGATTCAACCACAGCATAAAATGTAAAGCTTGAGTTGGTATACATGAACTAATTATTTTTAGTTGTTAGTGTCAAGTAATGCATTGGATGAATAACAGCCATGTAATCCTTTTTTCAATGTAACTAGCTGGCTATCCATCTCAGTACCATAGCTTCTGAATTGTTCTTATTGACTGGGAAACACTTGCTAGTGGGCCAACTAACATAGATCCACAACAGTGCAGCCAAAAAATCGCTCCATTGTTCTTAAAATTGTTGAAATCTTAGTCATCAAAATAATCCTAGCATGGGTAGCAAAATACTTAACCGCTTTAATTATATGACGGGTAATTTAGAAATGTTTGGAATCAAATTTAAAGTAAACATATTGTAGTTAGGTACTCAAAGGTAGGTACTCAACGTATATTTCTCACAGTAAGAGTTGCTGAATCGGCTGTTGTCATGTGTACCTTAAAGACTTCCTCACAGATTTGTTTTATAATTTGTCTGTGGACTTGATGTGTCAAAGGGCTTTGTAATTGGTTGTCAAGACCTGAAAGACCTGGTGAACCAACACAGATGTCTTCACAGTCCAAGAAAGACCATGCAGAAAGCTCATGACTTTGTCACAGAACCCCAACAGGAGATAAAGGAGCTACCAGATCCGGGAAGCCCACAGGAAAGCCATCTAAGAGGAAGAAAGAGTGTTGAAAATGCTGACCTTCAGAGTAATCAAGGAATCCCATTGCTAATCTCCCTAAGGTGGATGGTAGAATGCAATGATTTCCGGAAGCCGAATGAGATATCATTGTTTGATGCCTATCCCATGGGATAGCGACAGATCCATCAGCACATTGGACCTTGCGAAAGGATACTGGAAAGTTCCCTTGACTCCCTAGGCCAAAGAGAAGAGTGCATCCTCAATTGTTTCCTGTACCAGGTTCATCCTTATGGTTTAAATGCAGACCTGGACACCCTCCAGAGGCTGATGGATAAGATACTCTGGACCTATCGCAGATACGCAGCCGCCTTCCTTGACAACATTGTGCATTGTCCACAGCATGGGTTGGGAGATTCACCTAACCCATCTGAAGGCAGTGTTGGAGGCCCTGAGGAGTTCAGGCTTGACCGCCAACCCAAAGAAATATCACCCAGCCAGGCAGGTGGGCACACCTGGGATTTGCATTCGGGGCGGGAAATTTCAAACCCTGGTCCCAGTAGGTGGAAGCCATAGCGACCTAGCCCTGGTTGCAAACAAAGAAACAGGTTAAATAATGACTAGGATTGGTGGGATATTATAGGCAGTTTATGGTCTGTAGGATTGTCCCGTGGCCGACGCTTCCCATGACTGCTTGGAGCTAAGGAGGAGGGTGTGTGGTGGCTTGGGTCTATGATGGTGCCCCATGGGCATGACAAGGCAGACACCCAACAAGCCAAAGCCAAAATTGGAAAGGGTCATAGAAGGCCACTACTTCCCTGGTCATATGCTGGCCACTGGTGAAGGCCAACATCAGTGCATTGCAACACCCTGATTATGTTTTTGTGTTCTTCTGGGGCCAGGAATGGCACTGATGTTGGCGTAGCGTGGAGTGACAGAGGAGGACAGAGAGAACTCAACCCCAGGAAGACAAACCCTAACCAGGAAGAGCTTTTTTTGTTATCTTTTCAGTTGCCTTTCACTTTATTGGGATTTGACCCTTCTTTCAAACCATCACTTCTGCTCCTGTGCTATTTTGTTCTGCTAAAAACATCCTTCGTGAAGCTTGTCAGTTCACACTCTTTAGAAAGAGATTGGATTTAGGAGCTGGAGAATGAATGAAGAAGAACCTGGTTCATGAAGGACCGGGGACTTAAATCCGAAGAGAGAGCAGAAATGGATAGTTGGCAGAAAGAAGAGGAAGTGTGAGAAATAAATAATGAAAGGAGGCATAAGAGAGTGGTGAACTGGAAGTAGGGGTAAGAGGGAGAAAAAAGGAAAGAAATGGAGAGGAGAGATATATAGGTCAGTGGGATGGTAAGGTTAGGGATTTTGGTTGCATGTCATTGACTTCCTTTTTGATAATATGCACCAGATCCATGCCCCTTAACACATACACATCTACTTTAGGCAGGTACAGGTCTACTGGGTAATGTCAATCTTTTTTGACCATTTAATAATCTTCATGCTACAGTGATTAGATAGATAGATAGATGGATAGATAGAAATATAGAAAGATAGATGAGGAGAGAAGAGCTGGAGCACAAGTACAGAGAAAGAGGGAAGACAAAATGAAAGAAGACACAGAGGCTGAGATAGAGAGGGGAGACAGAGAGAGCGAAGGAGAGAGAGATTGGAGAGCGCTGAGAGCTGGGGCCTCAGTGGTGGCTGGTGCATGGTTAAAAATGCATGGCCCATTTTCTCATTAATATTTCAGGGAGGCAAACTCCCACTCAGTAGCCCCCCTGCACGACTGCAGCAAGACAGCTAGCTTGAGAAAGCCAAGAAGAGAACGAAAGGTAGAGAAGAAAACTATGGTGCAAGAGGAGGACCATCATTTTACCACAACTTGAGGTACTGTATGGAGAAAAACAGTCATTCTTATTTTCCCCAAAAAGAGAGGGGAAAGGAATGGCTTTTCCACAGCAAAATAGACTTATTTTGCTGTAGATGGCTAACCTACTTCTGGTGAATGAGGCAGTGAAGGAGGAATTGATCTAGGGCAGCTGCTGAAACTCCTGTATTTTGAGCTATTTCCCTCAACCCCCCCCCCCCCCCACACACACACACACACACACACACACACACACACACACACACAAACACACATACACACACATACTCTCATAAGAATACCACAACCCTGAACTGAACACAGGTTATTAGTTTGATTTCTGTGTTCAGTGTGAAATTCAGAAATTCAGTGTGGGAATAGAAGTGCAGCCATTGTCTGTTCCTTTACCTTTTCTTGGCCTTGGGCACTTGACAAGGGCCCTTACTTCTAAATGCTCCAGTATTGTGGCTTATTGTAATCAAAGGTTGGGAGCTGTATTTGTGTAGTGTGTGATGGAAAGTGGAATAGACTATGCCAAAAGACTTCTTTCTGATGTATCAGCTGTTAAAGATTGAATAATAACGCCTCTTTGAGGTGACCTTATCTTGGCAAAGCCTTTGCTAAGATGTAGCACAAACACCCTTCACAAAAGCAACTTCTCAATAAGGAAAGTACAAATGAGATTTTCTTACGTATTGAAAAAAATCTTGCCAAACCGCCAAAATTCTAAGGTAAAACAATTAATAAAAAAACAGTATAATTGGGGTGGACATCTTCTACCATTTTCAACAAAGGTAC
Source organism: Osmerus eperlanus (assembly GCF_963692335.1). Lineage (NCBI taxonomy): Eukaryota > Metazoa > Chordata > Actinopteri > Osmeriformes > Osmeridae > Osmerus > Osmerus eperlanus. The sequence goes on from NC_085031.1 coordinate 7,380,391, forward strand.
ATTTCTAACACTTCACGATGGCTAGCATCCTGGTTATCTTAGACACATTGCTGTAAAGCTGTTGCGCAATGCAAACAACCCCAAGTTGATAGTTTCCTGAGCTTGTGACCTCCATGTGTAGCTTCATGACCTCCCTGTGTAGCTTCATGTCAATTCAACATGTCTGTAACGGATGAGCACAAGCTCCAACCTCCTTTTCTATGGGCCATTTTGTTATGGTAAATACAGAGTAGGGTGGGAGAATGCCAGCATGTTCCCAGACAGACATGATGCCCCGAGGTTTCTGGCAACGTCTGTGTCTGATCCACATTCCTGCCCCTCCTCCTAACCCCCTTGTCCCCCCACTTTTGACAACCCCCCCGTACTCTTCTCCTCCAGCCCAATCAAAAAAAAAAAAAAAAAATCAAAGATGGTGGCCCTGCTTAAATGCTGCATCTTTTCTTCCTCATTTTATTTTTTAAATCATCTGACATGACTGGATTGGTTGAATTGTAAGACGAGCCCATGCTTTGACCTGTCTTGTTATGTTGAATGACAGATTACCTGAAGGAATCATTTTTTCTACAGAGCTTTTGTTTGTTCCAGGTAGTGGTGTTCTGCTGCTTCAGTTGGTGGAAATTTCCACTGAACAGGCATAGTAGTCAGACAATTGTCATAACTTTCTGGGTGATCATTCAAGCATTATTGTGTATCTCGATCAAATTACGATAACTTTTTTATTATCATTATTAACTGATCAATGCAATGGGAAAGTGAGTCAATCAGAATTATATAATACTATACTGAAATATGGGAAAACTATGATGGGCAAAATTAATTTAATTATCTTGGTGAGGATTCCATTCCATTCAACTCCAGAAACCTTTTTATAAAGACAAATTCAATAAACGTTTGGTACTCCCACTGGAAAGATTAAAAACCACCAACTACTCTCTCAGCATGTAACATAAACACTTGATTTGGGGAGCAAGTCGGTGGAAGGATTTCATTTCAGAATGGAGCCAATGGAGACACAATCCTGGCTGGTCTCCGACTCCTCTTGAGCTTGTGCCCCTAATGCCAGGCACCCCAGCTGGCTCTCTCTCTCTCTCTCTCTCTGGGCACTGGGAGCCTCACAGTGGCTGGCAAGGGCCTGGCACCATGCCCTGCCCTCTTGTCTCTAGAGGATTAGACCGATTCGCTGGCACAGAGTAGCAGATGGACGCACGGACGAGTGTGTGTTCAATTGACACAATTAAAAGGTTGATTTTGGGGGGGGGGGGACTAGGGGGCACCTTAGCCCTTACAAACCCTAAACTAGGGTTAGCGATAGTAGATCATATAAGATTAAGACACAACCTACCACTTTGTGAAGCATGTTTAGCTCTTGTACACATTAATATATTTCGTCATCATGAGTGATGGAAAACTCACCGCCCATTAAACTCAATATATAGGTTTGGCCTCCCAATGCTGATGAAATCTTAACATACACAAGCGTCAGATTAGTATGTGTTTCTAATGATACTGGGCCATGACACACAACAGAACCTCTTTAGCCCTCTATTGCTGATGGCAAAAAACACTTACTACTATTCACAACCAACTTGGATTAAACATTGTAGTGTCGGAGAGGTCTACTCAGTGGATGCCTGCCTCTTAGGAGGCAGTGCAGGTAGGCGAGACCCATGCGTCTAGTTTCAGAGTCGAGGCCTGCGTTTGTATTGATCCTGCTGCAAGAGGTAGCTGGGGTCTGGGGAGACAGAGTCGGGGAGGGAGGAGGGGAGAGGAGAAAGGGAGGCGAGGAGGACTATACAGCTATTCAAACTAACTCGTTATGTCCTAGGCTTATTGGAAAACAGTCTGACTGCGGCTCAGGACTGAAATTAGTTATTGATCTCTCTCTTGCCCTCCCCCTTCACCCCCAAGCTAGGGGACTGCAAACTCCCATTTGCTGATTCCTACTCTTTTTCATTTGCTCCTTCGCTCTCCTTTCTCTTCTCTGTTTGTCTCTCACTCTCTTTCTCTCTCTCTCTACTTCTACCATCTCATGATATCTCTCAGCCTTACCTCGTCTTTCTCTCTTCTCTGTCATTCTCTCTCTCCTCTTCCACCATCCCTTTCTGTATTTTTCCTCGCCATCTACCCACTCTCTCTTTCTGTCTGCACCGTCTCTCTCTCTCTCTCTCTCTCTCTCTCTCTCTCTCTCTCTCTCTCTCTCTCTCTCTCTCTCTCCCCCCCCCTCTCTCTCTCTCTCTCTCTCTCTCTCTCTCTCCCCCTCTCTCTCTCTCTCTCCCTCTCTCTCTCTCGGTTGATTCAGTCCTTTCTTTCTCACCCATCTCCTTCTTCTCCCTCCTTCTCATCTATATACCGGCTCCCCATGCTTGCATCACTCTTTATTGTCCAACCCTTCTCTACTCTTTGCCTCCCCCACACCATCCCCTGTTCTCTGCCTCCTCTCCCTTCCTCGATCATTCTCTTATTCCACCTGTCACTCCTCTTCCTAATTCCCCTCCTCCCCTCCACATGACTCCGAGCTCCCTCTACCTATCTCCATTCTTTCTCCTCCCCCTTCTCCCCCCCCTTCCCATTTTTTCCTCTCTTCTCTTATTCTGCCTGTCATTCTCCCTCTCTCATCCTTGCTACCTTCATTCCTGCTTTCAGCTGTACCAATTCCACAGCCACCCACAAGCAGCTGCTGTAACTCAAAGAGGCTGCAGGTTCTGTTGGCGTCAGTATAGGCTTGGGGAGGCTGAGGGATAAATGTGTCGGTAATTGGGTACAGGGAGGGGAGAGCAGAAGAGTGAAGTATATGCTATCGCGGCAGCGCTAATAATTTTATACTGGTGCATAAAGAAAGAGAGTGAATTTCTTTTGACCTGGAGCCCCTTTAGTATGAGTAAATACCATCGGGATCCATAAATAAACACCAATTCACATGCAGCATTAATGTAAAAAATAAAATGAACACAGCACACGCTCACACAGTATCACCAAACATTCTTCTAATGCTTCACAGTAAAGTTTACATCTGGTGTGGTGTACAACAAACTGGATAAGTGCACTTGGCATGGTAGCCTATGTATTGATGCAGTATGTGTGGACAGATAGTCATACAATGGGGACAAAACTACATAGCACCTTCTGTTGATGTTATTTTAATCAGAGAAACTTGTTCTTCAAGATAGTTGTTTTTAAGTTACATTTTTGACAAAATAATGACCAAATTAAAATTAAAACCACTCTGAAATAAAGAACCATACAAATGTTGTGCAAATAGTCATAGTTGAAGGTACTGTAATATTAAGTAGGGTAGTATGTCTTTCTATTCATAAATGCAGGAAGTACATGTGTTGTAATTTCCTCATGGCAGAATAATGATACCTGTCATTTTTATAATCTGTTATTCTTCCATGTCACACCAGGTGGCACTGCGCAGCAGGTAAAAAAAGAACGACAGAAGTGACTGAAGTCAATGAAAGCAAACTTTCTCCTTACTATTCATCCTCATCAAACCAACTTTGAATTATGTTGGAATACTTTTCTTTAAGTGTTGAATCAGTTATGTTTGTTCACCAAAAGAAAAATAAATTAATTGGCACATCTTTCTTATAAGCGCAAGTGAAAGCTGTAGACCTCACTCTTTTCTAGGACTAAATGTTTTGGCTTTGTCTTAGCATGGCCATGATTAAGTCCATTATAGCTACTGTTTAGTAATTACAAAACGTACTGCTACATTTCCATGGAGAAATAAGATAATGTTATCCTGTGGTGAGAAATTGTCCATGTTATCTCTTACCTCAATGACATTTTACAGATTTTTACAGAAAATCAGTATATAGTTGACAGATTTCAGAAACTTAGACTACATTGTGTACTATTATCCTCTAAGTAGGGTAATAGAACTGTGAATGCCTGCGCCAATGATGTGGTGAGTATGTGTGTGTACCCTGAAGAGAAACTAATTTTAATGAATTTTAGCCTGCGCATGGCTGCAGGGACTGTGTCTATGAAACAGCAACTCATCTCTCTCTCTTTCTCTCTGTCACTATCTCTCACCTTTCTCTCATTGCCCATCTATAACATTTTCTCCTTTCCTTTTTCTCTGTCTCTCTTTCTTGCTTTCCACCTCTTTCTCTCTCTCTCTCCCTCTTTCTTTCTCCCTCCCTTGTCATCATCTCTTCTCCATCCCTGATATTGTTTCTTTCCTGTCTTTTCTACTCTTTTCTCTCCTTCTCTCCATCTAGCAGTTTTCTTCTCACAGTTCCCTGGACTGTTGATAATCAACAGAGGGCAGCCTAAGAAGATCCACAAAAATACACACACCCATCTAGAGGGAGCGAAACAGCTTGAGTGTGTATGTGGGGGAGGGAGGGAATGTGTGTGTTTGCAGCTCTCCAGGCCATTCCTAACTGGTCACATGCACTCTACGTGGTATCATACCCACAACAGCGCACACCCTGCTAGTCCGTAAGCCTCATGTACCCTAGAACCAACTGTGGTACTTGTGTATCTCCTAAGAACTCCATTACCCAAGATTGCTTTCACTAAGGAGTATTGCTTCATCCTTTGATTGGTGGCATAGTTACTGTGAAAGTTATTGTGATAGGCCTCAATTTTTTTATGATTTAAGCTAATACATTCTGTTTTCAGTGGATAAAAATATATGGTGTGCTAAAGGAAGAAGACACAGGACAGTCTAATGTATTTGTTTTGTAGATTTATGGTCTTCTCTTACAATCTATAAAATGACAAACTTTCTCTTTTTTATTCTGTCTTCCTTGTTCAACTATTTCATTTCTCAACTTGCCTATCTTTTATGTCTTTATACCTGCTCATCTACACCTTTATATCTCTCTATTCCATGAGTTTGTAGATCTATCCATTCAGGAGTACATTTGTCCCCTGGTCCAAAGAATAATCCCATTCTGGTCTCTAGACAGGATGCAGACGCTATAGACCCATCCCTCCAAAGCACCCCCTTTTCCTTCTCTCTCTTTATAATCTATCATTCTCCCCGGAACCTTCTCACTCCTGTTCTCATTCTGTCTTTCGCTCTTCCTATGTCTCTTCTCTTCCGTTCCTCTCTTTCCTCTCTCTCTCATTACCTATGGCAATCGCTGTGTCCTCTCCCTGTTTCTCTAGAACTTTCTCTCTCTCCCTTTCGTTCTCCCTCCTCCACCCTTTTGCCTTGACCGCCCTGTTCTACCCGCCTGGCTTTTCTCTCTCTTTCCTCGGGAGAGAGGGAGAGCCAAGAGGGGGCTGGGGAGAGAGAAAGATAAGGGTCTATAAAGAGTGCATGTGTTGGGGGGCATGGGGTTTTTAGGGAACAAAGCAGGAATTTAAATATAACCCCCACCCTGCTACCCTTTCCCCCTCCCCATCCATAGGCCCACCCCCATTCGCTCTCCCTCTGCTGCCCTAGTTGCCCTACTACCCCCGCTGCTAACGTCCCCCTGCCCTACCCCCTCAACACCCACAAAAAAAGCCTTCCCCCCACTACGTGTCTGTAAAAGCAGCTTGGGGGTTGGAGTGGTCGTGGCGGGGGGTGTAGCCACCCTGCAACCCCAGCCCGTTCACAGACTGCAATTCACAAATAGGGGCTGGTGTGAGGGTGTGTGTTACACAATCACATAGGTCCCCCACCCCCACAGACAGCCAAGCCCCAAACCCCCAGCCCTTCCCAACCCTCCACCACCTGCTCACCTATTGGGGGTGGAACTATCGACCCTCATATATTGCGGACACAACATGGGGTCTGATCCATTTCCATTCCTTCATTATAGAGCAGCAGAGCTTAGCCTTTTGTTCCAGATGTGAACAAGCACACCCAAACACACCAATGAACTAATCATAGGTATGTGTGTGTGCGTTGCTGTGTATATGTTGCCTTGTGTGTGTATGCACTGTGAGCGATTTCTATTGTCCTACTGGTTCCTTAACATAGCCTGTCGCCTGCTTTCTTCCGGTCACACTCCGTGCCTTGCAAGGAGAGCTGTTACAGTACATACATGGTAAGTGCAGGTTATTCTGTATGGGTGCACCTTCCTGCCATAGTCAATTCCTTGTTTGTGCAAACGTACTTGGGGAATAAAGCCGTTTCTGATTCTGACAAAAGAGAAAGGGGGAGGGGTTATCTGCTCTGTTCAGGTGGAGGTGAGTCACGTACATTAGCTGAAATGAGTATGTGTGTATGAGAGAGGGAGGGAGGGAGAGAGATGACTGAGTGCCTTTGTGTTTGTGTGTGTGTCTGTGTCCAGTACAAATTGATGATGTGGTTCTCATAGCTATGACAACATAATAAGATGACCTCACCCTCCCACGACAAACCATTGTTGCTTCTGTGTCTGTGTATTTTATGTATTTATAGGATTTAGGAATGATGTGGTAACCAACCTAGATAGCAACATGCCCAGTCCTTACTGTGTCCAATTAGGCTTGGAAACATCCCCATTCAGATCTGTACGTTTAACAACAGCACCATGACCAAGCAGTACGCAAGAGGTAGGTAAGCAACTACCACACAACACAGACTGCAAGTTTGTAAGACTGCTATTAGTACCTAATGCAAACATAAGGAGAACTGGGTCAAATCTCCACCAACTCTGTGCTGGTCTTCACATTGTCTATCTCCTTCTTGGCCATCATCCTTTTAATTAAATAAGACTCAATTCAACTTATTGTCATTGTGCACTGCAATAGTACAGATCCAATGAGTTGGCACCTAACCAAAAGTAACAATAACAATGGTTTGTAAACCGGTATAAAATGTGAACAAAGTAAAATGGTAATAGGGAAGAGTGCAATGACCAGATCTATGAGGTAGCAAGTGGAGTGGTAGAATGTGAGAACAATGGATTTGTATTCAACTGCCGTTGGTTGAAGTGATTTTAGCCACAGCACAAATTCCAAAAAGTGTTGATATCAGATGCATGTTCATCCACCATGATCACTGGCAATAGTAATCTGTCTCAAAGCTCAAAGAGGGCAATTAAGGGCCTTGGTTCTTGTTTAGTAATGATGGTTGAAAGCAGTATGATCTGACATTGTTCTTAACTGGCACGACTTACTGTTAACCCTTTAAAAGGAGACACTCTGTTGCACAATGGTGCACCAGAACAATTGGAGAAAGCGTGCTATCACACACAAACACACACACACACACTCCAGTATTATTCCACTTCCCTTTAGGTTCACCATTCTTCTGCTTGTCTGGTGCATGTTCCACTCACCCCCATATCCATTGCCTGGCAACAAAGAGGAAATGCGTCATTTGGAACATTGAGCTTCCAGGAAGTACACGTCTGGGATATGGGGGGGTTGTTTGGATGCATATTGGATGTGTATGTTTTTGGGGTAATTTTAGAGACAGGCAACTTTACATTGACCGGTTAAAGTAGGCACTGGAAAACTACATGTCTTGAGACCGTATGATAGAAATTAAAACAACATGGTCAGATTTATAAAGCAGCAACTTGATAGTTAAAATATATTTCCTTAATTCTCCACATCCTTTTTTCAAAACATATTATTTCTCCAATGGAGGTGCTAAACACTTGTTCCCACATTGACAGTCAGTACATGTTATTTGTTCAACATATCCACCAGGTGGCACTGCAGGTAAATGCACTTTGTCTATTCTCCTCCTCCCTCCCTCCACTCCCATACACGTAAATTGCAGCGTCTGCTAATACAAACCCTGTCTACTGTGGAGCCTGTAAAAGTAAAGTCTTAGCTTACTGACTGGAAAACCACCTTTAGGACCATGTGAGTGCAGGGGTGTGTTTGCCTGAATCCCATATGCATGTGTATGAGTGTGTGTGGGTGGGTGGGTGCAAAGGGGGATGATGACTAACACACTTCAGTCTGCCCGGTCTATGCTCTGAAGCCTTGTCAGGCTTGTTCATAGTTCCAAATACACATCCACATACGTAAAATATACCTCTGCAAATATTTGCTACCACACACAAGTCCACATGCAGTATATACACATTGATCAAGCTTTCTACATCTGCTGCAGATGATCCCACAAATGTACTTTATAATACATTTAGACATACAGACACACACACACACACACACACACACACACACACACACACATGAACACACACTCCCTTTGGGCATCAGAATAACACACTAAAGTTAGTTACTTGAACATATTACCAAGAGAGAAATGTGACTGTGTATTTGTTAGTACATTTGAAGCAAGAAACATTAAAGAGACAGCCCCAAGAGTTTTTTTTCCAAAAGGAAAACACTGGTTTGTATTTTGTTAGTTGGTGAGAAACAGTCCAAGGTGCCCTTGACAGATGATGAGGTGGAGTAAACAATCCGAGAGCCATTATTAATAACATTCAGCAGTTATTGGTGATTTGTGGCTGTTTTATGACACAACAACAATGCTAGCTTGGTGGCTAATCAAACCTCCGGTAGCCTTTGTGTACGAGCTGGCCAAGAGTTGCTTGTGTACCAGCAAATTTGTGACGTGGACATTTTTATAATCAAGTCATCACCCCTGACAACGGACTGAGGCTGTGGAACATGCTTGTCACTTCCCCATCCAAGCAGTATCGATGGTAGTGGCTACTTGTGTGCCTGGGAGTGTATGAAATAGTTGAGAAGGGTGTGTCCAATTCATGAGAAGAAATACATGCTGTGTGAATGCGTGTGTGTGTATGTGTGTGTATGTATTCTGTCCCTGACTTCAATGATCGCAGTGTGCTGCCTGTCAGTGCCTGGGAGAACATCCACATAAAAATTATCTACAGTAGTGCGGCTGCAACATTTCCTTCTCTTCCACCTCACCTTCACTCTGCTCTCCCTCCCTACCTTCGTCCTCCCTCCATCTCTCTCTCTGTTTGCCGATTAAATGGGCAGCCTGCCAGTTTTTCATATTTCCTGGCAGCAAAGGGGCCAGCAAACTTCCTGGGGGGAGGGGCCTCACGAAAGGTTACATTTACACAATGTGCCTATGGAAAAACACGGCACAAGGAGGGAGCGTGGAGAGGAGAGACAGGAGGGGGAGGAGGGATAGGGGAAAGAGGGGGAGAGAGAGGGAGGCAGGGAGTGGGGGGAAATGGTGAGGGTTCACAGAAAGAAAGAAAGAAAGAGAGAAAGAGATAGAGAGAGAGTGAGTGAGTGAGTGAGTGAGTGAGTGAGAGAGAGAGAGAGAGAGAGAGAGAGAGAGAGAGAGAGAGAGAGAGAGAGAGAGAGAGAGAGAGAGAGAGAGAGAGAGAGAGAGAGAGAGAGACAGCTCAACTAAACGACTACCATTCTGCTGTGCTCGAGTAATGGAAAAAGCCCTCTGGGGGAATATTCAGCATGCGAGAGTATCGAGTTGCGCTCCATCCTTACAATGCTGTCTAAACCCCCCCTCCCATCCCTCACTCTCCCTCCCCCGCAATGCCCCCACCCCATCCCTTTTTTTCTTTCGGCCTTCCCTTCTCTCACCCTCTCTTTCTCTCTATCTGTAAAATGAAAAGGTTTTCTGTGAGGATAGCTTTGGGACAGAGAAGGTTGTGTGAAACGGGCCAGTTTTATGTGTGTCGAGGTGTGTGTGTATGTCTGTGTGTCCGTGCATTTGTGACCGTGGGAGCATAAACATTTTTGTGTGTGTTTGTGTGCACATCAGTCAGTGTGTGTGTTTTGGTATTCATATCTATTCAAATGCTTGTGTCTCTACATGGATGTATAAGTGTGTGTGTGTGTGCGCAAAGCAAATACATAGATAGATATGAGATTTGTTAAAGGGTTGTAATGGGAAGTGAAAGAGAGAATGGAGGTGGTTTGTAATCATCGGCAAATAAATCTATTCTCCATCTGAATGTGTTGTTGAGTTTGAGAGTCAACTGGGAGAGAGAAAGAAAGATACCGTACAGAGAGATTACTAGACACTTACTAGTTACTAGTACTATAGAAGGAAAAGGTCCACTGCTGTTGTAGTTTGTGTTCCTCTCTCTGTTTCCCTTGTTTCTTGATGCCTCCCCATGCAGATCATTTCAAATCTTCCATTACTATTTATCTCAGTTTTCCTCTGTTCTTTATGATCCTTACCAGACTGTTAGGAGGCCACATACTTCATTCCATTTTTGAATCCCAAAACATCCCTTTTTTTTACCAAATAAATATTTCATGCTGTTCACAAACCTGCACAACTATAATGTACTTTTTGTTTATATTTTCTTCAATCTTCATTCAAAATTTGGGATATCTGACTGCTAATATTTTCATCATCTAATCGCAATCGCATGCGAATCGCAAACACTGTTGGCGCCTGAACTCATAATGTAACTACAATGCAATGCATAAACAAAGATCATGTACTGTACATCCCAAAACACCTGGTGGATCTCTAGATGAATATCCATGCATACTGAAGGATAACATCTCCATCTCCCTTTGTAGACAAGCTTGCTTCAGTACCAAAATCAAGTTACATTAGCAGCACAAGATTTGAACAAAAGGTCAAAGGGCCTTCACAAAGCTATTTAGTGTAAAAACCCAGCAAAGTGGATAACTTTGATTTCCATGATTTATTCACTGTAGGCTTCTATATTTTTTTGATTATTTTTATGAATGAATTTTATTGGCTAATATCAGCCCCCTTCTTTGAGGTGATGAAATTGTGTTTCACCCTGGGACTAATTAGGGAATTTAAGCAGCTAAGCACTACAGTCAAGTTTTTTGTATAAAGAAATAAAACTATTTTGCGTATCACTATGCGCAGTTAAGACATGTTAAGAAATCCTGTTACTTCCAAAGGGGAGTGGGAGTATGATAGAAATGCATTTCTTGTAAAAAGAAAATAGAAAAAAGAGGTAACTTAACTAATGCAAAATCAGATGGTAATTTTGTATTAGCAATTCATCCTTGTCAGTAAAAGAACTAGTGAAGTATTTACCCGTGTCGCTGTGGGTTAGAGGTGAATTTGAGTTTGTTCTTTGAAACACAAGTGACAAGGTTCATTAATATGATCATAACAATCATTTCAATTAGAGTTCCCTATGTTCATGACGGGTGCCATAGCATCTCACTGATACATGCATACAGGTACTGGCTGTAGTTGTAAATACACAGGACAGGTGTGAAGCTGCAATGAGAGATATCCAAGTCGACCAAAAAACACTTTTCCTTACTATGCACAACTAAATATAACTCCACAACGAATTCTGTAGTTCTGTTCTAAAGCAATTCAAAATGATCTCAATTGAAAATAAGTTAAGACCCCAACCCCCCCTCCACCATCACCCCCATCACCCCCTCAGTGTGTGTGTCTGTTCTCCCCCATTCCAGACAGTGTCTAGACTGAGGCAATTACGGACAACGCTTAAACGCCTGCCTCTGCCTCTGCCGGTGCTTTGAGGGATTCACCACGTTGCCATCCAAAACACAGAGATAGAGGAGTAGGATCAGACAGGGAGGAAAATAGAGAGTGAGAGAGGAAGAACATGAGGCACAGTGAACGAGGGAGAGCTGAAAGCTACATCGAGGGTTTACTGAGCAGGGTTATCCAATGCAACATCCCTTTCTCTCAGTCTCTTCTCTCCCCCCTGTTTTCCCTTTTAGGAAGCACTGTAGGGAACAGGTTGTGGGACTCCCCTACTAAATATCTGAGGCAGAACAGAAACAGACTAGCCTTTGACTCAGACATAAGAAGATACCCTATGAAAGTGTTTTGAACAAACCCAAGAATAACAAATATACACAATACTGAGCTTACTGTCCCCAAGAAAACAATGCCCCTATTTTGTTTATAAGACGAGAAAACTATTTGTTCAGAAGTCCGCCCCACTGCAGAAAATGAATGAAAATGGAAACATTTTCACACATAGTGGCTTTGAATGCCTACTCCACCTACTCCTCAAGTCTATTTGGCCTATCTACTTTTTCTTTTTTTGGCTGGGTTTACCTCTGTACTCCACCTCCTTAAGATAGCATGCATTCCAGCAATGCACCTCCATCACAATCTCCACTTTTTACTGTTTCTTTCAGTCTTCCATTTTTCATCTCTCTTCAATTCTGTCACCATCTCTTTCTCCGTTTTCTCTCTATCCATTGGCATCTATCTTATTTCCTTAGACTATTTCTTTCTCACTTAATTCTCCAATCGTTTGAGCCACTCACACTTTTCAACTTACTTTCTCTCTCTCTCTCCCTCTCTCTCTCCTTTTCCACATCACAAACTGACACACAAGGATATGTGTGTGTGTGAGAGAGACACTCTACTATTACCGCAGACTTTGTGACTTCACCAGGAAAAAATGTATTCCCTCCCTCTCTCACCCCCTCAATGTCCCAGTACATCTAATCTTGCTGTCTCTCCTCTCCTCTTTGTCCCTCTTCCTCTTCTCTCCTCACCATGAGAATCACACCCTCCAACAGCTACCGTTAAATGTCAAAGAGGTGAAATGGAAATGAAAATTACTCCAAGACTTTCATTCTGAAATGTACACATTAATATTAGATATTATCTCCTCTTCTCCTGTGTATTTACTATGAAGTAAGAGTTAATACAACAAGCACAAACACAATGCACATACTGTATTTTATTTACGATATCCATCGTGAATAAAATGGATGAGCTGTGAAGCTACAGATGGCAGCAAACTGACTTGTACAGGACTGTTGCATTCTGCTGATAAGAGACCTGGCTCCACTCATCCATTCCAGATACGGCTATCGAGTCTTTACTTTTTATTGATACTTTTCAACTGCACTGAGTCTGAGAGCTGCTACCTCAATTTCATTGTACAATGACAAATAAAGATATTCTATTCTATCCACACAACTACATTCTGTGAACACAGATCAACATTTCCTATATCTTTCTGGAATATATCTGACAGACGGTTTCCAGGAAGATGCAGTAAACGTATGATGACACTGAATAATACATTTGAAAATTACAGTATCAAAATATGAAAAAAACTAAAACAAATAACCTTCATCTGTATGAACAAAGAGGATTTCTGATACAAGTAAATACTGCCCGGCCGTCCATGTGCTGTCACATGACACATCATAGCCTCTATGTGCTGTCACGTGATGCATCATAGCCTCTATGTGCTGTCAAGTGATGCATCATAGCCTCTATGTGCTGTCAAGTGATGCATCATAGCCTCTATGTGCTGTCATGTGACACATCATAGCCTCTATGTGCTGTCACATGATGCATCATATCCTCTATGTGCTGTCACGTGATGCATCATAGCCTCTATGTGCTGTCACATGATGCATCATAGCCTCTATGTGCTGTCACATGATGCATCATAGCCTCTATGTGCTGTCAAGTGATGCATCATAGCCTCTATGTGCTGTCAAGTGATGCATCATAGCCTCTATGTGCTGTCACATGATGCATCATAGCCTCTATGTGCTGTCAAGTGATGCATCATAGCCTCTATGTGCTGTCACGTGATGCATCATAGCCTCTATGTGCTGTCACATGATGCATCATAGCCTCTATGTGCTGTCATGTGATGCATCATAGCCTCTATGTGCTGTCATGTGATGCATCATAGCCTCCATGTCCGGTCACATGATGCATCATGTGAGGCGTTATTGTGTTTACAGGAAGAGGGTGGGTGGGTAGGTACAGTATGTGTGTGCTTGTGTGTGTATTCCTCCCCCTTGTAAGATGTGCACTGCAACCTCCCCCACTCTGCTATTCATTATAGAACTAGCGGGTTCCTTATCCACCGACCTATCTGTGTTCACAGTCAAGGTAATATACATTTTAACACTCCTGTTAAAAGCCTGGCGTCAATCACAAAAGTCTTGTTGCCAAACAGCTGATGTGTCCTTGTGGACAACTGTTTCATCTGTTTTGTTGGAGTTCGTTTATTTAAGCTAATTAGACATAGAAAGATAAAGTACAGCCAAATACCCAAGAATATGAGGAAGAAAAGAAAACAGAAAATCTGAAAATCACATTAATTTATGTTGGATGGCGTACAACCGGTGGACTATAAGAAACTACAGTCCTTAGACGTGTGTGAGTGTGTGTGTGACCGTCTGTGCAACAAGGTCACGGGTGTGTGTGTGTTGTGATTGTCAAAGGTTCTTCTTCCGGGTGGTAAACAACCAGACACACTTTTAGTCCAACTTCAGCATGATTCACTGGTTTTCATGGTACGAGTACAGTGGCAGATCATACCATACAAAACCTCCCCCTCACCAACACCGACCATCCACCCGCATACTCCCACTCCCGCTTGAGATGGTCAACTGTCAAAGGGAGGAAGGATTGTGGTGGGGGGGTATGTGAGGGAGAGAGAGAAAGGATGGAAGCAGGGAAGATTATGCCAGCCAACAGTCCATCACTGATTCACGTCCATGAAGCTAAACTTTTGACCTTACAGTCGAGCAGACCCTGAAATCTTGTTTCTCCTCACAGATTGTAAACAACACCACTAAATACCAAATGTTGGTTTCATCCCAAATAAAAAGTATGATTTAAAAAGTATGTTATTTACACAATTTGGTATTCTATCCAGTCTGATTCATTGAATGGCTCAGAATTGAATGTCATGTCCAGTGTCAATGTCACTAATATCATGTAATGTAAGTCACAGGACAGTGGTATTTAAGTTCATGTTTAACTAATATTTAATTTCCCATTCACCATTGTTCGCTGTTTTCATGTATAGAGACCTGGTTAAAATCACTTCATAGACCCAATCAGGCAAATAACAAGACAAAAATCAACAGGGCCATTAAGGGCTAAGCTAGTAAAAAACGTATTGAGTACTTGACCTCAAGCACCTTAATGCAGTATGTTTATGGAAAGACTCCAGTGGTGTGTGTGTCTGTGTGTGTGTGAGAGTGTGTGTGTTTGTGTGTGTGTGTGTGTGTGTGTGTATGTGGGGGGGGTTTGTGTGTGTGTGTGTGTGTTTGCATGTGTTGGAAGTGAGTATACCGTATAATGCTCTGAGTCTAATGCTTCAACGCCAGAGATCTACTGTTTGTGGGGCCAGGAAGTTCTGAATATTTTAATACACAGCATATAACTCTATTGAATTTATGCATTGTGTTCCCCGTGTTCCCCCCACTAGTAAAACAAGGACAACATGGGTTAAGGTTAGGATATGGGTTAAAGTTAGGATATGGGTTAAGGTAAGGGGTTCGGCAAAACAGGATTTGGAATCGGACTGAATAGTGAGTTCTCACAAGAATAGCCATACAAACGTATGTATGTGTGGGTGTGCGTGTGTGTGTGTGCGTGTCAGAAACCACAAACCATCAGAAACCACGTTGGAGGTCCTCTGAGACCAGGTGAGAGAGACAGCTGGTTCAACCAGGTGAGAGAGACAGCTGGTTCAACCAGGTCCGGTACCCAGGGATTGGGGGAAGGAGTCAGAAAGACAATTAACCCCTTTTTATTGGCACAGATGTTATTGGTTGATATAGGACTTCCAGGGCAGTTCTGACTTCTAGTATAAAGCAATCAATAGCATAAATAGTCAGGGTCAAAGTTGTTAGGTATAACAAAGAATAAAACACATTTATATTGAGACTGACGGCATGACAGTTTGAAAATAACACACGCAACATGGTAGCCATTTCTAAATATTTTCAATTCCTCTTGTTTATGTTGTTCCATGTTGTTGAAGGTCTTTTTGCAGTAATTTGCAAGTCAAAACCTTTTTTTCTCTTTCTCATACCCAATACAGTTTTTACTATTTTTGTCTGTTACTTTCTTAAAAATATGAAGTGCTTCTACTTCACTCTCTTGTTTCTTCTCTACATCTGTTCTCTTGCTCCCGTGTTTTCTGTTTTAAGTTTTTCTGTTCTCTTTCTTTTTCTTGCTACTCCCGTCTGTTTCTCTCTTTCTTGTTACTCATGTCTGCTTCTCCTCTCCTCATATCTTTGTCTGCTTTTTTGTCTTTGGTCTGTGTGCCGAGTTAAGTCAAAACTCAACATTTGGAATCACTTCTGGTCCAGGGCGTCTCTAACAAGCGCGCACACACTCACACACATCCAAATGCATACAGGAACACTGTGTTTTTTTTCTTCATGCAAGCACATGCTGTTCTGTCCCAGTTCACTCCCTCTTTCCCTCTCTCCCTCTCTTCTTTCCTTCTTGTTCACTACCAGCACCAAACTGTTTTTGTGAGTCCCTGACAACCAGACCATGTCGCTAGGCTACGAGCTGTGCTGCGTTCCAAACGTCTAATCTGGGAACATCCTTTGCCTTGCATCTGTTTCGACTTCCTCCTACCCCACAAAGATACAAAATTACTAGATCAATAAAGATTGAGAACCAACTGTGAGTTTTTTTTATGTTGGGTCGTACATAACTAAATATATGTATATATTCATGTAGTGCTGTAGAGAAAATACAAACTATTATATCCCATAACACTAACTATTTTGATGTCGAGCTACATTACTTCAATAGGCACAGAGACTAGGGAAAAGAAAAACTTGATCATGTTCTTACTGTGTAGTGCTTCGAGATGGTAAGATGATCACATAAAGCATAAGGCACTTCTCAATTGCAGTTCCAATCTCCATCCCATCAATGTATAGAAGGTATGCATGTCTTCAGATGTTACAGACCATTGAATGTAAAACTTTTGAATATCTTTTTAAGGCACACGCTCATCTGGTGGTTAGCCAAAAAACAATATGGAATGTCAGTAGGCCTGCTGGTGATGTATTTGTTTTTTGTAGTCACTTGTAGGCACTTGGGTCCTGTTTTAATGGAAAAGACAGCTCAAAATGTTTAGATACAGCATTCGTTATGTAAAGCTTTGCAGCACCAATTTGAACTGTGGCTCAGACAGACTTCTCAAATAGCTGAGAGATCCCACCAACAGATCTCCATTCTATGATACTGGCAAACAAGATCACTCTCCTGCCCATGTCCCTGGTCAGGACATGGGGAGCAACGGGACTTGGCCCACATTTGCCTTGATGTGAGCGCTCGCTGCTCCTGGCTGCCCTCGGAGGAAGGACACGAGGACGGGAGAAAAGCACAGATGATATTTCAGCGGTGGATTGTCAAGCATGTGTGTGTGTAAGTGTGTGTTTGTGTCTAAGTGTGTGTTTGTGTTTCCACTCCTTGCACGCATGTGTGTGTCAATCACATGATCAATAAAGGTTTCTTCTTCTCAGAGTGCTGAAGGCAAGACCACAGAAAGAAATACTTTTTGAAGAGTTTTACTCGGTTTGTTTTAATGAATAGCAGACAAACTGTTGGTGCAGTGTGTCCACCCCATTGGTTAATGCCTGCACAAACATTTTTGAACTGATACAGCCCAATACTCAAATGTCAGAACCTGTTGGTTGCAGTTGGAGTGGTGTGTTCGGTTTCACCAACCATGGCATGGAACTGGGAATGAGAGTATGCCTCTGACCAATTACCTCTTACATACTTAAGCAATTGTAGCATGGGGCTAGAAATTATCCAGTGATTAGATAATTCCACATACAAAAAAGATAGACTGATTAGTTTTGATTATCTTGCCAAACGTGGTTAGATTTGTGTGTAGTTCTTTATACAAGAGTTCTTTTTTATATTGGAAGTCTAAATGTGTACTTTTTGAACACCTTTGAGAACAGTCCACAGTCATTTGTTCACTTGTTCACTTGTTGGAACTCCAATGCAACTCCTACTGAACACTGTAGCAGAAATAACTGGAGCTTCCACATTTGGCCCCATGCTTTTGCCTCCTGAATCCCTTAAGCGGTTTTAAAGTCTTGATAACTTGTAAAGATTCCTTTCACTGATCCCTACTTGTGAAACAATCATTTGGGCACCAAAACAATAGTCATTAACAAACTGTATGCCCTTTTCAATTATTATACTCTATTAATCCTATTGTAATTGAGAAGGTAAACCTCACAAGAAATGAGAATACCATCAATAATAATCACTCACATTTTGGTTTATGCTTTTGAAAAAACGATTTCGATGCTGTGTTCTACCACATACACACACACAAATTGACACACACAACTACACCGCCCCTCCCCTGTTTTTCTCCCTCTGTCTCTTCACCTCCTTCTCCCGCTCTGCTTCTATAATTCAAATCCTGTCAGGCTTGTTCCAGACTGCTGGCGCCAGCTTCTTTCTCCGGGAAAAAAAGAGAAAGGGAGAGAGAGAAAAAAAGCTCTTTGAGGGACAAAGCCGACAGAGACATACACACACATGCATACTAACACACACACACACACACACACACACACACACTCACACACACACACACACACACACTCACACACTCACTCACAGCAAGCCAGGGCCGGGCTGGAGACGAAGGAGTTTTGAAAAAGCCAGCTGCGGGTTTGGATTTTTGCAGGGCCCAATATTTTCCATCATGTTCCACCTCCCTTTCTTCCTTTCTCTGTCTGTCTCCCCCTCTCTCTTTAATCTCTCCCCATACCAACTTATCTGGAAATAAAAAGTTATTCGTGATCAATATATTTTTCTTTTACACTTTTATTACCGTTTTATTACCTCAAAGAACCTATGTGAGATAGATTCCATTTATGAAAAATATACAACCCCAAAACACACACAGAACTACACGAATACATACTTTTGAGCCATGCACTCCCAAACCTGATGTGTCTTGTGTTGGAAAAAAACGGGGAGTTTAAAAGACAGACAAATTGGGGGGAAAAGAGGAACAGGAGCTGGCTTGGGAAGTCAGGTGGAGAAATAAAGATCAGACATCAATGTTGCACTAAGGGCTATAAATAGACATGCATGCACAAAAATAAATCTATTTTGGGGCATAATGAGAGAGCCAGTCATGTGACGCAAACACAGAGAAGTGACGGCCAACATCCAACAGCCATGATCTGAGTCTTTTCTTCCTCCCCCTACATCTCTCATTTTCCAAGGCCGAGGGGCATTATAAGAGCAACATACCAGTTTACAGTCCCTAGTTAGCAACTCCAAACATTGTCAAATGGTGGTAGTGCTGGTTTAACAAACTATCCTTGCATTTGGAGGTATATATCAGCATTAAGTGTCTACATTTGACACTTTCATGGGTGCAATCAAAGTGTACTCCCTGTTTTTAGTTGAATCTGCATAGCTCTACATTAAAAACTACTTCAGGAACCAGCCTCTACATGCTTTTACCTCCTTTTCGTTTCCCCGATGTTCCACAGAGCTGATTGTCAGGACTGGATCCAGTTCTGTGGCAACCAGTCATCTTCAAGGGGTAATTGGAACATAATGGAACATTTTCGGTGTCCAAGTCAGCCCCATTGCCCTCCTCACCTTATGGACCGTCATCTCAAATGCCACAGATTTTGGGCTGCCTTTGTCTTGCTTCACTACCTTTCCCTCTCCTCCTCCTCAACACTGCCCACTTTCCCTCACTTTTCCATCTTAGATTTTTCTCATTTCGACCAGTTGATTGATTGCCCTGACGGACTTTTGTACAAATATGTCGCAAAGGTAACAACCTCCCAGTCATAACCTGAAAGGCTTCAGTTGGGCCTTGATATTTGACTTTTGCTGTCCATCAACTGATGACATATACAATATATCTCTCAATATCAACTGAGATTACAAATATTTTTCTTTTAGATACAATAGACAGGAATCAAGTATTGCCTAAATGTATTATTGAGTGCTTATGACAAAAATAAATCTCATTACTTTAAGAAAGCAGAATATCCCCTCAGTAGGCTTTGCACTTTGTATAGTTTTATTTTACAGGGTTACAATACTATGTTTAAGATTGTTGGTGTCCAGGCAGGACATTTTAGCATTTTCATTTCCTAGTGCTTTTTTCCAGCCTTAAATATTTCCTTGATTAGTTAACTTGTGTGTATGTGTGTATGTCTTTGTACCTAGTTACAAATATGTTGTAGGAAACTTTAGAATCAGTGTGTAGGTTAATGCTCTTCTGTCAGTACCACACTCCCAAGTCTTTAATTTACCTAGATACACTTTTACAGTGACAAAAACAAGGTTAGGGTGATAAGTGCATTTGTAATTGTTGTGTTGTGGGGCATTTTTATTGTGAACTTATTGACTCAAGCGAGGTACTGTAATTGAGTAAAATCATGAGAATGTGATTTGTCTCGTCTTTCATCTTCTCCAATGACCAAATATATAATAAATACATACAATGTATGAATTTCAGTACTACATAACATGTATTGTCATTTGATTTTGATTTTTTTGTATTAATGTTTTGTTGTTCTTGCATGCCTAGGTCAGACAACCTTCGTCAGTCATCATCACTCATCATTTATGGAAGGCAAGGTCATAGAAGGGTCATATGGAGAGTGTTGTGGCCAACATTGTCGACCGCCACCCACCAAACCTGTATCAGGGAAAGGCTAATGATTTGGATGTGGGGGATTTCCTCCACAATCTAACAACCTTATTATATACCTTATACCAAATCTGGTATCCCAAATGTAATCTTGCCTCTGTTGTTGCTCTTTGTCTAGGTTCTCTGTGTGTCCATCCTATCTTTGGTCTGCCTGGGCCACTCTCTCTCTCTCTCTCTCTCTCTCTCTCTCTCTAACTCTCTCTCTCTCTCTAAACAGCCTTCTCCATAAGGAGGAGCAGCTGAGGCTTCCCTGAAGGGACCATTTCATTTCAGACTGGTCACTCAAGGCTCCAGTCAATCAGTCAGTCCACTGGGGTCCCCCTCAACTCTACAATCTCAACAAGGTTTAGGTAGCTCAAATGCACAAGGGGCAGCAGAAATCATACAGGCACAGACATACAGAGAGTAACTGACCTTGTAGACCCCCAACGCCAACAGAGAGTAGGGTGTGGTAGAAGAGATAGAGAGAGAGAGAGAGAGAGAGAGAGAGAGAGAGAGAGAGAGAGAGAGAGAGATTACAGAGGAGCTACCCTTTCAATGTCATGCCTACTAAATTGCTGAAGTAATTTCTTTACAATGTTAATTTTTGTTGTTTTGTGTTTAACCACTTAGATGTTTTCAGGCTGGTATATAACGAGTAGCCTACTTTTACAATGAACAGAAGGTATCTAAAAAATGGGTCATACAATTCAAAGTTAGTACTATTTGCAAGGCATGGTTAAGATAGTTTTACAAATTCCAATTGTTCAAAACGTTTTAAATCCTTCCAGCACCTTCTTTTCCCACAAAATGTACACTCTCTTCCATTTCTCCAAAGATTTTTAAAATGTAATTTAATTAATACCTTACTCCGCCACTCCCCTCACCATTCCTCCTTCTTGGAATAACTTACAGTTCCATGTCTGGATTTCAAGGGAAAAAACAGCTGCATAGACATAACAGTGAGCACCAAGACTCAATGGATGGATGTTTTACGTCTGTTGTGGCTTCAAAGGCAACCTGATACACCCATAGGTTCTCACACAGACATACTGGCACACGAGTACATGAGTGTGCACGCAGGCACACGCAGACATGCGTAGGAATACATGCTGGCACGGAGTACCTCCTCTGTTGAGTGGTACTTGAAGTCAACACGTGTTCTCTGAAGTAACAAATATATGTGTTGTAGTCACTGAAGCACAAGATGGTCATAGCATTAGAAAGCTCATGTGAAGAATATAAGTTACACCATTGTCTTGATTGAAGCTCTAAAGTCAATTTTTTCTTCTCTAATGTTTTTTTTATTCGCCTATTGCAAAGATATCTTGCCAAAGTTACTTCAAAGAAACTTCAGAAGCGATGACTAGATATAATCTATAACCTACTATAAATCACTTTTTAAAGTTAGCCTAAAACCATTGCAGTTATGCAAAAATGTGCTTGGAAACAATATTCATTAAAAAGGCATCGCAAGGATGGTAGGTAAAACAAAGACATTAGACTACTGGAGAACATTGAGGTTTATTGGGTTATCATTGGCTTTATTCACTTGTGAAAATAAAAAAAATACAACATTTTGACAGAACCTCAATTTTCTAATGCTCCATACATCAGAAACACAAACCTGCCTTTCTCTAGTGGGGCCAATCTGAAACTTGTGTTTTTAGTAAGTGTGTACAGATTAGCTAAAAGAAAGCCAGGTTTCATTCAAATGGTTAAGTAAGTGCCGATCGAAACAAAACTGGACTGTTGGGGAACAGACTGTTTGCTAGCCTAGCTGGAGAGACAGGGCAGGGGTGTAAGAATGTGTGTGTGTACGTGTTAGTGTGTGTGTGAGAGAGCGAGAGAGAGAGAGAGAGAGAGAGAGAGAGAGAGAGAGAGAGAGAGAGAGAGAGAGAGAGAGAGAGAGAGAGATGGGGGAGGGGTTGAGAAAAACTCAGCTACACAAAGGCAGTGCTAGCTTTCCATCGCTGGCTTACTAATCGCCTCTTTGTTGTGCTCGATGCATGCCTGTCACTGTCACATGACTGTGTTTCCATGGCAACTGGGGTCTGAGTAATCATTTGCGCAATGACCTTTATTCCCCAGAGGGAAGGGGAGGGGGAGGTTAAAATGAAAGTGGAGCCAGCAAAAGCTGAAAGGGAGGGAGGGAAAAAGGGAGGAAGGGGGATGCGGGGGAAGGGAGGAGGGGTGGTGAGCAGCAGAGCAAGGCAGTGGGGACCCAGACAAAAAAAAGAAAAAGAAAAAAAGAAAATTATTTTCTCTCTGCAGCACTGAGAAGTATCCGTTGGGTTTGGTTAGATAACGCAGAAAACTCGCTCAAAGAGAAAGGGAAAGAGAGAGAGAGAGCCGAGATGGGTGAAGAACGAGGGACGCAGTGAAAGATAGAAAAGATACAAAAATGTGGTATAGGGAAAGGGATGGCAAATAGTGTTGCTCCCTTGTTCTGAGAGAAGAAGAGAGACTGGAAGTAAAAGAGAGAGGGAGAGAGCCTATTCAAACCACACCATTGCTTGCTTGGAAAAGTGGGCTCACAGGGCAACAAGCTCTCTCTTTCTTCAGCCTGTGTGAGAAATGCATTCTGGGAAACAGGCTCACAGACTCATTGCCTGCAAAACAGCAGGTCTGTCCACCACATGCAGTATAGAATATTGATCTGTATAGAACTAAATTACGGCTTGGATCACGTCAATAATTACCATGTTCACCATCACTGGTGAACACAAAATTATGCATCAAAGATAACAATAGTCTGGGCTCTGACTTTGTAATTAGTAGTTTCTTTCAAAATAGAACCAACTTTTTTACAAATAAGAAACTGTTAAAATAGGAACCAAGATGACCAGAGAATCTTCTCAGAACACTTGGAGTTCTAGTTTGGGAGGGCGAGAGACCAACCATATGGGCCAGCAGGGACCAGCTCAGGATCCAATCAGGCAACAACCACACCCATACCCAACATACACAATAAGACTGATTCCAGGTTTTGGATTAGTTCAATTGAGTTTCTTTAAGATCCGGCACTAAGTAGAAGGTTTGAACCTTTAATTAAATGTTATGTGATGTGAATTTAATTGTTATACAGGAGCCACAATTACTCATTTTTTAGGACGATGTGATTTTTTACATTCACTTTCAAATAGGCACTCAGAAAGCAATTTTTTAAATTGTTCAACTATCTTGGATAGTAAAAGGATGAATGATGATTATTATGAGAAATAACATCAGACTTATTACAAGTCCTGCAATGTACTATATGATTTTACTTAAATGTCATAAATATACCGTTGGATGTTGGATGTCACCTTAAAATGTAACATTTACTCCTATAGTTCCACCTGAGTAATATGTATGTCTGTATGTGTTAAGAAACCCTGAAATTATGGACATCTTCTCCCCGGACATAGGCCTAAACAACAGGGACACCTGCCCCAACCAGTTTACCAGAACGGGAACCCTCCACCACCAACACCCATGGGGCCATACAGAAGGGGATCAATGACAGGATAGCACGGCTGGTGAAATCATCAACTGAAACCCAAGAACATGGGGCTGAGCCAGAGCCAGAGAGATCGAGGCCCAAGGTTGTCCACAAGCTCCCCTCCCATTTCTTGCTACACCCAGTATAAAGGTTGAGGTATAACTGCTTAGAGTCATATTTTGTTTTTTTACCTGCTTTTCTGGCTTGACTTGTTAGACCGTATAGCTGTAGCCATTACTAGGGTGAGGTATATATTTTTACTTTGACTTTGCAATTATTTTTACTTAAACTTCTACTGATATGCTGTAACTGTTAATTTCAAGAATTTTCCTTTTATCATTTTAATTTCTATATACTTACTTTTGCATAACTTAAAAAAAAAAAAATACATTTCAGAACAATCCTATTGCTGATCAGGTATATCTTCTCATCACTGACTCCTTTGCCTATTCAGTCCTCTTGGTAAGTAATGCTAAAAATGCCAGTACTATAATCCAAATAAAGGGATTGGGGCTGAGACAAGAGTCTTCACACCACCCATACACGCTTTGTAAACTATGACATCAAAAGCCCTGCTCAAAGAAGTAGGTCAGTCTATAGAAACAGAAAACAACATTAACATCTCAATTTAGCTTGGTAACCTTGTTCAGCATAAGGATGACAACGGTGTGACATTGGTAAGCCCTCATAACGCAGGACAGACAAGGGCCTGTAGATTATCCAAAGTTATCCACTGGGAGAACTTAGTCGGATGAGCGACAAGGGACTCTTAAAAGAATCAACAACTTGATTAATCCAAATATATGATTTTCGGATGGATTTCCTCATCTGTAATTCCCCCAAATGTTTTACAGAAGTCCAGATCTATATGGGTTGCACTTATCACTGTAGTAAGCTCTTCATGCAGTGTTTATTTAGTATGCCTTTGTATCAGCAGTCATAGCACGTAAATGTAGGAAGAGGAAAATAAAATGTGCTTTTATGGTGAGATATTAAGAGCTATGAACTGTAACTGGAGGTTAGAGAGGATAAAGCTTGATAGAAGGTGGATGCACAGAGGTATGAAAATGTGTGTGTCAAACAGTCCAAGGTGTGGCTCAGCCTCGGGCAAGGACAACTACAGCCCCCCCCTCCCCCCCGACACTCGTCAACCCTCACACATACAAACACATGCTACACCCAGAATACCTTAGAGAAAGGGGTTATCAACAGTAAAAACTCTCTAGATTGCTCAAAGAACACATTCTCTCTCACCCCACCCACCCATCCATTTACGCACAATACACAGATTATTTTCAGTTTTTTACAAAAATACAATTAATTGGTTACATCATATGCAAACACATATACATTTAAACACAGATTCGCACAGATATAAAGACACACACACTCGTAATTCTTCATTGTTGTCATATTATTGTCCCCACAACAGTGCAATTACAAAATACCGAAAATTACAAACAATTCCCAGTCTTCTGTTTCTGTCTGCATCACAGCTAGCTAATATGGAACCATAAGCCCGGCAGGATGGTCGGTAAATGGAAAATAACTAACACTATAGGCGCAGGAATATAGCCCAGGAGGGCAACAAGAAGGAAAGGTTGATGGAACCTGAAAGACCGTTAATCACAGAGATGGTTCTGTTAGCTGCTACTGCTGAATCAGCAGCGTGGCACATGGAACCGGCTGCTACGACAAACAATCCAGCCTGTGATGTCATACACTCATCACACTCTTTGTGGAGGGATGGGGGATCGAGATGGGGGATGGGAGGTTTTCTTATCTTAAACCATTTGCTTAATATAGTATGTACCATAGTTAACCATTTGCTTTAACCATTTAACGGTTTGTCTATACATTGGGGTAAACAAGTACTAATATAATTTCCATAACTCACCAAGGTCCTGCGAGCTACTGTCGCCTTGCTGTCTCGAGCTAGAGGCCTTGTGTCATAGACCTGTGTGAAGTTTACCAAGTAAACTTTTGACCTTAGATTGTTTAGTTCTTAGAAATAGTTAAACTTTTGTACTTTTACTTAATTTAAGATTTGTTTATGTTTAGTGTTTTGCACCTCCCTGCCACAGTAAATTCCGTGTTTGTATAACATACATGGCGAATCTCCAAGGCAACCGCTTGTTGCTAGGTCCGTAAAGACGTTTATTTACCTCTGCGAACTTTCAGGAGGTATATAAACGGATTTATTAACTTTTGAGAACGTCTTCTGGACCAATAGGAACAGGGTATTGGTCCAATTATTACACTAGTATATAAGAAACCAAATTCTGATTCTGATTCTGAAAGAGAGAGGTCTCACAGATTGTTTTTTACAGTACTACACAATACATGCACACCTACTAGCAAACAGTATCCTCTGCTATGCCAGGAGTGGTAGCAGTACCTATAGCAATGTATCTGAACCAACAGGATGTTGATTATCAATTGCATTCTCTACATTCTAAGACAGAACAAGCTAAAACTAGTGTTAGTTATACAAAAGTAGAAAATATTCATATTAAGTTACGTCTAGCCTAATTCTTTTAAAAGGAACCCTCCAAACCTTGGTCATTACAGGGAATGACAACACAGTTGTTGAAGAACCATCTCCCACCAGTAATCTCACCATCCACTACCGTGATTTCCGAGTAATTTTTCCTAGATTTAATACCGGGGTAAGTGTCAGCTCTTATCTAATGCCCCCTACCAAGAGAGATACAAGGAAATACACTTCACCAGGCTTCTCAGTTAGAAGTTAGAATAGACAGTGTGTGACTTTAAACAAGGATGAAATCTATGGCAGGGATTGCTTTGGCTATGCCTCTCGCCACAGGACAAGCCCTTTGAAGGCCCTTTCAGCCTCTTCAGGGCCAGAGAAGGAGCCCCATTGACTAGCGAGCGAAAAGAAGCCTTCCATTTGAGGCTTCAGACATTCTCCGGTTCAGACACTGAGATCCCTTTGTGGAAGTGAAGGGGCCCATATTGCTGTTTTTTGGGGGGGTCTGTAAGACACCAAGACTCCAGTAGTGTGGCCATGCACAGAAGGACATGTGGGCGGGGGATTGAACAGAGTTCTTTCTACGCCTTGTGGAATCTGGAAATATGTGCTAGGTTATTTGGCCCTTCAGACAACTACGTCTGGCTGATACAGTCATGCAAGAGTTATTGTGGCTGGCAATGGGAAAAGCAGGGAGGAGCTGTCCAAAAATTAGATTCTGATTAGGGATGCTACTATTAACCTCGATTTTAACTGTCTCGGTTTTCGAATCGTAAATGCTCAGCTACACCGAGGGTTTCTGCTCTCACTCTCAAAAATACTTTTTCTATGAACAACAATTGCACAGTGAGTAAAATTAAACAAAAATGGCCGGCATTTCCAAACAGTTCTGGAGATTTCAGTTCTCATTTCCCCTTCAGCACGCTTGCTCGAAATCATGACGTTTTCTTGTTGCTAGCTTGAGCTGACAGTACTTGATTTATCATTGCGTTAGTTTATAGAGTACCTACTTTCATAAGGTATTGCATAAGGTACATTTCACTGTACGTAAGTAAAGCTAGCCTAGTTTGCGTTATTGTAGCCTACTCATCTCAGTTACGCACTAGGATTTACTCCTGAGAAGCGCACTTAGAAAAGTAGTTTCATTAATTAATTTACGGTTATCATTATGTTTTAATTATTTGGTATTGTATTATTTGATAACTATGATTTCAGATTATGATTTGAAAGGCAGCAACTGTTAAAAATAAAAGCCATCAAATAAATGTTGTACAATAAAGCCTCAAATTTAAGAATGGTTATGTAATTTTATACGTCCCTAATGTTGTGAAATAGATTTATGTATAATAATCGTAAAACCGTAAAATTACTATAAATATATATAAATGACTATAATCGTACCGTCAAAATCTATAATCGCTGCATCCCTAATTTTGGTCAGATCACATGTAGTTGGATTACAAACAACATGCCAGCCTGCATGTTTGTGTTGAACTGTATCATTTATAGTGTCCACTGTACTTCCTCTTCCTTAGGCCTACTGCTTAAGCGAGCATTTTTGCGTTTTGCTAATGAAGTCCAATAAAGTCAGAATAAGTATGAACTCACCAATTATACAAGAAAAAAGAACGATGACTGACTTTATGACTGAAAAACAGTTTATTGAACAATTTATTGATCTAAAAACCAAATATAGACAGAGAGATAAAGGAAAGCCCACCTCCCCTCCCCCACAGTTCCTCCATCTGTCAGGATCTGAGCCATGTACCCTATTCTATCCATCCAGACTGCAGCTGTTTAATCCCCTACCTTCACAGACACACACACACAGCCCCAATGAAATGAAAAGGACCATTATGGCCATGTGTTCAATACAACCTGACTGCTGTCCAA
Source organism: Osmerus eperlanus (assembly GCF_963692335.1). Classification (NCBI taxonomy): domain Eukaryota; kingdom Metazoa; phylum Chordata; class Actinopteri; order Osmeriformes; family Osmeridae; genus Osmerus; species Osmerus eperlanus. The sequence continues at coordinate 7,408,526 of NC_085031.1, forward strand.
TTTCCCAAACAGCTGATACACCAACACAAGCCAGCCACATCCACATATCCCCCACCTCACCCCACCTCACCCCACCTCACCCCACCTCACCCCACCCCACCTCACCCCACCTCACCCCACCTCACCCCACCTCACCCGACCCCACCTCACCCCACCTCACCCCACCTCACCCCACCCCACCCCACCCCACCTCACCCCACCTCACCCCACCCCACCCCACCTCACCCCACCTCACCCCACCTCACCCCACCCGACCCCACCGACCCCACCCCACCTCACCCCACCTCACCCCACCTCACCCCACCCCACCCCACCCCACCCCACCCCACCTCACCCCACCTCACCCCACCTCACCCCACCCGACCCCACCTCCCCCCACCTCACCCCACCCCACCCCACCTCACCCCACCTCACCCCACCTCACCCCACCCGACCCCACCCCACCCCACCTCACCTCACCCCACCCCACCTCACCCCACCTCACCCCACCTCACCTCACCCCACCTCACCCGACCCCACCGACCCCACCTCACCCCACCTCACCCCACCTCACCCCACCTCACCCCACCCCACCCCACCTCACCCCACCTTTACACTTTATTCCAAAGCTGTTTGATGGTGTTGAGTTTGGATTAATCAGGATGACGCAGAATCTGTGTGGACCAAACTCTAAAAAATGTTTCTGTATGGACCTTACTTTGAGCATAGGGTTATTATCACGGCGAAACAGGAAAGGAACATCTGGATGATTGATGCTCCAGTGAAGCTTCTCAGACTGTGCTGCAGTCTTCTCAAGGTCAAACCATGGTTGACCACATGGTCCACCACAGTTGCCTGAATTTCATTAGAGATTACTTCACTTCCTCTTCTATCACTCCATTTCATCCCCACCCTTTTTCCTCCCTTGTGTTTCCCCTCTGATTTCCACTTGATTCCCCATTTACCCGTCTTACCCCTCATTCTCTTACTCCTCCTGTATGTTTACCTCCTCTTCCTCTTTCTTCCTCTCTGCCTCTCACATTCTCCTTCTCTCCTGTCCTCCTGTGTCTCCTGGAGGGAGCACGGCACTGCAGCATGACTGCAGGTCTCAGCAAAATGAGATTCTATTTTCTGCCTGCTTCCTGTTCGTCCATTGCCCCGTTGCCATGGTTACCTTGAGCCTACCAAGGTTTGCTTCCCGTCCCTATCCCCGTCACAGTGCTGGAGCCAGGGTTAGAGCTACTTTCTAATGTGTCTCTCCCTCGGCCTCTCTCGCTGTCTCACTACCGCTCCATTTCTCAGTTTTCTTTTTGCTCCATACCCCCATCTCTCTATTTTCATCTCTCCTGCTTGTCCCCTTCCTCTCTATAGGTTATGTGTGGGAAGGCACATATTACATTTAGCATTCAATTCGTATTCGAAGTGGCTTCTCTACGGTTTCTTTCTGAAGAGAATTCTGTTTGTAACAACCCCTTCAGAGATGAGATATCTCTAGAATATTCCCCGGGTGACGGAAGGCCTTGCGGTCAGACTGTTCAGCAATCGATGTGCTGTGGTGGATGTTTGTTTGTAGATTGACATGCTACAGAGTTAGCCGTTAAGGATGTGTGACTATGATACATTGTACTAAACAGAAGCATATAATAGGAGTACAAGAAAGAGTAAAGATTATTTACACATTTGCTGTAATTGATCTATAATGGCTAATTAGTTGAATGAAGACACACTGAGACTATTTGATCAAATCTTTACTATAATACTCAAATACTGTGTGTGTGTGTGTGTGTTATATATATATATTAAATATATATACACATGAACACCATACAAAGTTGTCAACCATATTTTTTCCTTAAAGAATCACAGCACAGCCAGAATATTAGCCATGTATGCAGCAATTTTGATCTTTTCCCTTTCTCTATTCAGTCCCAACATACGTTCGACAGGGCCTTACAATGAAGCATTCAAGCTTCAATTGGGCCATGGAACAGGATTGACGATTCCTGGCCACACCCCTAGCCTCTGTCATCTCGGTGGAATTCCTGTTCCTCCATTGTGCTTCCACATATTCACTGACCTGGCATTTACACCATGGCACGTGGCAATTCACGGCAGGGGATGGGTCGAGCCTAGGAGTGGTCATTCATCCAATGACAGTGTCTTTCTATTGTGATGGACACAACGTATAAGGAATATGTTTGGAGGCAGTTCAGACCAATTAGTCAAATGTTACTACATTTACTTTGGAAGTGAATTTTGTGGGCATGTGTTTGGATTGCATGTAAGAGCAATCCTTGGGTATGTGTGTGGTGAGTGTATGTGTGTACATGTGTGTTTAACCACAACAGAAGTTACCTCAAGATTAGTAAAACCAGGAAAATATTAACTTGGGTGGGACATTTTTTTGGTCTTCATAAGTTCAAGTGCTATTTCATAGGGTTTTAGGCAGTTTTGGGCTTGATGTTAAGAGTTAGGGAAAGTAATACAGTTAGGAGCTAGGGTTAGGTTTAGGGTTCATGTTAGGTTTTGGGGTGTGGTTTTGGTTCAGGTTAGTGTTATGGGTTTGGGAAAACTGGATTTTGACAAAAATATCAACACAAACTTGTGTGTGTGCGTGTGTGTGTGTGTGTGTGTGTGTGTGTGTGTGTGTGTGTGTGTGTGTGTGTGTGTGTGTGTAAAACTTGCAACTTGGACAATGCTTATCTCTGTCTAATCCAGGAAGCTCACTTTAAAACATTTTCAGTCATTAATAGGAGATGGTTACAAATCTGAAGACTACTGTTCGAAATCTCTGTTCCTTTCCTAGTATGCCAATACTAATAAGTCCACTTCATAAAGGCAAGGGGTCCATCCTCCCTCAGTTGGCTGGTGGTCTGGGTTCTCGAGGCTAGAGGGGGCTGGTGTCAGGTGGGACTGTGACTGGCTCTGTGTTTGCACAGCTGGGTCTCACCCTGCAGTCTGCTGGTAGGGGTGAGAGGAGAAAGAGGAAGAAGACAGACAGACGGGATAGGGGTAAACAAAGGTGGCAGTGCAAGAGAAAGCCCATGTGGACATAGAGAGGTTCCCCATGGGAGTTGACTGGAGGGCGAGGATGGGGCCGGGAGTCTAGGGTTGTGGGCTTTGTCTGACAGCAGACCACAGGAAGGGCTGACAGGATGTGTGTGAGTTAAGGTAGTGAGAAAGTGTGCCAATGTATGTTTTGTGTGTGTGTGTGTGTGTGTGTGTGTGTGTGTGTGTGTGTCTGTGAGACATAGGAGAGGTGGCAGCTGAGAAGGTCCATATGAGAGGGGGACTCTCAACCGGGGAATTGAATATGAATGAAGTCCAGGGCTTTCCTTCTAAAGGCTTGGGAAACTGCACTGAGATTAATACTATCTGGCTGACTGAACTAAGGCAGGTAGAAGCACACACACTCACAGTCATAGATATAGTACTTTCAGACAGGGTTACCTCTAATGTCAATTAAGGCTAACACATACTCCTGTAGGATTTTGCCTGGCAGTGAGTGGGGAGACAGTGTGTTAGTGTGTGAGTGTGTGTTTATGTCTGTGTGTGAAATAGAAAGGAGAAGGGAGAGAGAGAGAGAGAGAGAGAGAGAGAGAGAGAGAGAGAGAGAGAGAGAGAGAGAGAGAGAGAGAGAGAGATAGAGATGAAGGGGGGGTTCCAGAAAATGCTCCAGTTAGAATGGTTATTTAAAATAGGTTATTTATTAGTTGAAAGGCACATAAGTGTGTCTGTGTTTTTTATTGGCATACGTGGGCACGTGCCGCCTACCAGGATAATCTGAGCATGTGTTTGGATTTACTGTAGTTTATTGTGTTCTTTTATGTACAGTATGTACTGTAAGATGAATGAGCACCAAAATACATCGCTTTTTTCTGTACTCTAGCTCTTTGAGGTTGGACACATTAATTTGCTTAAAATATTTTTGTATACTTACATTTACATTTATTCATTTAGCAGACGCTTTTATCCAAAGCGACTTCCAAGAGAGAGCTTTACAAAGTGCATAGGTCACTGATCATAACAACGAGATAGCCACAAAACATTGCGAGTAGCCAAAACATGAAGCACACACCAAAACAACCAAAGTAAGTGCCCAAAGGGAAAAAGACAAGCAACAATAATAAAAAACAATATATCACAGCGAGTACAAACAATTTTAAATCAGTTACCACTAACCACAAGAGCAACAAGTCTCTGAGCAAGAGTCATTGTGATCCTTGAGGAAACTAACATCGGGTCAAGCGAACCATTCCTAAGTACCGTTGTACTCCCGGAACAAGTGCGTCTTGAGCCTTTTCTTGAAGGTGGAGAGACAGTCAGTGTCTCTGATGGAGGTGGGGAGTTGATTCCACCACTGGGGGGCCAGACAGGAGAAGAGCTTGTGTTGGGACCGGGCGGTCTTGAGCGGTGGGACCACCAGGCGGTTGTCTGAAGAAGACCGTAGGTGACGGGTGGGGGTGTAAGGCTGCAGGAGAGACTTGATGTAGACGGGTGCAGTCCCGTTCACTGCTCGGAAGGTCAATACCAGGGTCTTGAATCTGATACGGGCCATGATAGGTAGCCAGTGGAGAGAGATGAGGAGCGGGGTAACATGGGAGCGTCTGGGTAGATTGTAGACCAGGCGGGCCGCTGCGTTCTGAATCCTCTGAAGAGGGCGGGTTGCACATGCTGGGAGACCAGCGAGCAGCGAGTTGCAATAGTCCAACTTGGAGAGGACAAGTGCTTGGACTAGCAGCTGGGTGGAGTGCTCAGACAGATATCTCCTGATCTTCCGGATGTTGTAGAGGGTGAATCTACACGACCGGGAGACCGCAGCAATGTGGGCCGTGAGGGAGAGCTCCTCGTCCATGGTAACCCCAAGGTTCCTGACAGAGGATGAAGGGGTCACCGTCGCAGATCCCAGGGTGATTGAGAGATCGTGGGAGATGGAGGGTTTAGCCGGGATGATACTTCAGAAGTCATCTTCATCGATGAAAACAAGTGAGTGGTAGCCGTAACACTACCACCACTGTGATACTGGATGCTTTGGATATTTCACAATCTATACTATAATGCAAGAAATCTCTGTCTGTCTGTGCAAGCTTTATAGTGGGATTTTAGGGCAACGATTGTATAACGATTCGCTCGAAACCGGGCACTGTGAAAAGTTGTGTCCATTTCAGAACCAAAGGACGTGCGGTGCCGTGTTTGACGTTGTTTGGATAAACGCTTCGAGATCCCTCTTGCCCCCCAAAAAATGGATGTAACTCTTTTAGCCATGTTGAGCAGGCTAACCTGCATTAAGCGCTGTAGGAACTGATGTCGCCAGCTGAAAGGATATGGATGGATATAACAAGTTGAAAACTGGCATACGAAAGGAAGAATATTATTTATTTCAGAAAATGCAAGACTATTTTACTCCAAGTGCAGAGGATTTGTTTAATCACAGGGCAGTCAAGGTACAAGCAAAGATCCGGAGGAGGATCTGTAACACCCAAGCAAGACTCACAAACGGGCCTATGACAGGAACAATGTTATATGATACAGAAAATAGAAGACTATTTTACAGCACTGCACAGCACAAAGGAAAAAATACAAACATTAATGTAACCATAGCAAACACCCCTTATGCCGGACTGTACATGCAGTGCTGTATGGTAAATTAGGCCTGAAATTATGACAACTGGCTCAACCATTGTGCATGTAATGATGTATGTAATTAAATAAATGTCAAGATGTTTGTGGGGGTAAGACCATCAGAGCAATTAATACATTTTGATAAACATGACATACGTAATTGATAATGTATGAAATAGCAGACATTGTTGGCTAAATCATCATTGCATGAATGTACCAGGGCATTGGCAATGTGTTTATAATAATGAGAAATTGCTTTTCTGATGTGCATAAGTGACTAGACAATGTGGAAGTTGAACAAGTAGAATTTCAGGAGTCGGGAGGATTATGTACACATAAAATACAAGTAAAGTAAATAGATAGTAAAAACATAGTATATGGCTTAAATCGTCTAAACAGTCAATTAACTGGTTGAAAATACACTCTGTGCACCTCATATTTAATGTATCATTGACAACGATCTGTTCACTATCTGTACAACTGAATCAGTGAAAATCTTCCAACACTTCCAACAGTCCAATGCTAAGCTACATTGTGTCCTGTGCTAGATATGGAATTCTAATTTACGATATGTCTTCAGCAGACCCTGAATAAATGCACCCCGTCCCCCCATCCCCCCATCCCCCCGTATACACTCACACACATACACACTCAACCCAACACCAATCAGAGAAACCCCTTGGAGTGTAGGCAGCTATGTGTGGAGGTTCCACGCCTATGAGCGTGGAATGCAACATGTTAGCTCTGCTCCACTCAATGTTGGACATGTTGCTCCAGGGGGCTATAAGGGTTGCCCCCCTCCCTCCCTCCCACACACAGACAAACATACTCACACTAACATAAGTAGGACATAGACACATGGCAGACTAAACACTCATTGGACACACACACCAAAAAGTAACCCTTTGGACAACAACACACCGGCAGGCAGCCCTAATTATAGAGACTGGGCTGCCACCCGGCTTCGAGAAGCCAGCATCTACACACCAGCAGACATCCCCTGTAGCCCATCTCCATCGCACCACAGCCCCGTCCAACCCCAGTCTCGCCAGGGGGCCATGTCTGATTCCATCTGGCTGGAGAGAGACTGAGAGGAGGGGGTAGTGTAAAAGAGGGGATGGGGGGTGGAGGACAGGAGGTGAGGGAGACTGTGGAGGGATGGGAGGGAGAGAAACAGTGGACCAGAGGTCGAAAGATGGGGGTTGAAGAAGGGTGTGTGTGAGTGAGTGAGTGAGTGAGTGAGTGAGTGAGAGAGAGAGAGAGAGAGAGAGAGAGAGAGAGAGAGAGAGAGAGAGAGAGAGAGAGAGAGAGAGAGAGAGAGAGAGAGAGAGAGAGAACTAAAATGCGAAGATGATAGGATAGAGGGGAAAAAAATGGATAGAGGGATAGACAGGCTGCGATATTGCAAAGAAGAGATGAGGGATACACAGTGCGTAATGAAGTGAGTGAATATCGGGATTGGGAAAAGTCCATCTGATCAGGATCATAGAGTGTTGGTTCACAGGCTGTGACCTCACACACACACACTACATGCATACAGGGATACAAAATGTTAACCTTTAATTCTGCAACCTATATGTGCAATCTTACATTCAGACTATATCTTCACACACCCCAATGCTATAAAGGATCTGCACTGGTTTTGTCCAGGTATGAATGCTTGTCTCTCCATTGTATGTAAGGTATCCATGCTTTATTCATAAGTACAGTGCTATCATTATGACTATTTTAAATGAAAATGTATTTCCTTTTGGGGCAATGCACATGGGTTTAACTGGGAAGCTGTTTGACACAGTGTCTTACTTGTTAAGCGTTACTGATATTCTTAACATGCTGTACAGTGCATGTTACCATGTGATATATATCAACTGTATGAGTATCCAGAGATATGCAAACAATAAATATACTTACACACACTCACTCTCACTCTACAGCTACAACTCACTACCAAAACAATGTGGCCTGAAGTCCTCATTTGCATGAAATGCCGTATCGGGATTACTTATTCATGAGCTTTTTTGCAACATGCAGATTTTGAGCGATGCAAGCAAATCTGGGAATCACCTTCCATCACAAAGAGAGTGTGTGTATGCTGAGATGAGACAGGTGCCATAGACATCCGTTTTCCGGAATTTGTGAATAACGAGAAATGTCTACCAAGTGAGACACCTGACAGTCAACCCTTCCTTAAAAACAAGCATAACAGAATAGTAAGTAAACAGATTAAAAAGGAGAAATATTGAAAGTTATGCAGAATGTGACGAAGGGCATGATGTTGGGCAGAGAGACCAGTTGGAAATTGTTTGAAATAACCGTAGCATCAGGAAACATGGACACAGGGTAATGGAGCGATTGATGGCTACAAAGGGAGAAGGGAAGGACATGTTCTCCGGACAATTTCTCATTGATGTAGGTTACAGAAGAGTGGGCATGCAATCTGATACAGGTTTATGCCATGGCCAGTGACAGAGATCTTAGGCCACAGGTTAGAATTAAAGTAAATAGGAAAAATCTAACTGATTCAAATAATAATAATTTGTATTTTTGTAATAATTAGTTATATTGTTCTAACTTTCTATTAAAGTAAAGAACCATGCAATAGGTGTACCCCAAACTGGCTGAGGAACATTTCTTTGCATTAAGCTTTAATGATGGAATGTGTTTTAAGAAACTAAACCAGGTACTCTTCTCTACACTGTATATTTAGCACTAGTTTTTTTGCATCTTTGATGCCTTGGTCGGATGCCTTTGAAAGAACTGCAGCTGGAGACCAAGTCCAGGGTAGTTTAATTCTCGCTACCTACCTAGGTAATTACTTGCTAGACAACAGTTCAATTGAGGCGGCTGAGGCTGCCTCAATCCACAGAACATCTGTGGTTAGTTGTCCAGGATTTTTGGGCCAACCTACCTGCCGAGTTGCAAGTGCACCTAGAAGAATTGATGCTGTTTTGAAGTCAAAGGGTGGTCACACCAAATATTGATTTGATTGATTTTTCTTCTGTTCACTCACATTGCATTTAGTTAATTGAGAAATATAATCTATTAACCTGTCTACTTTTGAAAGTATTCTTACTTTACACCTCACAATTCCCCCAGAAATTGTACCCTCTCTAGTCTTCTTGTGTACTGTTGACATGGAACCATGAAGCCCAAACTCTTTTTCAGTCAGAACACTGCAGACAACATGTATACTTATTGTATGTAAGCAGGGGACAGTACAGGAAGGTAATGGACATAACTCCAAAATCTTTCAGAGGGTAGAGTACGAGATAGAATGTGCTTGTGACAGAGCAAAGATAAAATAGAACAGAAAAGATGCAAAAGGAGTCTAGAACGTAGTAGATAGGGAAATAAAGTGTGCAGATGACAGAGGATAAAATATTTAGAAAACAAATCAAAGGCATGGATCTTCTACCAGTTGTGGGGTTGTCATGTCAAGATAATATCTAGTTGACCTCTTCATCTTGTGCTTTGCATTACTGCATGTCACTTCTAGCTAAGGCTTGGTCACACTAGGAAGATAAGCTCACACAAATCCTTAGTTACAAACCAGTATTGTTTGTAGTGCCATTAGAGGTCATCTGGTGCCTGTATACTGAGCAGTGCCATGCCCTTGCCCTCAAACAGAATTGGTTGGGGTAGACGTGGCCATCCAATGGCTGAGTACCTGGAAATAAGAACATGAAAATATCTGCCAGGCTTGAGCTGGGGAATAAGAAATGTGGTATGGTTTCACTATCCAAAGTTGCTTGACAAGACAACGGATATGCAAATGGACCAACTAACAGGGAGGGCTGCACACACATGCACAAGCTCAAAGGCGTGAACAAAAGTACATAGACACACATACAGTGAGTCTGACAAACGCAACACACATGTATGTCCAAACACATAAACTCAGGCATCCACCTCTAGTAAGCTAATACAGCCCTATTCTGTCACCTCAGTTGGTTAAGAAAGGAACGATTACAAAGCTTATACTGCATTTGCTGTCTAAAAATAAGCCATTACAAAAACAGACCACATTTCCTCGCTCTGAGAACAGAAAGCTGGCCTCCCTTTTATTTCAATATATTTTTTTTATTAAAATAGCTGTAAAGACAACCCTATTCTTTCCACACACATCACCACCACCTCCATTACTTCAATAACCCCCTCCTTTTTAACCCCCTTCCTTCACTCTTCTCCATGTCTCTCTCTTCTGCATTTCCATCTCTCTCTGTCTCTCTTTTCCTCTCTCTGGCTCTCTCTCTCTCTCTCTTCTTGCATTTGCATAATTTCCTCGGCCGTATTCTGATGTATGCGTGTGAATAATAAAGCTCATGGGCGCACCGTGCAAGCCTGCCACTGTTCATTACCGCCATGGTGTGCTAACGCTAGGCTCCACGGGCCCCTCATTAGCCATTCCACGCAGAAGAAAGGCCTCTGTATCTCTCTCTCCTCTACTCTCTGTCTCTCTCTATGCCTCTCTCTCTTACTTTTTGCATGATCTATCACATATTCTGTTCATCTCATCTTCCATACTCTGTCTCTCCACACATAGTAATCTAAGTCTGCCGTTCTTTTTTCTTCCTCCCTTTTGGCCTTACTCCCCCTTTCCATTTCTCTTGCACTGTCATACTACTATTTGTTTTGGATTACCGTATTTTCCTATCACCCTTTTTTAGAAAATCTTTGCACTGTATTTTACCCAACAAATCCAGTTTCTTCAATTCAGTCTATTGGTCTCTTTATCTCTATATTTCTTTCTTATTGCTGTCTCTGTCTTTCTGTACACTTTGCCTCCATTTGTCTTACCGAATCTCCTTGACCATTTCTCTCGTGGTTCCCATTTCCTAATTGTAATTTTTTTCTCTCTCACATATCTCTAACACTATTATAAAGCATAACAATTTCCTTCCCTCTTGTTAGTTTTTAGCATTTTTGGCATTCTGTATATCCTTCACTTCCCTGTCCTCCTCCCCTCTCTCAGCCTTTGCGCTCTTAGCTTCATTCTACTCACTTTCTCTTGCTCTCACAGGCATCTCTCTCTCTCTCTCTCTCTCTCTCTCTCTCTCTCTCTCTCTCTCTCTCTCTCTCTCTCTCTCTCTCTCTCTCTCTCTCTCTCTCTGTAAGTCTCTATCTCTATCTCTCTCTCTCTCTCTCTCTCTCTCTCTCTCTCTGTCTCTGTCTCTGTCTCTCTCTCTCTCTCTCTCTCTCTCTCTCTCTCTCTCTCTCTCTCTCTCTATCTCTCTCTATCTGTCTCTCTCTGTCTGTCTGTCTGTCTCTCTCTCTCTCTCTCTCTCTCTCTCTCTCTCTCTCGCTCTCTCTCTCTGGCCAGGTATAACCACAGCCCTGTGTATCCTATGAGTGGCAGGTAGGGGGAGACAAGAACACCTGGTGAGCTGCAAAAAAGAAAGAATTAGGAAGGGAAAGTGAAAGGAAAGAAATGGACAGAGGAGAGGTTGGTTTTGGGGTGAGTCTCAAGGTGGACAAGAGAAAACACTGAATTAAAAACACTCCCTGAGTTTATACTGTACCATCCTGTTTTCAGATTGTGATCTTGTTTTCATAGCGTTTTCATAACAAAATCGGATGTACATTTTTAATTGGTGGAATGAACCATGTGAATGGATACTTTTGTACTCACTTAGATTCATGATTGTTTAAAGGTAAAGATTTGTCCTATAATTATCTTCTCCCTTGTTGATCAGATGTGTGTGGACATGTGACTTCGACCCAAGTCAGACTCAGGATACAAATTTGAGGAATCTCAACTTGACTTGGAAACCAAAAAAACGCATGACTGTTGACTTACTAGCAATACTAAGACTTTTTTGAGTAAAAAAAAGAAATATTTTGTCTCATGTAAACATATGAAGCTAATGAGGACTCTAAGAGTTGTTGAGCAACACAGACAGCTCAGTGCCGGTTTTGAATTTGAATTTTGAACATTTGGAGCAGCACACTACCTTCCAGCCAATTACTTCCCAGCAAAACCTCTCCAGCCAAACGGCGAGGCGGGCCTTCCTCCTTTGCTTATTTTGTGAAACCATTGTCAAGTTTCTGGCGGAAAGTGTGGAAGTTCAGACAAAAATTAGGGGTGAAAGAAGTCCTGCTTTCTCATATTTTAATTTATTTTATATTGTTACCTTTTGCAACTCGTCCTTGAGTGGCATGGCTTGATCAAGTCATCAGGATATGCCAGCCGATAGCTATACTCACTCCCTAGATGGTTTCCCAAGATTTCTTCCATTTTCCCTCAAATGAGTTTTGATGGGAGAGCATTGTCTTCATTGAGGGTTTAGGTTGGTTGAGAGGCAGTTCTATGGGCATATGTGAAGCCCTCTGTGACATTACTTGTAAAAAGGGCTATGCAAATCAATTTGATTTGATAACACTGCTGGAGAATCCAGTCATGTAAATATTACATTTAGCCGAATAATATTTTGGATATAAGAAAACATGCAGAGGATGTTTATGTTAAAACTTGAATACACTAACTTGCCACTTGATTTAAAATGTTAAATTTGATGTGACTTATGACTTGTTATACGATGTAGTGGCATGGTCCCACCTCCAGTACTTATTTACTCTTTGTAATGCCTATGGGGCTATTACCCAAATGTTCACTTCAAAGTAGGCTACTTGTATGGAGAGAATGGAGACCTTCCATTCTCTCCATACAACAGGTTAGAAATCAATTTGATACTTTCGTTCTTCAACACTGAAATTGGTGCCGAGCTGGTCGGCTAAAACACAACTCTTTTATCTGTGCTTATGGTAAATCTACCCCAATCCCTTCACGCTGAGGGCGAGAGAAGAAGAGTCAGGAAGAGAAAGCGGGAGTTGGCAGATTGGAACTGTGTCATAATATAATTCCAATAAGACTTATTTGGGCCCTGTGGTTAAACTGACTGTTCTGTTCGACAGTGACCTCCTTGGTTTGGAATGAGCTCTTCAATGTGAAATGCTATTCCCCTAGCATACTTAACCCCACTCATTATCCACTGTCCTTGTTAATCAACACATTGACCAAAACATTAAGACAGAGATGGGGCTGCACCTCTTGTGGAGTGTGCTGGTAGAGAAGACAAATTGTCAGTTTGTTGTACCTAAAATTATACCTAATTGAGCAATTGTGTCTGTGTAGACTGTCATGTGTATAGTGTAAATGTGTGTTGGGGGTGCAGGTTCGTGTAAGATTCCAATGGGACAATTGTGCAAACGGTTAGGGTTCTATTCTTGAGAGTGTGTGTGTAGGAGGACAATGGAGAGAGAAATACTTTAAATGTTGTCAGGTGGATTGAGGTTCTCTGACCAAATGTGTAACCCTAACCCTAACCAAATGAGAGGTGCCGTGTGTAAACTATCCAAGGACAAAGAATAGAATATGACATGGTGAGACATAAATAGACAGTATGCAGACACCAACAGGATACAGACACCAACTGTGTGTCAGAGGTAGACAGACAAATGGGCAGACACAAAAAATGTGACAGTTACTGACAAGACAGACAGATGCATATACTATGAAACATAGACAGACAGACACACAAAGACTACAGTATGACAGGCAGACTGACACTCTATGGATCATAAATCATGTATATTTAATTCCAGCTAGACCACCCTGAATTCCTGAATTATCTTCAATAAAGAATTAATCAGCACCAAAAGCTCAATGTCTCAAATCATTTGTTTTGTTAGACCACAACGGGTGCTTGAACTCACACCAACAATACACAGGACACATACACACATTATCACGCGATCCCCCAAAACTCTTTCACACAATTCCCCAAAATTAAAACGAGCATAAACCCAAACCTGCTGTTCCCCTAACCTGGTCTCTGCCCTTCCCTTTGCTGACTGCTAAGGCTGTGTGTACGAGTATGGGGGAGGGGGGGACAAGTCTTACGACCACAATGCCATCCCATGACAGATGGTGTTTGAAGGATCAGGAATCCTCTATTGTCTCTGGGATCATGTGCACAACCACATGCAGAAGGAGACAGGAGACCACCAGACACTTGACCAGATACTGGACACACACACACACACACATAGACATACACACACACACACACACACACATACACACAGCCTAAAGTGAGATGAGGTAAAGCCAATAGTTGAACAGTTGAGACCATAATGCATTAATACAGTGTGTATGCACTGTAACAGGCCTAAGCCCAATGTGTCTTGTAGGAAGTCATCTTGATCAATTTAAGAACTTGTAGCTGACATTGTTAAAATTATTTCCTTTTCATCCTTATCAGTTTTGAGCAAAATATCCTCAACATATTGTACTTCCATTGTTGATTTAACCATTATTTATAACAATATATATGTACCAACAATGTTTTTACTATTGCCATTGCTATATGGTTACATGGTAGTTATGTAAAGCATTGTTCATTTACTGAAGTTCAGGTCTGAAGGTCTCAGACTGAATGACTATCAAGTCAGCCTGATTAATTACCCACCTGCATTATACTTCCTTTTATAATCACCAATTCTACACAGACACTGCATGCCCGGGTTAGAGACTATGGAAATCAACTGAATTCCAAACCCAGGTGTTAATGTAAAAAGCTGCTTCTTGCCCTGATCCAGCAAAAGGATCATGATTTAACCAGTTATCTTACACACATACATACTTACATAATTAAAGTTAGTGAGTGTGTGTGCCAGTGATGTATGCATGTGTGTGTTTGTGTGAGGCAGGAAGTATCAGTGCCTCTTCACGGTGCTCAGCCATGTTTAATTGTCCATTATTAAGTCACTCCTACGGAGCTAAACTCATTGCTTTCTGATCAAAATGTGAGGTGCCCACAGTGTAATCCTCTGTCCTTTTCTGAGTCTCAGTGACTCTGTTTTTTCTGTCCTCTCTCTCTATCTCTTTCTGTCCCTCCCAAACCTCCTATCTTCATCCCTCTCTCGTCCCAAATGCTCCCTCTCCCCCCAATTGTTGTTTTTTATCTCCCTCGGCCTAACTCTCGTCCTGTCATTTCTCTCTCCTCTAATTTACCCTCACAACCCTCAAACCTCCCTTCCTGTCTCCTTATGTCCTCTGCTCTAGCTGCTCTTCATTCTCTCTCTCACTTCCTCTCTCAGCTGCTGTCAGCAAGTGCAGATAGCTTGGAGACCCGTGGGAATGTTGTCATGGCAACGTCCGCCAGTCAATCCCATCTTGGATGTAAATGACCTCGAATTTTATTAGTGCTCAATTTCAAGATCCCCACATTTTCTCTTTTACTTTCTACGTATATGACTCTCACACTTTGTCACTGTATATCCCTTGTATTCTTTGTCTATTTTTCTCCCCTTACCCCCGATTGCACACACACAAACTATATTGTGTTCTTTTGACCATAAATAATTCATTTTTAATGAGCACAACATCATGCCATCTACATGTTTTTACATCGTCATCCGAAACAAATGAAAACTATCTGGAGTTATCAGTTATAGGAGAACAAACCTTCATTATCATGCAACATGACACACATACTCGTGTCCACCAATGAAATTCCCTCTCTCTTTTTCTTTCATTCTGTTGTCCTTCCTCCAAGGGCATCCAAGAACAGTGATCAGACACATCAAGAGAGCCAAGTCCAATCTGTTCTACATGGTTTATATTTGGGTTATTAAAAGAGGAAACCCCAGGGAGACCATGCACCCTCCACTCTACTACGACCATGCATTTGAGATGTATGGATTTTGAATACAGAAAGGTTACTGATTTCAAGAATAAGATGTAAGTTGTATAAAGTACACAAAGTTCTAACATGATTTTAAACTGTAATTTCCATTTCCCTTTCCCTCACCTAAACCACCTTCAAGACTACCCTTAGTGTTTTGCTCACAAGTTTGTGCATTCTTCTCTGTCCCTGACACAGTGTCAACATTTAAGTGGGCAATTATTGCCAGCAGGAGAGACAAATTGCAGTCTCAAATACCCACTTTAGTCAGATCACCAATGAGGAATTAAAAACAAAAGTCTAAATCACACATTTGTATTGTGATGTTTTCTGCCACGATACTGTGGGGGGAAATGCATTTTAAATGTGGCAATATATTGAAAATAATGTTCGAACAAGCATCATACATTACCATCAATACAATGCCAGTTGCACATGTTTTTAAGTACTCTTAATTTTAATTGTGGTGCTTCATGCATAGTGTTTAGTAGACATAGATTTATAGAAACATACATACTGTATGAAAAATGTCTCTGTCACAAACAAAACCACCCAAACCCAGGGTGACATAATACACTATAGTGTCCCTTCAGTCAGTGTGCTGAAACGTTAGTCAAGTTATTTGTATTGTTTCATTATTGCTATAACTCAAGTTTTTCACAAGTATAAAACATTTTAAAGGGTAGAGGTGACAAGACAAAATCAACAAAAAAGTGAAGGATGGATGGATAAATGTAAAGAGGTAAAAAGACGCAAACATACAAAGCTAAAAGTTACATTTCGTCTGTTTGGAAACTTCTCTTAATTTTCCTGACACTGGTACGTGTTACATATCCAACAAGGCCTGGGAGAAGCAATGGAATTCTCATGCAAAATTAATTGGATACGGTATTTTATCTTGTTGTTTCCTTCCAACAGAGGAGCGGGAAGAATGCCTCGTCCCACATCATGAATTATTAAGCAAACTTCACTCCCACTCACTTCATTGTATTCATGGCATCCCAGCATCCCATTCTAGAGAGAATGCTGTACAACTCCAATGAAGGGAGCAAAAAGTCATTTACATAGGAAATGTAATAAGCAACAGGGATACCATGCCTCGATGTTTGTTGACAGCACCTCCTTGTCTGCTTGATTATTTTTCACCGCAAACAAGATCACAATACTACACATTTTACGTGGGATCCAATTTTTATTTTTAATTTGCCAAAGATGGGTGTTTGATTCACCAACTGATAAATTAAGGAGAAAAACAATAGAAACTAGAGAGGGTACAATTTCTGGGGAAATTGTAGGGTGTGCTTGCTTGCGTCGGTTGCACAGGGGTGTTTTTGGATGACATTTTTACAACTGATATTTCTGTATATTTTATATAAAAATGCATACTTATTATTTATAAAGATTACATAGATTTAAAATATTTTTTTTGCTGCTCATTTACAACTGAAAATACGAGTGAAGTGTAGAATGAAATAGATGTCTTCTCATTTCCCCTGCAAGAGGCAGCCTCATCGTTGAATCAAAACGAATAAATTTGGCAGACCTGTGTAAAAATTGACCTAATCTCTATGACTTAAACGTCCTTTTAAGTTTTTCCCTTCTCGTGATATTTTAAGGCATTTAGCCTACTCATATTGCATCCATTCATGAATAAAGAACCCCCTTTGAAGATTATTCTACGACGTTACCGGCAGAAGATAGAATCGCGATTCAAACAGTACCATCTGCTAACTGAAAATATGCCCCCAAAAACGTAAATAAGCTTGACATTTATTTAGTGGAAAATCGCTTTCATAAAAAGCTCACTGGTAGCGATCATTGTCAGTAACAACGCCAAGTGCGATATAGCCATGTGGAGAAGCTGCCTCGTAAATTGTACAGTACAGTAGTAGACTACTGCTGTGTTCGTCTTGGTAGCGATTGCGTTGGTTGAATTTGATTTAACGTTCCGTTGTACGGTTTAGCCTGAAATTAATTATTTTCATGAACAGATTGACAAAGTTTAGGCTGTGGCAATGAAGTTAAGGTTAGTAGTTAGATAGACTTTTGATTTAAGTAAGGGGAGTGCCGAACATGTTCTGTCGCCGTTTGACTTCCTACAGTTGTGTAAGCTAGATGTTTTTGTAGTGTCTCACGTAGGCTACAGCCTTGCAGTGAGCAACATTGGTTTGAAACCACAGGTAATGATAATTTCACCCACAAATCGTTTACTTGTAATGTAATGTCATAATAAATCCTACAACGAAAATGTATTTATGAGGAATGTTTATTTTAACGATTGAAAACAGATGCATCATAGACCACTGTAGTACGTGTTGCCCGGGCAACAGAGGCTAATGTCATGATGCTAATACTTCAGTGACATAGTAGACTACTGTTTCCGAAAGTGGATGTACTTCCTTAATAAAATCAGCTTATATTGTACATTACACGTCACAATTGTGTGTCATATCACAAAGTAAAATTAGTAAATAGTTATCACCCTGGCCTCTTTGCTTGTGGCGTTTCTGCAGCTGCCTTGCAGTAAAGCAGTTAGCTTAGCTATCTCCCAGAAGTTAACGAGCTGCTAAACTAATGTTCTGCTAGAGGTAGTCACGCGAGTTTTCGTGACGTTGGTGACGTAAGTAGCGTCATTGACTGTGGCTAGTAGTGATGTGCATTCCGTCTCTTTTTCGTGAGCCGGCTCGTATGGCTCAGCTCACCAAAAAGAGCCTGCTCTTTTGGCTCCCGAACGGCTCTTTAAAAAATACATGTTTTAACTATGAATTTGACTATGATGGGTGTGAAAACTATTTGAATTAAATTATGAAATGAAATCATGCTCGACCGTAACCACTTATCTTTAAAAATGCATTGATTTGTCATGGCTCTCCTCCGAGTTTTGACTACTCTCTGACTGTGTGTGAGTTGGCTCGGCCCTCCCTCATGCAGGATTGACAGGAACAGAATGTGAGGATGATCGTGTGCGCCTTTAAGCCTACAAGTATTTTTTTGTTGTTCTTTGAATTAGTCAATTATTTTAAATACAATTAAAATTCATTATTTCATAATCATTTAGTTGTATTAATGTATTAATCTATTAAAAATAGAGTCGGCTCTTCAGATATGCGAGCCAGCTCCCGACGTTCACCTTCAAGAGCCGGCTCTTAGAGCCGTATCGTTCGCGAACGACCCATCACTAGTGGCTAGCAAGTTAGCCACCGTTAGCTTCACTTTTCGCCACAAAAACTTAATTTCCACTTAAACCATGCAACGGAACGTAAATCCCAATAGAAGCAACTCAATCGCTACCAAGACGAACCTTTTGACACCGCCGTTGTGTATGTAGTCCAAATATTGACTGATCCTTAGGGGGGCGAAAATAAATAATAATAAATAAATATATATGTGAGAGAACAAAGGTTGTGCCCTTGCCGAAGGCAAAGCACACCCAAATATAAGTCTTCTCGATGTATTATCTCACACTGCAGCGTTCTTGGCAAGCAAAACAGGATCTCCCCATTAGTTTTCCTTTAACCCCACAATGACCTATCTCTGATTCATCCCAACAACCAATGAAAAGATGTCGCTTACTGTAAAACACTGTGTAAATGTTCCCCAAGAACAAACACATTTTTGCATTCACATTGTTGTGGAATATTTTAAATTCATGTCTATTTTGTTTTCGAAGATGGACCTTTTCCTCAGCTATACATCCCTGGCCTCTCAACCACATTCATTTTAATTCTATATGGTTTTGTTGGGGGTAACAGACAGACCGACAGAGAGAGAGAGAGAGAGAGAGAGAGAGAGAGAGAGAGAGAGAGAGAGAGAGAGAGAGAGAGAGAGAGAGGAGAGAGGGAGGGGAGAGAGAGACACCACCATGTCCTTTCTAATATCCTTTTTGCTTCTCTCTTAACACATGAAACATAGTGTGTGAGAGAGACAGAGAGGGAGAGAGACAGAGAGACAGACAGACAGACAGACAGAGAGAGAGAGAGAGAGGGAGAGAAAGACGGGTTAGAATTTTTTTTTAAATATATCTCCCACCTCCCTCTCTCTCCTAACTCTATGTGATATTCTAGCAGCCCATCAGGGGTGTGATATACAGACAGATCTGATATAAAAAGACACATGGTTGGTCACTCCAGAGTTTATGTTCCTTTATGACGAGCTGTCAGGAAAACATACATGTAGGACTACCAGACACTGAGACAAATAGTTTCGTTTTTTTGCATCAATTATGGTATACAGGTCATTTAGAGCCAGAAGTAGAAAATACATTTGAAGATAACATTAACAATATACACAAACAATGCATTACTGTCCAATGATTAGAACTGGTTAAATGCATAACCCTAACCCCAGTACAGAGAGAAAAAGCAAGCTAGCAGCATCTAGTGAAAGAACTGAACAAAAGCATTTGTGTTTTTCCCTCAAGGTTCTCACTCTCAAATACTCAGTAGCCTAATTAATAGTCTTTAAATGGGCATACTCGTGCACACAGCCTCAGCAGTCAGCAAGGTGAAGGGCTGTTGGTTAGTGGGACAGTTTCAGTATAGTTGGTGTTCTGCCAGTTTTCGCAACCAATCAGATTTTGCTACCATAGCACAAATATATAGTGCTAACCCTAACCTTAACCTTGCTGTGCGCAAGCTCTGTACCAGCTAGCTGCACGTTCTGATGGGTAGCGAAAAAAGAAAGGACACCGGTTATTCAAGGATCTTTATGAAACCTGGAGTGAAAGCAACAAAATTATATTACTAGATATGTAAAAAGCCCATTTGTAGGGGCTAGTTTCAGTTGAACAAAAACATTCCTCGGGTGATGTCTGCCTTGAAGAGCTCTTGCTCACTTGTCATTACAACCTGTCAATTATTCAAGACTATTGCTACCAACAGACTGTATAAAGCAACACATCAAAACACCAGGAGTCGCAAAGCTGCAACTTTCTCAGAAAGAGACATGTTTCATTGACAGGCTAAAATATATTTATTTAATGTTTCTGTCATAAATTCATGATTTCTTGAGTTAGTCCAACCATTAAAATGATTTAAAAAATGCTATCAGACTGATTAAAACAATAAAATATATAAGAGTTTGGTATACAGATCTTATTTCAGCAATTTCATTCTATGATCAAAATGAGCATGACCCTTTTTTTTCATTTTGAAGCACCCCCTTCATCCCCACACTCACAGGACCACACAGGTGAAACCTTCACTGCTGCATCAACACCACCACACCTTTTTGTTGTTGTACCTATGGCTAGACAAACAACATTGCTACATCATTCTCTGGGCTTCGCTTGTGCCATGCAGGGAAATACAGAGACTTTCCCTGGGCCACTGCAGCAATGTCTTGGCTGTGTTTTCTGTCAATGTAGAATGAAGGTCTGTTGGAGTGGCCATTGGGTTATTGGTCAACTCTGTGACCAGAGCCCTTCCTGCCCAGTTACTTAATTTGGCTAGATTGTCATTAAATTTTTCCATATCTTGACTCAAAACAAGTTCTAGAGACATCTCAAGCACAATCAAAGGAAACAGGGTGTTACTGATTTTTTTATTTTCCATCTTTCGATTTCTTTGTATCATGGATCCTTATATCTGATTGCACCTCGTTGGGTCCTCCAACAACATGTTCTGTACCTCTGTTAAATTTGTCCTGTGTAATTCAGATGTCATATACCGTCAGGGAGCAACGCTAAATGTATTACTTTGGACAGGTGTAGGTGTGTGTGCAACAGGTCCATAGAATTGGACACACTTTTAAATGTCATGCAGTGTGGTTGAGCCTCATCATTCATATCTGCCATTTTATAAATACAATGATCCATGGAAATGCGATCGATGGTTGTCTCTTCTCCCTTCAAACCCAGTCCCTTTCAAGTTTAGAGGGAATGCAGGGTGTTTGGTAGTGCACCCTCACTCCCCCCACCCCCAGCAAACAGAGCCTGTCGCGTCAGTTTCTTTTTTGTGGAAGGCAACAGATCTTGGTTTCCCGGGAGACGATGGCGGCTGGATCAATACTCGCCCTCATTTTTTACACCGCCCAATCACCAAGGAGACGGATTCAGCCATCACAGCTACAAAGTGCACACTTGCTCACTCGCACACAAACACACACACACTCCATTTCACACACAAACATCCACACCATTTCCAACACGTGCACATTTGAACACACATGTACCCCACAGCTCCCTCAACAGTCCTTAAGAGTGGATGGGTTCAACCGATCAATGTGCCTCTTTCTTTCACCCCTTTTTTCACTCTTTGGTCACGTGGCGATAGGTTGCTGATTAGACTTGACTGGTAGTGACCACTACCATGAAGCCATCCCCAAAGAGAACATGGTAGCTTGTGTAGCTCTGACTAGATCTTACATTGTATGTATACATGTATGAACTAGAGGAAGGGCATGGGCACTATAGAAATAGTTTAAACATTGGGAAAGATTTCTTGGGAGAGGTAAATAACCGCCCAAAGTTATAGGACATTAGGCGTGATGTCAGTGTCGGCATCTAGTGTGTGTAGTCTCTCCATGCCCTGTCCTATCATTTTTGCTACCCATCAGAACGTGCAACCAGCAGGTACTGCACTTGCACACAGCAAAGCTTGGGTTTGATTTAGCCTGATTACCTTCGCTGCCGGCTTTATTCTGGTGTCCTCATTTTTTTGCTACACTTATGATTGCACTACCTAGTTGAATCAGAACGTGCTACCAGCAGGTATTGCACTTGCTTACGACAAGCTTATGGTTAGGGTTCTGAGGTTATATATTTGAGTTACAGAAGCAAAACCTGATACGGTGGAAAAAAAACACAGAACACTGGTACAACAATGACTCCCCCATTCCGTGTTCCTACATTTTATACAGAACTGCGAGGCAGCATAAAGGTGCAATATTCCCACCTTGAACAGAGTATGTAAAAAGGGGAAAGAGTCACATCTGTCTATGTTGCCTCCTCCGTCTGCTCATTTCCTTTCACTGTTTTCTTGAAGGGTCTTGTGGTACAACATGTCTCAATCGTCTGTTGCAGGCAAGCGTTTCCTTCACAGGCCACAGAAAAACATCTCTCTCTTCATCAGCAAAACCCTTGCTGACATTTGTCCATCCCTTTTTCCTATCTTAATTGTGTTCTCTCTACACGGAATTAGTCATTATCAAAGTAATGATTTCGATTTTTGGGTCCTGATAAACTGCTGGTTTGTTTAGGCCTTGCCTTGGACATACTAGTCAGTCACGTGTGAGTCACAGCAAAGGACTTTAGATCAACTCCCAGAGTGGACAAGTAAAAGATGAAAAAATATTGATGAGTGGCGAAGTGTCATCTGTGACATGCGTCTGTAAATGGTCTGGTTTTCGATTATGGCCAAACATCTTTATACCTCCCCTTAAGATCCATCAGGTTGTTGTAGTGGCTCTAATAGTGGATACTTTGGGGAATCCCTAGGAGTAATTTATGATCAGGCAACATACTCAGTCCACCAACATATTTTTTTCTATCAATGGTCTCTAACACATAACAAGGATTGTCCAACTATCAACAGAAATTGTCCAGAGTAACTCTGCTATAATGGGATTGATAATGGGAGCAATTTTTTGGTGGGGTTGAGTGTTTCAAATGGTCACAAAGAAGCTAAAGACTATGGTTGTGCATTCAGCAATGAAGGAAGCTTATAGCAACACTGATGAAATTAGACTACTGTAATTCAGTAGAGTAGATTAACACAATCACTGTACCAAGATTAATATTTCCCTTATTTAAATAATATTCAAATTGTCATTATTTTCCAATTATTTTTATACAACTTGAAAAAACTTGCATTAAATATTGTGTGATATTACGTATAATGGATATTTCGATAAGCATAAGCATTGTTACATGCAGAAGATCACTATGTGAAACCTTCTAGAAAAGACACCTCATAAGCATGTCACATGAAAAGAGTACATCCGCAGTCTCACTTTACACAAGTGATGGTTCTAAAATCCTAGCTACAAAGTATTTCAACTCTTTTGACACAATGTAGACTATCATCGGCACTGGATGTTCCTTCCGTGGCTGACACAGCTATCATTTCTTGTTAAGGAACTAAGTTAAGAGCATGTATTCACTTCTGAAATGAAATAGTTTCCAGTGAAACAATGCAAAAAAAAGGAGAGGCTAGGCAACTGCGTTGTTAGACTGACAGACTCTCACTGCTCCCGAGTCTCGACAGCGCAGTGCAAGACGAACATCAGTGGTTCATTAATCACCACGCACATACACAGAACTGAAAGACCCTCTCTTGCTGCAGCCAATCAGAGAGCCGTTGCCAAGGAAACAACCTCCACCCTTGAGAGGTTTTTCATGGATTTTTTTGGGGGTTGATGTTCTCTTTCCCTTCCTGGAATCACTTGGCAGTCGTTTGACAGGGTGAGAGAGAGAAAGCGTCTATCCGTAGAGCGTTGAAAGTAAGGGAAAATGCATTGGATTTTCCCCAAATAAAAAATATTAACTATTTCAAAAGGAAAGGGCAATGCAGTGGATTGCTATAGTGGGTGTGCCGTGTAGTCTAATCATGTAGGATGTGTGATTCTCCTGTTGTTTTGAAGTGGTATACAGCCGGAAATACAGTACAGTACTCACAAACCTTTGCTGTAGCTCTAAAAACTATGCAGGGAGAAGGAGCTACTAGATAATGTGAGCTGTAGCTGACTTTAGTTTAAAGGCAACCCAAACATTCAATATAAAAAGGAATTTACAAGATCCAGTACAGTACAGTAAACTTTGGTTCATACTGGAGTAAAAACGTAAATGTTTTTAAATATATATTTCCAAGGCAATTTCTTCCAATGCAATGCTAACATGACGATGGCTGCATGTTTAAAAAAGTTTTAAACATAAGAATTAGAAAAGTGTTTTAATTGACTTATTGATTCAAAGAACAAGCAGCCATATTGAAGCAGTGGCATCATGTCACACGTTACCCTTAACCATGATATATACTGTATGTTTGTCATGTGTCGTATGTATCACTTGTGCATTCCTGATTATGTCTTTGTGCCCTCATAGTTGGTGAGTCAAATGTTGGTGCCCAAAAGCAATTTCTAGAGCAGTTCACATACACTAATAGGTTTGAAGGTCATATTCAACCTGAAACTAACCTACCTCAGAGGACAGGAGTTTAATCAGTTGATGGCCGTACACTTTATTATCAAGTATATTTCACTTGTATAACTACTATAATAATATTTTTTCAATGTATTATCTAAATATTTTTGCTGGCTGATCATAAAACCAAGTACTTTGTGAACCTAATCCAAAATTGAAGTCAAAGCACAGTGCACAGATGTAAACAAATACCAAAAATGCTTGTGTTTAAGTTGGAAAACTTTTAATTTGAAAAGGTACATAGGCTTACTGAATGCCAACATATGCATGCATGTTCCAACTAAAGTTTTATCAGTAAAAGGGAGGAGGAAGGTTGGTGTTTATGTGTAGCCAAATAGCCAGACCTGAGAAGGAAAGAAGAAATCAGAGAGGATGACTGAAAGATACGTTGACTTGGCACACAAGTGATTTTCAGCTCCACTCGGCTGTGGCTATCGCGGCCTGCCGAATCGTGGCCCTTCGATTTGCCACGTCTTGCTTTCTTCCTGCTGCTGTGGCCCCATGCGGCGGGTGGTGCTGGGTTCTCCGGAGGGATTACTGGCGCTAGCTAGCGGTAGAGAACCAGAGGGAAAGAGAGAGAGAGAGAGAGAGACAGACAGGGGGAGAGAGAGTGAGAGAGAGAGAGACAGACAGAGGGAGAGAGAGAGAGAGAGAGAGAGAGAGAGAGAGAGAGAGAGAGAGAGAGAGAGAGAGAGAAAGAGAGAGAGAGAGAGAGAGAGAGAGAGAGAGCCTTCACACAAACACAAACACCCTTCACACGGACTGGGCTGCTGGAAGCCAGACAATTAGGGGGATGGAAGACAGTGCATTTGCATACATATTAAAGTGGAGCCCGTTATAAAAGAAAAAAAGGAGAAGGGGAAAGAGAGTGAAAGAGAGCGGGAGGGTGAGCGAGAGAGTGTGTACCAGATGAGCCTCTCTCCCATAGATCTTTCATCAAAAAATACAGGGCCCCGCCTTTGCCCATGCATAAATCTGCATCTTCTTAGGTAGATGCATTGCATACATACTGGCTCAGGCACCAAGGGGACACAGGAAGCTGGTGGTGGACACACCCCCAAGTGGACTGACAGGCACCTCTGCAGCCTGTCATTTTGGAGAGTTTTGCTAATACACACAACTGCTATAACTGATTAATTAAGTTGAATATGTCCTCAACATTTGAATCCGATCGACAGAATTGCCTGGATGTTATTGTATATTTGTTAAACCAGATAGTGTGTGTGCGTGTGTTTAACAGTTTGTGTGTGTGCTGAAGTAAGCATTAACTGGCTGCAGTCTTAAAAACTGCATTTGAAAAACTGGATTTTAAAGAGTTACCAGCTGAAACAGAGGCAGAGTGCATGAACGATTATTTATTGAAATATTGAAGATACATTCAATAGAGATTAATTTAGCTTTTAAATATTTTACATTTCAAACATACACAGCAAACCGTTTTGCAATAAAGGGAGAGTTTAAAAGCATTTCATCAAATAGTATCAATTTTATCCAAGAATCATGAAATATGCTCCAAGAAAGGCCTGTAGATGTCACTAAAAGTATCACTAGGGCGCTTTTAGAATATAAAGAGCACTGGAGTTAGCAGTTTTCTGGGAACCTAGTTTTTTTTCAAACTGGACAAACTATCTGCACATACAGCTGGTACATGTCTACATTAAATAATACTCTTAGAAAAAAACCAAGATAGACATCTACATTGTTCTTTGATGCTTCCCATTAATTTGGTAGATACCTTTTGCAAAATTATACAAAAAACATTTAGAGGGAACTATTAACTGTCACCAAGCAGGCCAAAAGTCACTGCCAACACTATGTCTGCGTAACCATGAGGAATATGGAGTCTTATTTAGAGTACTTGAAAACAATTGTTTACAATTACACCACTTCTTATTTAGCATCCAAACTTTTGCTGTAGGCGGTTGTATTCAACAGGCAGAGCGTAATCTGCATTCTGGACCCAGCAAGGTATTTATACGGGACAGAAAAGGAATGTGCTTTAATCTTAGCTTTAAAATAGTTTTTTTCCATTTAAGTGTATTGCACTGGGTGGAGCTCTGGGCTGTGAAACTAGCAACACTCGGCTGTAGCTGCATCTTAACCGATCCCCCATATTATGCAAATTGAAATGCAAAAAAATCTGCTTTGTAGAGCTGAGCCATGGGGACACAGAGTGAGAAGACAACGGTAACATATCAGGTCACACTGGAAATCAGGATTTGTGAAAATGACACGTTCAATAAAATACAAGAACCAAGCTATTCATTAACTAATGTATTGTACTATATTGTCATTCCTAAAATAAGAAAGTGTAGAGTTAAGTAGGACATCATTATTAGGTCATTTACATTTCTGCTGAATACCCTAGCTCTGTGTGTTAACACTGTGTAGACTTTGGTAAGTCAATTAAACAATACCACTGGGGTAAAGTTATAAACTCCTGTGCTTCTTGTGTATTGATAGTGCAGGGGACAGTTTTGTTACCCTGCCCTGTTCACCTGGTAACAGTTGCCTTGACCACGGTTGGGGCAACAGTAGTTCTTGTTGCTGCTCAACACTGAAAAGGGGAGGGGGAGATCAGCAGACGGGGAAAATGAAGGAGAAAATAGAGGACAAAGAAGGGAGAAGATGCTAGCTGGGAGAAAGCAGACAGAGGAGAAGTAGCGACAAATAAGTATACATACTGCATACATATACAGTATATACATACACTGTATATGCACTACACAGCGTAGAAGCAAAGTAGAGGTTGTGTAGCTGCGTGCCTAGCAGGGCGAGGGAGCGAGAGCGGGAGTGGTGGGGAATGGCGGGAGGGAGGGGGAGCAGAGGAAAGCTGGTTTTGATTGTAACAAGAGAGGCCCAGCTCTGTTCCATCAGACGTCTCTGTGAGACTGCCGCCACCACCTCCAACCGCCCTGCTTGTGCATTGCACACATTCCAGCCTAACCTCGGAATAACATGGAAAGTACAGGAGGAGGGGACGGGGGGGAACCGAGGGAAGGAGGGGGTGGAGTGTGAAAGACAGAAGAGATCGAGTGCGAGTGTGAGAGGAGGAGAAAGAGCGAGATCTACAGGGGAGGAGGGAGAAAAGCAGAACATGGCGAGAGAGTTTATTTGTGTGCGTGTGTGTGCGTGTGTGTGTACGTGTACGTATATGTGTGTGTGTTTGTTTGTCTGGGACAAATTCAAACTAAAGGAATATGTAGATCAATTAGATGATTTAATCAATGCTTTGAGCAAACAGGGGACTGAAGCGTCCTGCAAACTGAAACATTGGATGTCTAACTGTAAATATGAGTTGTCGAATAATTAAACAATGGAGGCAGACAAAAAAGAAAGCAACTATACTGATCATAATGCACACACACAAACACACACACACAAACACACACACACAAACACACACAAACAAACACACACAAACAAACACACACAAACACACACACACACAAACACACACAAACACACACACACACACAAACACAAACAAACACACACAAACAAACACACACAAATAAATACATTGCCTAAGACTATGCAGATCCAAGTAATCCAATTCTAAACACCACCATTGTACACATATAGTACCAGACTAATACTAACAAACTACAAACACATACATTTGTATTTATAGATGTACTGATTGTACCACACAAACACTCCTTAGGAGCACAGATATGTCAGGACTGTCAAAGGGCAAAAGTTACACATAACCACATTCACGTGTGAAAAGTTAAATCATGATTTTATTCATAGACATATCGACACACACATGTACACACAGAAGAAGGGAGGGGGGGGGGTGACTAGCATTTCCTGTGACAGGATTTGAATCTGGAGCCCCTTCAGCTGTGCTGTCTGTTTCCTCTTTGGATGTACAGTGCATTCATAAAGTATTCAGACCCCTTCTTTTTTTTCTCATTTTATGTTACAACTTTACTCCCAAATTAATTCTATTACGTTTCCCCATCAATCAACACAGTATATCCCATACTGACAAACAATGTCTTGTTTATTTAAAACAGAATTATTTATCAAAAACAGAAATCCCATACATTTGCACAAGTATTCAGACCCTTTAGAGTTGCACTGGAAATTGAGCTCTGGTGCATCCTGTTTCCATTAATCATCCTTGAGAAATGTCAACAACTTGAATGGAGTCCAACTGGGTTAGATTTATTTGATTAGACATGATTTAGAAAGGCACACACATGCCTACATAAGATCCCACAGTTGACAGTGTAAAAATCAAGCCATAAAGTCTAGGGTACTGCTTCTTGACCTTTGAGACAGGATTGTGTCGAGGCACAGATCTAGAGAAGGGGCCACAAAATGTTGGCATTGAAAATCCTGAAGAATACTGTGGCCTCCATCATTCTTAAATGGAAGTTTAAAGCCACCAATAATCTTCAAAAGCTGGTTCCCTGGCCAAAATGTGCAATCAGGGGAGAAGGGCGTTGGTTACAGAGTTGATAAGAGCCAGTGAAGCTCCAGAGGACCTCTGTGGATATGGGAAGACCTTCCAGGAGAAAAAAACATATCTGCAACACTCCACCAATCAGGCATTTTTGGTAGAGTGGTCAGACAGAAACATCTCCTCAGTAAAAGTCATAGTAGACACAATATTCCTCATGGACTTTGCCAAAAGACACCATAAGCACTTGCAGAGAATTAGAACAAGATTCTCTGGTATCATGAAACCAGATTGAAGTAATTAGCCTGAATGTCAAACGTCACATCTGAACGGAACTGGCACAGCTCATTGCCTGTCCAGTACCATCCCTATTCCAGTACCATCCCTACAGTGAAGCATGGTAGTGGCAGCACCACGTTGAAGGGATTTTTCTGATGCAGGGACAAGAAGACTAGTCAGGACTGAGGAAAAGATCAACAAAGCAAAGCACAGAGAGAAAACTGCTCCAGAACTCTCACACTCATAATTTCAGACTGGGGTGCAGGTTCACCTTCCAAAGTTCTTAAGCACACAGCCGAGACAAGGCAGGAAAGGTAAAAATCTACTGATGTCTTTGAGTGGCCCGGCAAAGACCAGACTTCAAACCAATCAACAGGCAGAGCTGAAATCAGCTGAGTAGCGTCCCTTCCCATCCAATTTGATGGAACAGAAAATGGGAGAAGCTACCCAAATAAAGGTGTGCCAAGTTTGAAGCATCATACCCAAAAAGACTCCAGGGGGTAATTGCTGCCAAAGGAGCTGCAACAAAGTACAAAGTAAAGAAAGTGTATGTGTGTGTGAGAGAGAATTGTTAACAGGATGCCACATGTTGTGCAGTATACCTTTATGCATACTAACACATGATCACAAAATCAAACCTCAGCTGCTGCGTTAAGAACTCATCCCATCTGGTACACTACCCAGTGTGATCCAGGGGCGCCTCTACAAACAGCACTTTTAACAGTACAGAGTTCAGATGCCAGTAAAACATTCCCATTTCTGAATTCCCCCTCTCATTCAATCACAAATTAACACTGAACTACGTGTTTAACACAATACTACGTACTGCGTACTACGTCAGTAGTTTGAACCAATAAAAAAAAGTCAACCAAACACAAAACCAATTCCCAATTAAGAGCCATCCAAAATCATCAAGAGTACATTTTGCCCAAAGCTGGTGTGACCACCACCATAGATGAAGTCAAGCCCATTAAGGACACATGAATCTGGCAATATGATTTAAAGGGTTGGTCAATATACATGAGGAGACTGTGAAGTGATGGGTACACTGAGACCTTACTTCTACCCATTGAATTATCTCAACCTTATTTTTCAAGCTGTACCTTCACAAAGCCCAGACAAGAAAGGGACATACAGTAAGTGTTGGTGAATATCTGCCAGTCTGTCAATAATACCAAGTTGTACTTGCAGAAAAATATCAGATAAAAAGGGGAGACAACTTTGTATTTTGATCTGTTAAACAAATCACATCACAGCATGAAATCTGTTTAGCTTAACGTGCTTTGATCCACTGTTTGTTTTTGTAAAGGTGCTACACTTATACTGTAGATGTTGTATTACAGTGATGATTCACAATCAACACACTCTTATTTATTAAACTTTCATTAAGTATTCAAACCTTACTTACATCCGTACATATAGGATTAAAGAGGCATCAAGAACTTTCATCAAACTGATTAGAAGAGAGATGCATTTTCAGTACGTGACAGTCAAGTCACCTAACTCCTAGGCCGGGAAATGCTACAGAGTGACGTCTGTTGGAATGGTGCTGTGACCTAGATCTATACTTAAGCACAGCTCAACAGGGTAGGGTTGCTGAGGAGTGAGTAACACATGCTCATGTGATAGAAAATGCAACACAGTGACGTATTTTAGATTAAAGTTACATTGCATCGACAGTTTTTTTTATTGCACCACAACCATCAGAAATACTGTGTAGAAAAACTTCCAAAAACAGCTTGATATAAACAACTATTTGTAACAATACATGAACTTTGTAAAAAGGTTTGTTTTCAGGTCTGTGGAGTGTATAGATCACTTCAGATCAGAAAGAAGCATTACATTAAAACATCTTGATAATCAATAAGCAGTATAACATTACAATCAGTTATGTCATGACTAAACAGCCATTCTCTCATCACTCGCACACAACCAGACGTTGGCCAACATTTCTCTCATTTTCTTCTTGCCTCCTAGACAGGGTGTATGAAAGAGTGGGTGTTGGAGTCAGAAAAACATTGAACTGACGAGCCGAGAATTATGGAATGGCTGGAGGAACCAGGAAGAGAGTGAAACAGAGAGACTATTGATCCAGCCTGGCTTCTCTTGTAGAGCCAGACGTCTGGAGACACTTTAGGCCCCAGGTCCGCCCTCCTCACACAACCACACACACACACATGTAACCACACAAACACACACCCATGTAACCACACACACACACACACATGTAACCACACACACATACACACACACATGTAACCACACACACACACATGTAACCACGCACACATACACACATGTAACCACACACACACACATGTAACCACGCACACATACACACATGTAACCACACACACACACATGTAACCACACACACATGACCAAACTTGCACACACCAAACACACACAGACTTGTGCACAGTGATCTATACACACTGACATGAGTACAGACATGTTGACATTAATATGCAATCACAGAACCAAAATAGGACATACCCCATCCATACCAAACCCCTCACCCCCTGACATCTTACTCATCTACTGCATCACGGGCACTGTGCAATAGTTTCTACAAATTGTAAGGCAAAGAAAATCATATGATTAGTGTCATTAGTCAGTCATGTTACAAGAGAGAAACAGAGTGAAATATCATTGAGTGTACTTTTAAGAAAGAAATCCATTTGCTATAGTGTGTAATAAAAACGTATATTTTTCCAAATTGGGAAGATTTGTGATATCTTAATCCATGAAATAGCTTGTTATTAGCATTGATCCATGGCAGTCAGATAACTGTTTTATATGGTTACAGTGATGCTATCTATTTAATTATTGTCAAAGTAGGATATCATTACCTAACAACCCACTATATATTAGTCACAGTGTAGTCATAATACTATCTTTTTTCCTTGTGTTAAACCTAGTGATGGAACAACAGGTTGATAGTATTGAGATCCACAGTGCAGTATGAATTTGGGGTGGCCTCAATACTTTGTTTCACCATGTAGAAATTGCCATTTTATCACATAGACTGTTTCATTATTTGAAATAACATATTGAACCTACATAAAGTGCATAAAAACACAATGAGTGTTAGTATAGCTGGTAGGTATTAATTTAATTTGGTCAAACTGTATGTAGTTCCAACACTATATCCAACAAATAGTTTATAATCCGAATACCATCAGTAGTTGGCCCAGGTGATGACATGTATTCACCCAGGTGGTGAATCAGTGATGATTGAATCCCATCTCGGTCTAATCTCAGTTTTGAAAGATGAGGGATTTCCAAATGTTAGACTTAGTATGAAATACATATTTGATATGTATTTCAGTATGTTTACTTATTTTGAAGGGAAGGGCAAATAACAAATATCTACAAAACCAACAGCCGAGAATTTCTATTTCCAAAATGTTATGGCTTTATGGAAGTTTATCTTTACAAGTGGCTTTAGGCTGGCTGACAAAGTATAGACATAATACCCAAACAATTATTTAAATAACATTTTCCAATTTAACATACTTTCAAAAGATAATTTCTCAACCTGGCCTTAGTTTGAGTAAGGTGTACAAAACTCAAGTGTCTGGTGACTGTAGTAGCTTCTTTGGGGACACATCAAAGTCCACTGTGGGTCAGAGGGAAGATGGGACCTAGTGACGCCTATACTTCAGCCCTTGTCTTTGTAGAAAGGGGTCCAAAAGAGTTCCCTTTCCAGAAAGAGGGAGAAGAAAAAAGAACAAGGAGAGGCAGAATATCGAATGATCTTTAATTCAGTCCAATACCTG
This sequence comes from Osmerus eperlanus, assembly GCF_963692335.1. Lineage (NCBI taxonomy): Eukaryota > Metazoa > Chordata > Actinopteri > Osmeriformes > Osmeridae > Osmerus > Osmerus eperlanus. The sequence goes on from NC_085031.1 coordinate 7,441,427, forward strand.
CCCTGCAAAGACAGATCTTTGTGAGGTGTGTGTGATGTCAGCCAAACACTATTTAGGGGACAGAGGGGAACCCTATGTCGTCTTAATTCAGAAGCCATAGTTACCACCAGTTCAAGATAGCTAATTTTAATGTGGAGTCCAGCTTGTTGCCATCAAGAGCCATATCCAGGGAGGGAATTTTCCAGGGTTCTGGGGGAGAGTGTCTACCTATTTTAGTTCAGGAATGCATCAAGGAGCACATGCATTCATTTGTAATCAAACTCCTACTCACCTGTCTTAAATAATTCATGTGTCTTGGTTTTCACATTGGAGCACTATGTTTGCATCTGGTCTTGTGGTAATGGACAAGGTTTTTGCTAGGAAGCTTGGCTTAAACTGACTGACCATTTTTGTAGATTCTTTTTCCAACGTGTGGGAGGCCCCTTTTAATTGTTGTCTCTGGTAATGCAGAAAGTGGGGCCCATTCATGCCAAAGCCCAACCACACAGGAGATGGAAACAGCATGGAAAAAGAGAGGAATATATAGTATTGTTTTGACCAGTACCTACAGTAGTACCCATGACTTGTAGTTTGATAAAACTACAAGTATGCAGAAATACAAGCCATGAAGTAGATTGGAGATTGGATTGGAGAGTGGGCATGTATAACATATGTGTCATATTAAATGTGTGTTTCTAGTGTTTAGGGGTCTCCATTACATACATCTGCAAGGCATATGAAGAAGTACTAACCTCTTGTGTGTTGAAAAAGGTGGAGTTAGAGGTGGTAGGTGTCTGCAGAAGTCGTGAGTAATAGAGCTGGTCTCCCCTTGTTAGTTGGGAATTGGCATTTCTGTCCATTTCTGTTTTGGGGAGAGAAAATAGGTTGAGACGTTCATTGATGAACCCGTAAGGTAAAACATATGTTCATATCAACCAAACATTCAAGTTACAGCAATCATATGATACAAATTAGGCAACATTAACCCCATACACATGTACTATGTTTGGTGTGCAAAAAAAGGGGGGGGGGGGGGTTGGAAGGAGAATGATCTCACCTCCCTAATAATGTACAGTATTGCTTACTGTGTAAATAAAATCCTTTTCCCTTAACAGTGTACACTTCTCTGTAGTAAAGTCCATTTCTCTTTTAATTGTGCAGTTACATTGGTTTATATCACCACACCAAGGCAATTCTGTTCCATTTGAAGGTTGATTATGGACAGAAACTGGACAGCATTATTTCCACACCAACTGTAATACAGTAGATCACAGAAAAGGCATGAAATAATGATGAGTGTGGTATAGCAAGTGTACTGTGGGGGTCAGGATTTCTCATGTTACATTTTCTTCCAGAGAACCTTTATGATAATGCAAGGATTACATCACAATAATGTGAATGTATTTAAACGTACAATGCATTGACTACAACTGCTTATAATTTGTCTCAAAAATTATGATGAGGCCAAGCTCGTCAAGAAAACAGGCCTTGTAGCATTCGTGGGGATAAAAACCTGGACCGTGATATCACCTTCAGAATTTGACATAATATTTAGCAAAATGATTTTCCCCTCATTTGACTCAATTTCATACACCCCATTTTTAATTCTGCTTCTCCTGCTGTCTGTAATAAATCTGCATCTTGAGTGTTTAAAGATTAATGCATCTCCCTTTCTCTGCATCTCCTTCCCTCCCTGCCTCCTTCCTCCCCTCGCTTCAATACCAGGCAGTACCCTCACGTATGCATATGTAAATGCCTCCTCGCCTGAGCACGGTGGAAGTAATTGTATGCATTTTTAACCGGCCAATCGACTGACAGATAGGCATAGATTGTCTCCGCTCTCTCCCCCCCCCCCCCCCCCTCTCTCTCTCTCTCTCTCTCTCTCTCTCTCTCTCTCTCTCTCTCTCTCTCTCTCTCTCTCTCTCTCTCTCTCTCTCTCTCTCCTCCTCTCTCTCTCTCCTCTCTCTCACGGTCTCTCTCTTTTCTCTGCCTCTCTGTTTCCTTCACTCCCCCTCCCTCTCTTTTTTATTTTTAGCTCTGTACTTCCCCCTCCAGATGCAAAGGAATGGCTCTGCAGAGCAGGTCTGCAGTAGAATGATTAGAAACAACCCATCTTCTTCAGATCTCTCCCCGGTTCTTTCTCTTTTGTTGTCCCATCCCTGGCTGTTCTGGTCTCCTCTACTTTCCTTCTATCACTGACAGATTTGCATTACGTTGTACCAGAGTTATATATGAGAAGGGGTTGTTATAGGGGGTGTAGGAGTTGAAAAAGGAACAATGAGTTTTAGAAAATGCACTGTTAATGTATGACTCCTGACAACATGCTCATGTTGACATTAACTCTAATACATTTTTTGCCCTCCATTATGAGACCTACATCAGGGGTGTTCAATCCTGGTCCTCAGGGTCCACTGTCCTGTATGGTCTAGATGTTTCCCAGCTCCAACACACCTGATTCAAATGAATGGTCGTTATCAGGCTTCCACAGAGCTTGATATCAACCCATTTATTTAATGGCTTTTGGCTCACCTCTGTTATAATTAATAAAATAACTTTCCTTACTTTTCACAACTTGATAGGGACTCCATGACAATGAATGTCCAAGTGTTATTGGGTGGCCAGTTGTCTGTGGCAGTTAAGTAAATCTAAGTTCATTAAAGTAGTCAGTTTCATGTATTTGAGTCGTGAACTGTATGTAGTTATGGTGTGTTTTATAGTATTAATTACAAATCATGACTATACGCTCTGTATTCTTAATGCTTATCTTCAGTACATATACTGTAGATGCATGCACTGCAAACATGAAACACATCCCACATATTCATACATTTACCTATCATTTTATATAAATAATTGAATTGAATACACTGTACTTGTAATCATAGCCTTTTTGCAGTTTTCTGAGCCCTGAAAGAAGGCAGGATAACTATCTTCCAGCACTCCTCATGCTTTCACCAATCATGTATACAGTAGGTTTTATACATATTATTACTTTAAATGCCCAAAAAGGTGAAACACCTGACAGGCTGTTGACACAGTATTTTTTATGAGACCATTTTACCAACATTCACATACAGTGTAGGAGATTATTGGGCGTACTTTGTGCCATCTAGTTATGTTGAGAGATATACATTGTAGAATAATTTGTAAGAGGTTTTGAGCAGATGGAACAGCTGCAGACTTCCACATAGAGGAGGTCAGAGTAAACCAACTTTTAAACTGAATTTGCAACTTAAATTGTCAAGTTACACGGTCTCTCTTTTTTCACTTTCTCTCTCTCCTCTTTTTTTTATTTTACCTGAAGAGAACATACAAGCAGCAACCAAGGCTTACATTATTCTTAAGCATTCTTACAGTGCTTCTGTATTTGTTGTACTAAATGTGTTAGCAGTACCAAACATACATGATAAGCAAAAAAGGAATGTCTGTAGCACCGAATGGAATTATGTGATGTTCACATTTCGAAAGAACACTGTCCCCATGTGACAGACAGGCTTTGGCATACCATGTCAAAGGAGTGAAGAGAACAGCAGTGTTTCTTCCTGTGACAGTGTCAACTCATAAACCCTGGCAAGTGTGCAGTTAACTCCACTGATCATGTAAATATATTTATTTTCATTGAGTCTGTCAAGTTAAATTCTTTGTACATATTTATTTCGAGCTTTGGTCACCCACCCAGGGTCACAAAAGACACATATGTGACAATAAAATGCTGTTGTAAAGTACAAACTTTTGCACAGTTGTGCAAAACATTAGGGTGAATAAGGCCAAAGTGAGAGTACTTCTGTTTTGGGGGTCCCCACTAACCCATTTCACAAAGGGCACATTCAGTAAAATGAATAAACTAGCCACTTTAATTTGTTGACTGTAACACTATGCTACTGTCAACCGGCCATGAGTACAGCGTGGGGTGTTTTGAGGACAGTGTTAGATAATCCCTCGTCCCTGTCGCTGAACAGAAGCACGGCAGGAGGAAGCAGTGAGTGTCGTTGACTAGCTTTGGCACTTTGTGTGACTCAGTGGGTGGGAGTCTAGCACGAGACAGCCGTTGGTGCTGCCCTCTACCTGAACCGCCCCAGTGACCCTCAGCGCAGACACAGGGGGTGCCTGGGTAAATCAAACAATAGGCGTAATGTAATCTGCAGTTGTGTTGTGTGCTAATATGTTATCTTGGCGCAACGCAGATGCCAGAAACATCTGTTCCCAGATGTGCCTGCATGTCTAAGACAGGGACTCATTACTGGTGTGTGCATATTCATGACTATCGGATATACATGCACACACAAACACTAGAATACATGTCATTATGTAATGCATACAGTGCCGCTTTGAATATTGGGAGATTCATAAGACCCTCAGTTCATCCTGAGCGAACTGTAGTTTGAGGTCATTTGAATTGATTGTGGTAAATCCTAGTTTAGAAGAAACCATTAAAATAAATCTTGGGCCGAAAGTTACAGTACCATAAATCAATACTACAGTACATAGTACATGTCTTGTAATATACCAGTACATTTGGATAAATCTTGAACTGAGAAACTACAAGTTCACATTGAATTCTCCAAATATATTGAACTAGTATCCCCAACTAAATTAAAGGAATATAAATAAATAAGAAAAAATAGGAATAAAAACAGAAATGTAGTACAATTAAATTGTAAATGTTGTTAATGTTAGTGCCCTACCCTGTAAGTTGTCTGTGATCTATTAACAATGGCTGTGTCACAGCTGCCAATTTGTTGGAACTCTCTACAATATAAATGCTTGATTGGTACTTCTTCCTTGTTTCAACATGCAGATATAAATATTTGTTGAATTCAGATAGACCTGTTGTTTATCCTTTAAATAATACACATAAAACTAACTGAAGAAGATAAAAAACTGCAATGTACTGAAGGATAATTCTCATAGAAATCCAAAGGATCTCACTAAGAAAGCATTTGGCTTCCTTACTCTATGTTGCCATACATTAAAAAATTGAATTTGAAATACAGATATACGATGGTAGTACAATACATAATTCTCTAATTGATGTCATGTATCATGTATTTCCGAATTCGACTGCAACTCACTAGCTTTGTTTCTGAAAGCCCCCTATTAGGGTGAACAATATTTTCCCAGGAAAGCATGTGCTGATGTACAGCTCTCATATAGAACGAAACACTTCCCTGAACATCCACATTTATGAAACTATTGTTGTTTCTAACAATTGTTGCAATTACACTAGTATGCCATAAGTCTTTTGAACGGCTTCAACATATTATACAAATATTATGTTATTGTACAAATAACATGTTATGTTGAGACAGAGAAATGAAGGTAACTTAGTAGACCAAATGCTTAACCCGTTGTGCAGAGCCTATCTTTACACTGCTGCAGACACTGAAGAGTGCATTTACCAGCTTCCCTTTAATGTACAGGCACTTTTGACACACAAGGTGTCATCACAACTACAAATCACTTCCCTGTGCGTCTCCAGCTCACCCCCCTCCCTTTCCCTCTTTTCCCTTCCTCTGCCTCTCTCCCATTTCTCTGTGTGTGTGTGTCTCTCTCTCTCTGTCTGTGTGCGCTCCATTGCCTCATAGAGGCTGCAGTTTGGAGGATATATCTCAATTAGAACACAGGGGAGCGCAATGCACCGGCCAACCCTTCTCCTTTCCCTTCTTCTTCTTCTGCAACTACTGCACCCCTCCCCATCCTTTCCTCCCCTCCTCATCCTACCATCACCTCCCTCCCCCATGAACTCCCTCTATCTCTCCAGCACTCTTAAAGCAGAAGGAACAGGGAGAGGAGTGCCAGCATCGTCTGCAGTGCCGCCCGTCAACTGCCCGAGGGGCCTTTATGCAAATGAGCATGGGGGAACATGTCAAGATTTGTTTATCGTCCGTTAAGGCCCTCCCCTTTTCTCTCTTCCTTTCCATCAGGGCACACACAAACCCCCCCCACACACACGCTTCCCTCCTCCTTACAATGCATTTTACCCTCTTCTTATCCTCTGTCTGCACTAACAGTTTTATTTATATTATTTTTGGGGGGCTGAGAGATTAGCAGAACCGTGTCCCCATTTTCTCCGTACCACACATACACACACACCTACACACCTAGCACTGGCTAGCATTAGCACTCTATTAATTGAGAAACTATCATTGCAGTGTTAGCTAGCATTAGTGCCCCAGCGATTTAGAGGCCTTTGTTGTTGCTGCATTCCACTGTTCGCTGAGGTATTTCCATAGTAAGCCAGTGGGGTGAGGGTTTCCAACAAGCAGTCTGCAGAAACTGGGTTGCAGAAGGAGAGGTCAAAATAAAGGAAAGAAGAGGGAGGAGGAGAGAAAACAGGAGATGATTAGTAACACAAAAGGGGACAAGTTTTGTGGATCGATTGTTTGTATAGCACATTATTGTTCATTATTCATATACTTAAACTCAATATTAGCTTGCATTTATGTTACTAGCAGGGTAGGAGAAAATATCAAATGTATGTGCACAAAAACATATTTTGCCCAATTTTGAGATAGGTTGTATCTTATTAGACTTGGATAAAGAAACGCTTCATTAAGGTGCAGATCCAAATTTGCCAACTTTATCTTTACATACATCATATATTAACGTTTAGTCCTTAAATCTGCTAAGCAAAAACCTGAATTTTCTGTTGAGAAATTATATTTTAATATACAATTTGACAGTTAATAGATTCCTGTTGATCTGAAGCCAATTTTTTGTTAAAAAACAAGAGAATGTCTCAGCAGACAATCTGAGAAGAATTCAGGGACCTCCTTTTCAGTTATAAAACAGGAATCAACAAAACAACATCCTATGTAAAAATAAAAAAATAAAAAAAAGATTCTGATGATGTAAGGGTTCCGAGAGCTGTTTGTATTCAACTCAGGGAACAGCTGTCGGAATCCAGTTGTGGAAGGGGAGATTTCAGGAATCGACCAGACACACGTTGGTTCCCAATCTTTTTGCCTAAACAATCAAAGTACTTTAAACATCAATGTCTGTCATTCAGTGACGAGGATTGTGAGCTGAACATGACAGAAAATAGCTGTTTTTTAGTGTTTTTTAAGTTTAGAAAACTTCCGAAAACATTTTGGTTCTCTAGACCCTGAGATGACGATAACTCTATTGAGAGTTAAACAACAGTAGTATCATCACGTTTATGTGTATTGTATTTATTTGATCTGAACAACTGCTATTATATACAATAAACAAGAATTACATTTGTACAGGTGAACAGGGGCCTCAACACTGTTCTTACGTCCGTCACGCTTGCCCACCAAAAAAGCATTCGGTCGGTGTCACAAACCTTAGGTTCTTTCCCCAGTGGCTGTTGGTTTGTTCAGGCTTCAAACAGCAGGGGCTGCAGTTCTCATAAACGATGTCTGTTCCTCTCTCTCAGGACAGGAACCATCAACGAGGGTCTAAAGAGAACTCAGAGATCCTCTGTGAACGTGTCTCAACAGGAATGAGGTAAAGGTTTAGTGTGTGTATGTGCATGCTGAGGAATGGGAAGAGGCCCACCTGTGCAAACCTGTCTTAGATTGTACACTTTCTTTCTACATTATCAATTGTACCTTATCTTCTCTTGGTACAATTCATATGGCACAGTTTCGATTACAGTGCTTATGTGTGTACAAATTTGTTTCTGAAATGTGAACATAAAAAATAATCAAAATAGTAATATATTTTTTTTGATTTGAGGGTCTCCATACATTTAGGGTCTCTATACATTTGTATCTGTCTCTCTCTACCACTGACTTTGCGTTCACAACTCTACGCCTTCTCTGTGCCATCTCCCTTCCCCTGCTCCCCCAGTGGAGGGTGCTGTCTCTGGGCTGTAAGTTTTGCTGTGGGCCATTTTTCTCTCTGCCCTCCTCTCTCTTCTTCTTGCTCCCTCCCTCTTTTGCAATCTCTTTCTCTCTTCCCCCAGCCCTGTCTGCCTAGCTGAACTTGTCAGGCTGCCTCTCACACCGCTCAGAAGGGGACGTGAGACGGAGCTACAGCCCCAGCCAGTGTTGCCGTGCAGCTGCTCCCTCCCTCCACCGCGCCCCCTCCCCATCTTTACACGCACGCACACACATACAAATACACACACACCCCGCCTTTCTCCAGAGCGGTGGTCGCCATGGAAACGCCAGCCAATCAGCACAGGGAGCACACAGATGGGGCGGAGACCTAACACTCTCCCTCACTCATTTGCTCTCCCTCTCTCTCTCTCTCTCTCTCTCTCTCTCTCTCTCTCTCTCTCTCTCTCTCTCTCTCTCTCTCTCTCTCTCTCACACACACACACGCACAGTGTAAGATGAAAGATGGGATAATCACACGCATGCTGATCTGCAGCTTCCTCACTCTCACGCACAGACGCACACACACATGAAGCAAGATTGACACTTGAAGCACTCTTAAAACGCAGCCTGCAGGTCCGTTTCATGCTAGCACACAGACACAAACACATCCACACTCTGCAGATTCCACACTGATCGTAGACTGAAGGCAGAAGGTCAGTCTGAGAGCTTGATAGCATCCAGACAAAAAATAAACTACTTGTGTACCTTTTTCTGTAAACTTTTGTTTGTGCTAAGAGTCATACCATAAAGATAAAAAAATAATGAACATAAGAGAGAAGTGATTCATCGTTGAGCCTTTTCTCATATTCAAATGATAAACCCTTCTGACAAAGAGACACACATGCACAATAACCCAGTAGGCAACTTTCTTTCAGCAATAAAGTGTCAAAGATTTTTTGTTCTGGATTTACTGAACCATATATTTATTGAATGTCATGTTGTTCAGCTTAGCAGGTTTTTCTTATTTGTCATGAGCCTATATAAAGGTGTATATACTATAATAAGTAGGCCTATATTTTTTAGGCTTTGTGATGGCTGTGTTAATCCTTTGCCACTGTTGGGTTGCATGTTATGTTAAGTAAAACTATGTTTGAAAAGCTCTGAAGAAAAGAAAGATGTTTAGTAACATTATTTGAATTGATGGAACAGGATCTGAAAAACGCAATGTTCCAATAATTTCCAATTTCAGAATAAAGGTCCTTTAACATGCAATAACAACAACACAAACAAAGTTCACCCATTTAAATATCCTAGTATGACATAATAATATATGTTTTAATGTCCTTTATTTGGTCTATAATGTGTCGATTAAGTAGACGTGCTCAATGCAGCATTTATAAAGGGCAACTTGGTGCCCTAGTGCTCAAGAGATTCATGTCTTGGCTCTTAGGTTGAGATTTAGACAAGTTGAAAGATGGAGACAGACTCTGCCTCACTAAACAATAAAACATTTGGGCATCTGCCTCCATCTGTCTGTCTCCATCTCAAAACTTCTCTAGGTTGTCTAAGACACAGTTTGAGTTTGAGAACCAGGCAACAAGGATGTAATTGAATGCAACAATTCTAGGCACACCATAGTTGAAACCACACTATTGAACAAATGATTATATGTTCAGGCAGACTTTTTGAATTAATAGGCTTTACATAATTTTACTTTTTGTTTATTACTGGAATATGCTATAAACAAGAATGTTAAAATCTAGTTTTTGAAGACACTGCAATTGTGTGTTATTTTGTGTTGTAGTGTTCTGTCTCCATTGTTTCAGGTAGTGTTTGGAGGTAGTCTGCCAGCCAGGGGGCAGTCTGCTGTCTGTCAGGAGAGAGTGAAAGAGATATATATATATATACAGAGAGAGAGAGAGAGAGAGAGAGAGAGAGAGAGAGAGAGAGAGAGAGAGAGGGAGAGGGAGAGGGAGAGGGAGAGGGAGAGAGACAGTCACTGAAGGGCCTTCCAAGTTTCAGAGCCTCTTGGACCTTACAATGTATCCCTCCATGCCTTGTAAACAGAAATGCAATTTTTCTTCCCTGAGAGTTTTGCTGTCGAACCAAATATAGAGATGACTATTTCAAGCTACCAAGCCTTTACCGCGTATCCTCCCTCTCAGCAGTCTCACCAAGAGGGCATTTTTTTTCTGCTCAATGCTTTCTTCTCTTCCTGTATTTTTATGGCTAGCAGATCCAATTCTAGGGACGGAAAGGGAGAGAGACAGACGAAAAGCGAAAAGAGAGACAGAAACCAGGACAGAGAGGGTAGTGTGACCTAATTAAAAATGCCCACTGTGTGAACTGCATCTCTTTGATGCACATGGCATAGCCAGAAGACTGGAGAAACTGGCCTGGCTAGATTCATGTCAATGAGCTGAAGTTACCCAACAGGCTTCGAACTGGGTCCCATTGTTTCAGTACCTTGTTTTACACTGATGTCATATACATACTCTCACATGCTTCAGATATCATAGAAATGTTAAGGCATCATTGCCAAAGTTATGTTAGGTTGATTGTAATGGACATACACTAGCCCCTCACAGAGTTTGCCATCAAAGTACACATATTGTGAAAACATTAATGGAACTGCAATAAGCAAATAATAAAAAATAGTAGCCATGACCACACCCCTCATTTTCACAATATTGACAGAGCAAATATACATACACTATCATGAATACCAAGAAAATTACAACTAAAATAAAAATAAAATGCATTTATTACATGTGTTTTTAATTTGCCATGGTATGAGTAAAGAAAAACATTCAAACACCAAGGATACTAGATCTCCTCTGTGTGTGATACAATGTTCCCAGTAGATTCTTCACAGAAAATGATTTAGACCTAGTAAATATAGTCAGTGATTTGACATACATTCTTTGTTGAACATATTCCTATTGTAGCTTGAGTCAATGGAAATTATACATGCTGACATAATTCCTGAGACTGAAAATAAGGTCAAATATTTAGCTGATGACGTTGCTAGAGTTAATCCCTAGTGAACCAAGTGGTAGTGGAGGGGTTGGAGGATCAAACCCACATGGACATCTGCAGAGCAGCGCATCTGTCCTCTGTCAGGAACACTGCATACAAGTGAGGTAGCAGAAGAAGTGCTTGACGCAACATTGAATCAAGATGGCATTATGGAGCCGTGAATGTAATTCAGTGTCTCAACTGGAATTGTTTTCCTCCTATCTGTTAGTTGTCCCACAAAAAAAAAGGCATTTCATCTACATAGCAGTCACAATCACACACAAAAACATGCACACTCCACATCTAGACTAACTTCAGTGTTGCATTACTGGCCAGACATTGTACTACTCCATCCATCTTCCCCATGCCTTCTGCATCGATAGTCTCTCAGAAGCAACCCAATTATATTATCCATTTATGACATCCTTGTTCTGATTACCACCCTGCAGCACTCAAAACCTTGCCTCACTTTTGCATTGTTTACATAATACGATATTGACAAGTCGCGTGTGTGTTACAGATGACCTGCTGAATTCAGTGTCCTTAACAGGTCATGTGAATATGGCACTCTACTATCCACTATTTTAGCATGTTGCAGACCGTCTGACATTTGAATAGCCACCGAACAGAAACATTGCTCTCTAGTATTGTAGGCATTTGAGATGATGCCTAACATCTTTATATGATCTCTGCCTGGAACACAGTTCTCATCACATGTCCAAAAGAGGTAATTAACATCGCCAACAGGTTAAATTCTATCGGTCTATTTTAACTGAACTAACTGAACTCAACTGAAACATTTATTTTAGACTATAATGTCTCTATTCAATGGCATGTATGTTGTTGATGGTTTAGAACACTTGAAATATCCAGCATGCCACAGTTTTATGTAACAAGCCTTTGCTACCCATAGACAGAATGAGAGGGAGAGAGAGAGGGGGCTGGGCAGGGAGAGATAAAGAGAAAAAGAGAGAGAGTGAGAGAGAAAGCGAGGGGGTGGAGAGAGAAGAAAATAAAGCAGTACACAGAATAACCTCACTCACAAACAGCAGTCTTAGCAGTTTAGCGGAACTTGTCCTATTTTCCTCTCTTTCTCTCTCTCTCTATCTCTCCCCCTCTTTCTCTCTCTCTCTCTCTTTCTTTCTCTCTCTATATGTTCCTCTCCTTCTCATTTGTTTCTTCTCTCTCTCATTGAGACATGGGAGTAGCTGCTGATTCACGTTCCAACAAACAGAAAATCTCCTATAAGACAACCAAGTGAGAAAGAGAGAGACTGTTTTAGCAATTTACTTCCATAATTTTGCAGTATTTAGACTGTGGGCAGAGAAAACAATTAAATATTGTAGAATTAATGAGAAATACAGTGTGAAGGTGTGTACTTAGTAATCAGAAATGAATTACTAGAAATGCATTGGTGGGGTAGAGTGAGGCGAGTTAAGAGATTTGGTATGTGACCTGCACACAAATACTTTTCTCATGACGCTAACTAGCCACTTTGTCCCTATTTGCCGTCTCTTTCACGGTTTCCACATTTATTATTAGTATCAATTAGATTGATAAGTAGAATTGTATGTGGTTGATACAAGGTGTTCTGCTTATCCTTGTTCCACTGTGACCAACTTCTACAACACTCATGGGCACACTCTCACATATGTACATGCTCGTAAACGTAGGGAGTCAGGTGGCTGAGCGGTTAGGGAATCGGGCTAGTAATCTGAAGGTTGCCAGTTCGATTCCCGACTATGCAAAATGATGTTGTGTCCTTGGGCAAGGCACTTCACCCTACTTGCCTCGGGGGGAATGTCCCAGTACTTAGTAAGTCTCTCTGGATAAGAGCGTCTGCTGAATGACTAAATGTAAATATAAACAAGCACACTTAGTCTCAGCTCCAAATTCCTTTGTTTAAATGATGGATGAATTGAATATGACTATCATTATACTGGACCTTTTGTTGACAAAATAAAGTTGTGTGTGCTACACTGTTAGAAGAAAATGCTTAGCGATATGCTTTCCAACTTTAATATACCAGGGGAGTCAGATGGCTGAGCGGTTAGGGAATTGGGCTAGTAATCAGAAGGTTGCTGGTTCGATTCCCGGCTGTGCAAACCAAATGACGTTGTGTCCTTGGGCAAGGCACTTCACCCTACTTGCCTCGGGGGAATGTCCCTGTACTTACTGTAAGTCGCTCTGGATAAGAGCGTCTGCTAAATGATTAAATGTAAATACATTAGTTGTAGTACCAATATTAGTTGTCATCAGTAAAATAAGTCATATTCCTAGTTTATCTCTTATACCCCCAAAAATAAATAGGCCTATAAATATATACATGTATTTGCTGCCATGTTGAGTGGCACTAAGCAATGGAGCCATGGATCCATTCATTGGAGGTTAGAGACCAGAATATGAAAATGTTAGGGTTTGGGTTAATAATCTTGTTCCGCCGACAAGACCATCTTATTGCATGTTATTTAGGCAAAGTGACAAAAGTGTAGGATGTGAAGATGATACCATCATTGTAGCTATACTTAAGGAATCCTGTGAGCATGATTCCAACAGGATGGATTCAGCTTGTGAATTCAATCTATCTACTACCTATTTTTGTTTATTGAATTAATGGATTCAAAGTAAATCTCTACAAACTAGCATAAATACCTAAAGTTTTGTCCTAGAGCTGATGCATAGACAAAGTTGGGCAAAAGAGGGCAGTGAAGTGGGGATGTTGTTTTGGAATGAGCCACAGCCAAATCATTCTAAAATCGGGGTTGGCTCAAGAACACAATTGATGTTAACCAAAAACACACATACTCACTTGCTTTCTAAGTGACATTTTGGTCTTAACCTTTGTCAATGTAACAGCATGGGTAAATGTCAGCCTAATCATAAATCTCTTAAGACAAACTGTTTTATTTGTACTGGTGTTTAGTCACTCTAGCGAATTTCAGAGTTGTCATTCAGTGTAGAATAAATAACTTTTGCTTTAATTATTCCTGTACTGTTACAATATACTGTATAACTGTTAAATACAGTAATATACCCGATTTATCCTGATGATATCCTGCTAATAAACATGCATTTTCAAGAAACCAATTTGACAGGTTACAGGTGACTATGTTCAAGGTTTGTCTCAAATACTCCTTTTTAATACTTTATCATGTATTACATGCAGTGTATTCCTGAAGCATGTTATCATCATCCATGTTCATAGTAACTTATTAGCTGTCACTCATTCAAGCTGATACAACAAATGTTGTCTGTTTGGACAAATATGCTTGAGCCGTTGAGAAAATGTCATTTCATTTAATTGGAGTGCCTCATCAACACCATGTCTTTGCTCATAAGCTCACACCCTATTTCTTTCTTCTTCCCGCCGGCTCCACTCTTGTGACTGTTTTCTATGGATGCTGCTGTCAGTCTGGGTAAGCCTCCTACCATGGGGTGTCCGTCTGACTGACTCTGTCACCATTTACTGCTGCCTACCACATCAGGATCTCCCTTTACCATCACATACAGCGAATGCCACAGGGTTTGCCCAGACACTACACGAGGACAGATGGAGAAAATAAATAATGATAATTCAGGGAATGTCTGTGTATGTGTGTGCGTGTGAATGTTTGCACATGAGGGAGGATTGTGTACATGCCTGCATGCAAAAGCATGTGCGTGTGTGTGTGTGTGATGGTGTGTGCATGAGAGGAGAGAAGGTGCAGGAGACTCAGGGTGTGTTACTATACGTGGGTTCTTCTCTCTGTGACTGTGAGTTTAATGGACGGTTAAACAAGAGTCATAAATCAGCCACTGGAGGCACTAAAGCTGCAGCTTCTTGAGTGGAAAATACCTGACACACAAACACACACCCACTCACTTTCGCTCCACCTTTCCCAGGGGACTCCAACACACACACACATACACACACACACCGGGGCCCTGTTTGAATACTCTTTGAAAGCATCCTTCTTAGCATGAAGTCTCAGATTTAACTGATCTTTAAAATGTAAGCAGGTGCACATTTATTATCTATCCCGCAAATGTAACATTAAGGATTGCCTTTAGACATAGAAAAGCGCTATAATTATGCACTGGCAACATAAGGCCTTAAGTGTATTCTGTCACTATTAAATACAGTGGGAATGGAACCTGGTGTGGAAATGTATGAAATCGAAAGAACATGGAATGCGCTTTGCTTTTTTTCAATCAACCCTCAACAGGAACATGCCGGTTATTTAATGCATTATTTCAGGATATAGTATGGGAATGAGGAAAAATCTCACTAAGCAAATAGTGAGCTAGTGCAGTTTTTCAATGACGAGACAGGAAAGCTTGTTCCAGAACCACATGCATTATCCCATGTATCACCATCCACACAATGTGTCTTGTGTGTCTTGCCAAACTTGAATTTAGAATAAACAGAATAGTTGTCGAAATAAATTACCTTTTAAGACAAAGTGAAAACGTATAGTTGTGTACTAGTTGCAGGGTTGTAGTATTACTGTAGTAATTGTACCACATGGACAGAAACAGACTAAGAAAAGTAGGAGGGAGAGAGACATTGTAAGTGGGTATGACAGGGAGGGAGATCAAGTGAGACAAAGAGAAACATAAGTAGGGAGGAAGCAAAAGTGAGAAAGATGGAGCAAGTAGTGGACGGTTAGGTACATGGTAAAAGTGAAGAAAAAGAGAGTGAGTAGTAGAATGAAGAGACTGACAGACAGAGGAACATACTGAAAGAGGAAAGCAGGTAGTCTCTTCTCAGACAGGACAGAACATCGGAAACCACTTAGCACCTCACACAACCATGTTGGTCTCTCACCTAGCAGCACTGCCCAGCTGCTCTATTGATGCCATGCTGTCCATGTGACCTCTGGTCACATATTTATACAATCCTCTATAGTTTAGGGCTGCCCTATTCCTGGTGAGCTACCTTCCTGTAGGGTTTCACCAACATTTCATTCTAATCTGGCCCACCTGATTCAAATATTTGGCTAGTGGCTGAGCGGTTAGAGAATCGGGCTAGTAATCAGAAGGTCGCTGGTTCGATTCCCGGCTGTGTCAAATGACGTTGTGTCCTTGGGCAAGACACTTCACCCTACTTGCCTCGGGGGAATGTCCCTGTACTTACTGTAAGTCGCTCTGGATAAGAGCGTCTGCTAAAATGACTAAATGAAATGAAATATTTGGTAATTGGCTAGTTGAAACTAAATCAGGTTAGTTACAACTGTGGTATAGCCATAGTGTGACGGTTCTCTGGAAAGAGTGGGGCTAGAAATACTGTAATTTTTTCGATAGCTCAAGCACATTTGTCCAAATAGAATTTTGAAAACAATTAACAGCCCCAAATTGAATGATTTTGACATGTCATTTGAAAAGACTGTTAAAACAAAAAATGATTGACACAAACTCAACAACCGCCACCCAAACATACACCTTGAAATACTGTATCATGAAAAGTTATTTTAATCAATCATTACAATGGTCCAACAAATACTAACAACAATTATCAATACATAATGCTAACCCTTTTATATATGTCTTGGCAATTTGTTGAAACGTTATAGTATGTACTATTTAAAAAGCAAGTAGACACATCACAACATGGCATGTATTATTTGTATTATTATTATTATTGTCCTACAAATTGATGAGCATAAATCTCAAGAATCAAAAGGCTTTATTTATAATTTTTCAATTTTCTCCTTCACAAATCTAATGTACTCTGAAATACAGACAATATAAATAAAATACACCAAGCTATCAAATCTAAAAAAAAAGGCATAGTACAGTACACTACACATTCACTGTATTGGACCTTGTCGATCTCCATCTGAACCCATCTTCCTCTATGAAACGTCTACCGTTCCTTTGGCCTCGCCCCCTCGGCCTCTTGTGTGGTCCATCCTTGCAAACACAAACCCAGAGGTGACCTCTTTTATCCATGAATCAGCACTGGTTGTTGATTGAACAACAGTGCAAAGAAGTATTGCACACATGCAGAAGTGGTTCCATTGGTCGGGTAATTTGTATAAGTTGTGACCAACTGTTTTCATTTTGTCTGAGATGATTTTCTTTTACTTTTGCTATTTTGAAGAGTTGTGTTTACTGTTTCGCAAAACTTTGCGTTGTATTTGAAGTGAGGCCCAATCCTTGACCAGTCTAGCCTTGGTTTTGGAACTGAAGACAGGAAATCTGAACATTCTTCACAGTAACATGTCCTACTGCGTGAAAAACTGCATACAGCTTCATGCTAACTATCATGATAACAAAGTTACAATTGTGGACACTTTGTTCATACCCACACAAGATTTGGCCTGTGCCTGTCCTCTTGATTATCCAATTCTTTAGCTTTCACTTTTCAATCAATAATACAGTCTAACTACTTTTACAGCTATGCTAAATTCAGGCACACAGTGCCAATTAATTAGATTAGTCACAGTTATCACTATCATGTACACTTTTACTGGGTCTCAGTAAGTAGATACTTGCATGCTATTATAGCATTTAAGGGAAAAACATATAGTTTTGCTGTGAGTTTCTATTTTCTCCCAGAAAGAAGCGATCACAATAGGTATCAATACATAAGCCACTAGGGACTGTGACACGTAACACACCTCTAACAAGCTGAATGGTAGACCTACCTAACACTTCTTTAAAGAAGGTAGGTTTATTTGTTACAGAGGACAACACTATTAAAGCCATAGAGGGAAATGTAAATATAAAGATTTCCACAAGCACAAACTTTAGCCTACTTGCAGTCTAAGTAAACTACATTTAGTTTTCTTTAACTTTTTATGTCTATTATGGCATGTAAATAATTTTGATATTGCTTAAAGTAGTATAGTTTATAGTAGAGTAATATGAGAAGAAAGAGTTATGTGAGCAGTGAGGGTCTATGTGTTTCAAGATACAAAACCACGTATAGTAACCTATAATCATTGTACATTAGTGTTAGCCATAGCCATAGCCGTTGCATTTTGTTTTTGACTGGACACTGGGTGTATTTCACGCCTCAATTTTATTAGTCAACATTTTTTGACATGAGCTGTCAATGAGCCGACAGATTGGTGGTGTTGGGTTCTTGTGTCACAAGGAGAGCAGTATCCTCTCTGAGGTTAAAGTGTATTTGCTATTGAGTGGTGTATGCCAACTCATGGCCCCTATCTAGTGGAAATAGGTGTCTTAGTGTTTTAGACTGACTGACGCAGCTTCAACCATTCTTTTCCCCTTGTCTGTACTCGCCCACTACCCTACACTCAGAACATGGGAATACATTTAAGCATTGATCCTTACTCAGGTCCTATGGTTTAAGAGCCACGAGCCATGAGTTCACACCTGAGGTAAAAATACAAATAATTGGAATAATGTTACATAGGCTAACAGTAGACACTTTTCCAAATAAGAGGAATTGTAATTAAGTGAAAAGTGATGACTCATTTTTGAATAAATCATGCAAGCACTGTAGACCGACTTGAAGCAGGCAGTCCACAGGCACACCCAGAGCTGATTCATCAGAGGGCCTGTTTGTACGCATCCCAGCCCGGCCCCCTTGCTTATCTCCACTGAAATTCTTCTCAGGTATTTCTCTCTTTCTCTCCCTTTCTCTCTCTTTGTTCTCCTGCTCTAGTCTCTCTCTCTCTCGCTCCTTTTGGTCTTTCTTTCTCCTTCTGTACTCTCTCTGCTCTGTCTTGATTTTCCTCTGCATCTCAAAGTCTAACTGGCTTTTGAAGAAAGTGTGTCTTTTAATATTGCTGTCTATAATGAAAGAATGTTTCATTGGGTTGGTTAGGGGCTTCTCTGTGGAAAGAAGTGAGCATCAACTTGTTTTCAGCTGCCCCAGCAGTGGAAAGGCAGTCTGGTTATGTGTATAACCTACATTTTTGCAGGGAGTTTCCCTAATATATTCTAACACAGAAAGGGGAACTAATTTACTATTTCTCTCTCACAAACATTGCTTAAACTAGAAACAAGACAGTTAACCTACTAAATATTATTTTGTGTGCATGAGCAGACATTTTGAAATATAGCTGACAACACTGTTAATACAATACATTCTATGCTGTTTCAATATTTCTGTACAACCAAAAATTTTACACTGCTCCCACGGTCAAAAGTGGGAGGGTGGGCTTAAAGGACAGGAACCTGTCATTTTTGTTGAGACAAAGCAGTTTAAAGTTGTTTCTCTCCCTCCTTTTTCTGGGGCATTTTTTCTGCCACTGTCCCCCCTGGTGGGAGGGGTAAACCCCCTGTGTCAGACTTCAAAGAAGGCTCATAGAAGCCCCTCCTCCTCCTCCACTAACCCCCCCTTGCATTCATCTCAGACTAACAGCTTAACCGCAGAGTTCAAACAAGCTCACCCACGCCCAGCACCAGCTACACAGTTACAGAGCACACACACACGTAGTTACAGAGCTAACACACACACACACACAGTTACAGAGCTAACACATGCACACACACACACAGTTACAGAGCTAACACATGCACACACACACACAGTTACAGAGCTAACACATGCACACACACAGTTACAGAGATAACACACGCACACACACGCACACACAGTTACAGAGTTAACACATGCACGCACACACAGTTACAGAGCTAGCACATGCACACACACACACACACACAGTTACAGAGCTAACACACGCACACGCACACACACACGCACACAGTTATAGAGCTAACACATGCACACACACACACACACAGTTACCGAGCTAACACATGCACACACACACACACACACAGTTACAGAGCTAACACACACATGCACGCAAACAGAAGCAGATACATAGACATGTGTTTAAAGTATTCACACACACAGTTACACATTCACAATTATATGCACACACATAAACACAGGATTATGACATTTGACCAAATGTTAAAATATATACTTTGGAGAAAACACTCATTCAGTGTATAGTTTTTTAGTTGACCTACATATGTTTTACATATATGAAGTGCAAATAATAAAAGAACATGAAAGTTCACTTACTCACCAACCTGCAGCCCAGTACATGATGCTAATCTCTTCCTGCTCTCTTTTACTCTTCCCCCCCTTACGTACTCACCCATTCGCTCCTGAGGAGTTGTTGATAAATGTGTTGTTTGGACTGATGAATGTTGCCTTGTTGTGTCTGTGGAGATTAACCGCACCGCAGGATCGATAGACATGTGTAGAACAATCCTGAGCGATGAGTTTGCTGGACAAGGTCTCATTTGTTAAGAGACTTGTTAAATGTGTTGTAATGAAGGAGGGGAATCCCACCTTTCACCAGAGCTGTCAGTACCCAAAGGGTTGCTGGTTCACATCCTAAGTGAAATAGAGATATTCATCATTAGCTGATTGTAGAAAAAATGTTGTAGTCTACCAATCTTTGAAATATGGTAAACTCATACATTCTTTAAATGAATTAATGACATTAATTTATTCTCACCAATGTTTAAACACACAAATGTATCTGTGTATTTCTAAGGGGGGGGGGGGGGGGGGGGGGGTTGCTAGTGCCGCCATGTGTTTAGAATTAGCCCTAGCAACTAAGTGTTTGTTTATGGAGCGCTCTCGGGAATCTAGGTTGTTCCAGATTGCATATTATGCAATCATAGCATTATTTGGTGGATAACAATTTACAAAACAAGCAAAACGAGCAAAAACCCATCCTTACACTTTTGGGGAGGTTACAGAAACAGTTATATCTACAGGGTGGGGGGGAGTGGCGGTGGCTTTCCCCTCTCGAAATTGAAACCAAAAGAAATGGCTCAAAACTTCAGGTGACAAAAAAGAAACTCAAGGTCAAGAGTTAGGGTTGTCCATCGGGTTGTCCATTTTGTACAGTCAAATGTCTTCTTCATAATACAGGGAGGTCTAGGATAGACTAGTAGCCTAGGTTAGAATGGGCTCCTGTTTGCCTCTGTAACACTCCTTCCTGCTGCTTCACTCCAATGGTATGAGTCACAAACACGTGCATAGACTGGTTCGACAAGATTTAGGTACACACATGCTTGTGCCCACACACATTTTTCCTCTATCCCTCATTTTATTATGCAGTGCAAACACACATTCACTCTTAAGCTCTTACCTCACACACAATCAACCCCTTTTTGTCATCAGAAACACATAGGCCTGTGTTGATTTGTCTCAAGCACACTTCAACAAACACACAAACAGACATATACATCTTTCTTATCATCTAACCTGATGTAAGTGCCTCTATATATGGGTGAACAGCATTGATATGCAACTTCAAGAAAATTGATTGCTGAATTATTTTTACATTAAGGGCTTGTTTTTCTCCTCTCTCTATCATACTTTACCTTTGAGACTTTGGCTCCAAGCCAGACCCTTAGAGTTTGTGTCTAATATGAATAAGAAAAAGGAGACATTGAGAAGTGATGCAAAACACCAATGGTATTTGAGACTGTGAAGCACTCTGGGTGATTTCCCAAAAGAGGGCTAAGGAGATGTGCTTCCTGGGAGTGGTCCACCAGGACTTCTCAATCTCTGGTTCTCTGTAGAGACTCCAGATTATATGTATACCTTGTCTGAATCCTGTAACGATGAATGCTACCTAAAACAAATGACTGACTTAACTAAACTGAAAATATTTAGTCCTGTGATAGATCATGAGGAAGGTAGGAATGAAAGGAAGGAAATTCAAACATGACCATGCACAGCAGATGAGACAGGGACATGGTTGAGGGGGTATCGTTGGTTTGTATAGCAGTGCAGAAGACAATACTACAACAATGTTTTTGCATATGTTTACATGGATGTATTTGAGCATGTGAGTATGTGTGTTTGTGTCAATTCATTCTTTGAAATACAGTACAAGTCAAGTCTCAAGTCCTTGGTCACAAGACTCAGCCAAGTCTCAAGTCCCTTTTGACAATAATGTTCTGTCTGCTTCTTGTTAATCTTGAGTCAGACATGAGTCTCCAAATCTGTGTGTATGTACGTGTATCTGTAGGTTCATGAGTTTATGTGTATCTCTGTGTAAGTGTATTTGTGTGTTCTGTCCATGAGCATTGTCTAATGTTACAGAGAGAGTCAGTGTGTATGTGTGTGTGTGTGTGTGTGTGTGTGTGTGTGTGTGTGTGTGTGTGTGTGCGCGTGCGTGCGTGCATGTGTACGTGTGTGACTTTGAGAACTGGGAGGAGAGTGTACTCAGGCAGAGGGGAGCACACCACATGACTGCAGTCATACTCACACAATATTACAGCTTTCCTTCCACATCAATTCCCAACAGTAACAACATTCACTACCAACTTCACAGAAACTTCAAACACTACTGACATTAAATTATTACTGTATGAGACATTGTGAGATTTTAAAAATGCCTTTGTTAGTTTAATACAACTGTCTTTTTAAACCATGTTAAATGAAGCTTCTGTTCCCATTTCTGTTGTCATATGTTTAAGTTTTGTAGGCTGATTTCAATTCGCCTTATTGGTGCAGTGTTTAAATGAACATGTTTCAACTTCACTCTGCTTCAAGACTGTAAGCGTTCCTGGTATGAAACAAGCAGTTTCACAATGAGCAGGAAACATGACATCATCTTGGTTGGTAATTTCCTGAATGCAGCCAATCTGGTTTTTGCTTTGTTAACCCTGTGTTGGACTGACGCTTAAAAATGAACATTTGTGCCATTGCTTTATTATTGACCTAACCATTCTGATTAGGATGTAGTTATTACACACTAAGACCCTCAGTTTGTTGTGGTTTGATATGGTTTTATGGAACCTCAGTGATCCCAATTCAACTTTAATATTGTTAGGTATTAATACATATTTTTGAGATTTTAGGATAATCTATTGCTGTTCAAAGACAAATGACTCACCCTTTTTGAAGAACTGACATGTGTACACTGTATTTATGGTGAACTATCCCTAATTGCACACAGAATATCCCTTTGTGGACATTGATGAACTTTTTGATTAAATTAAATCAAAAGTTAATTAAAAGTTATTTTTTACCTTGTCACCTTTAAGCAATATTTGAGGAATTGTTAAAGAGTAACCACACTGTGTTGCATGAGAGAGTACCATTGCACTCTAGGCCACATAATGAGGGGATTCAGAGTACATTTCAGGTTAATTATAAATGTAACAACATTGAGTCATATAAAACTCATTCCTGGCTCACTTCACTGTTATCATAGTAAATCAGCATACTAACTGAATAAACAACTATTTAATACAACAAAATGCTGACAGCCATTCGGAAAGTGACCATTAAACAACTTTGGTGCAGAAAATGTGGCACCATGTACTTTCCCCTTTCTCCATTGCTCCCATATTAAAATATGTCTGAAGATGGAAAGGAGCCTCAATCGTAGATGACAGGAATCCACCTCACTATGGAGATTCAAACAAACCCTCAATCAATGATTTACCAAACAAGAACATTTAAGCCACAGTCCACACACTGTCCAGAACTTGCCATTCCTCCTTTTCAGACAAGGCCAGAATCTTTTATGGCTAAGTGCCATAATTCCCAGACCAGCAAGTGGCGCTGGAGATGTCTTAATTAGACAAAGTGATTTCATTTAGATGATAAAATGTCTACTAATGGGTTGCCAGCCTCTGGCTTCGGACTTATGATAGAAAACATCCACTGAGTAGGATTCTCTTCTCAAAGTATGTGCAACAGGAAGAGCAGCTCATGACACTGTCCTGGCTGAGTGAAACCTCTGCCTGTTACATTGTCAGCGCATTAAAAAGGGTCAAACACAGATTTGTGTTTATTGTTGAATATTGAAGATTTTGTACCATATCAATGATAATACTATTTACAACCCTATGACAAATGTTGCTAATAACAAGCCCAGTTTCTAAGACAGAACCTATTCTCTAATTATTTCAGGTCACAGACATTGGTCTCAAGAAACCATAGTCTGTGTCAGGAATACTGACTATTGACTACTGACTAAAAGTCATACAAAAACTAAAAGAAATATCACAATAAATTGTTTTCAAAATGTTTAATTTTCCACTTGACAGTATAGAGGAAGTAGCTGTTCTGTAATAAGCTTATTGGACTAATTTTGTCTTTCCTGCAGAGTTGCTTGAGGGAACATTACAGCCTTGTCAGTGTCACTTTTATTATTGATCAAACATTTCAGCAAGTTTGAGCCAACACGTGGAATATGTCAGGGAGAAGGAGTCTATGCTAGAGAACAATTAATTTACCTCAGTTACAATGACTATGGTCTCTCATATACACTTTGTATATTATCACATTAGCGGCAGAACTGTTGCATAGATGGTGAATTGTTCAAGTGCAGATATTTCTGGTCACTGATTATTTGGACAAACTTAAAATGTCTTGGATGCTCAATGATTGTAGAGCATATTCTCAACATTAAAATCTTCAACTCAAACATTTATCAACAAATTGTCTGTGCTAAAGCAATATTTTGATCTGGTTTACGAAGACAATATCTGCAAAAATACTTAATCTGTAATTAACTTATTTCATTTTGTCATCTATAAGGTACCCTGAAAAAATATATATTTGAACCAACCAGAATGGTGAAAATTGGTTGAACCAATCAGAATGATTGTGCTCTATGATGCAACACCTGAAAAGAAGAACCAAGAAAAAGAATGTAACCCTACTATACTGTGTGTCTGTCTAATGTGAGATTATGGTCAGCTCTATACATCCCGTTGCTCCACTTCCATATTCTGCTAATCTTTCACTAATCCTTGGTCACTAAATTTAGATATTCTGATGATCCAGTAGAGACTGGGGCAGAGGTTACTTTGCCTTCTTGCAGCTTCTGCCACATTTGGTTGGAAAGATGAAGCAACAAAAATGTGCATGGCCTGGTTACTCCAAGCTTCTTTATACTATTTATCTCAGCAGGAAAGAAAATGCCTGCATTGCACACCATGCTTTTCCTCTCTCTCACTCCTGCCATTATGTGTAAGACTCACATGGGCGGCAATCAACATGGTTACCAAGTTGTTAGAAATAGATCTTAGCTCTTGCAACCTGACAAAAATGTGTAAAAGGGGCTACAAAGCTATAGTAAATAACCTTTATACTACTCTGTAAACATGTAAATAAATGCTTTGTGTGACAAGAAGAGGTTCATGATTCAATACAAGTTTACCATTGTTTAGGGATTATATTAAAAAGCTGTGTTTGGGTTTTACAATTCTTTGCTCTCCTCTGTGTAAATGAGTGTGTTCATTGTGGAAGACAACATTTGAATGATTCATTAACTATGCAACAAAAGGGGACACCAACTAAAACATTTTACTCAGCATTCTGTCTGACACCTGATATCATGATTTCATACTCAAAAACGTCATATATTGTCAAACTTAACAGGACATCATTACGGCAGTGGCATACGACTGTTACATACTTACAGCCAATACCTCACTCCTACCTTCTCTAGCCATTGCTTGCAGGTGTGGGGGTGGCTCCTTGGCAAAAACACCCAAAGAGGCAGGCATGCATATAAGTCTGAACAGGTTGCAGGCTAGTCACATTCCTGGGGAGATGCAGGGAGGCAGCAGCAAACACAGGAGAGCACTGTAAAGCACATAATACTCGGTTCTCGTTCAAGAACATTGGCTCTAACACATAGAAGGTTGTAGAGATATAGGGGGTCGTAACACACACAAACACAAGCCTGCATGCAAAGTAAAATAACAAAATATAAAAAACATTGCCATACCCTACATACAAATAACAATGGTGTTGATACTTAAAAAAAGGTTATAAATAGTAAATTAGGGTTCCATTTGAGAACCTTTTCAGCTTGTCAAGATGTGCTTTTGGTTGTTGTTTATAAGATTCAGAACTAAAGTGTAAGGTTCAGAACCGGTTATATATAAATATGCAAAGAGAGAGAGCGACAGAGAGAAAGAGAGTGACAGAGAGAGAGAGAGAGAGAGAGAGAGAGAGAGAGAGAGAGAGAGAGAGAGAGAGAGAGAGAGAGAGAGAGAGAGAGAGAGAGAGAGAGAGAGAGAGAGAGAGAGAGAGAGAGAGAGAGAGAGAGAGAGAGAGAGAGAGAGAGAGAGAGAGAGATTATAGGTACACATTATAGGCTGTGTGTGCATATTCCAATAACTGCCTTTTCCCCCAAAAAAAAACATTAGGCTTTTTTTCTATTACCACGTTTTTTCTATTTTTTACACACAGCTATTGAGACTTCTTTCCGACCATTTCATCGGCACACTTTACGGGAATAACAGCATGCTTGCAGGTACTGTCATCTCCATGGAAACTGATCATTTTGCCTAGGGAGGGTGGAGGGATATGGAGAGGTCAAGACATTCAGTTTCCTTGGAAACTGCACACACTGCTCAAGCCTTGAGCCCGCCCTTCCTTTGACATGCGCTCTGGAGGGGGGTCAGAGTTTTTTAATTGGCTGAAATTCTGCCTCTAGGCTTAACGCCTCCTCCGTGACAGGGTCGTACACTCTTAAAGGGGAGAGGAACTCTTTTTTTACCCATTCATTAAATCCAGGACTATGCGATAGTGCGTCACACACAAACGTAAAAGTCAGTATATATACAGGATTTCCAATTGTGGTTCCAGACCAGTAAATTAATGGCCTCTATATAGGTTTATTTTTGCAGCACATCATAACACTTGTCAAACCATCTAGGCTACTGTCCAGTTCAAAACGTGAGGATAAAAGACAAACACTAGTAACGTTTTTTAGCATAGCATTTTTGCGTCTAACGGGCTATAGTCCTATTTTTCTTAGCATTAACTAGGCCAATAAATACCACCAGGTACAAAACCAATAAAATATTAGGTGTGACACATTGTCGCTACATTGTGTTGCATATGTATTCATATTTCGGGCTCTTGCAAAAGAAGATGAATTGATCGATAAAGAGAGCACGAACCTTACCGTACACACATGGTCATACTGTGAGTCTAGGACTCATCAATAGACTGCGACACACCCCATCAAAACAGCAAAGAAATCATTATTCGGGTAAATAAAGTAGGTTAATTGTTCTTTCATCTATCCAGATATATTCAAATAGGCTTCACAGACGTGCTGATCGAATACAAACGTGCTTCTTCTTTGCTAAAGAATTTCGCCCTGCGGATTGTTTTCGGTTCAAAGTGTCCAGGAATGATGGAGGCAAATGGCTCTCTGAACTGGCAACGGGCGATTTACGTTTTAGCTGATTACATTGCCTTTAAGTTCAGAAAGCATGTGCCTGTCTAGCACTGAACGCTCCGCCTTGATATTTTACCTAGGCTACAAGTCCTGCTGCAACCGAGTGCTTGCAAATGTCCCGTGTGCAGGTCCCAACTTCAAATCCCACAATGCTTTCATGGTCTGTTTCCCTAAATTGTCGTTGAATCATAAAGCGGAAACTGTAGTTTTCTAAACTCCAATTTGGGCTTAGCCTATATGACGGGAAAAAAAATGCGTGGTCAGAAATCCTGTTAATGGTGCGCTCCACAAAACATTTTAAGATTTAGAATTCATGGCCGGGGTCACAAATTAGCCTATAAGATTATAAGCAGTAACATATAGACTTGTTTACAGTTGTTTATCTAAACAGTTTATAATTGGTTAGGCCTACTTGAATTTGTAAACAATAACTGAACAATGCATAAAAACGCATGGACATAATTAGCCGGAAGTTCATTTTAAAAGTGAAAATACCAAAACAAACACATGATTCCAAAAGGAAGGATAGGGCAATAAAACTACAGGTATGTATGTGTAGATAGATAACATTTGAATCAGATTTTTTGCCACATGATAATTTTCATTTAGGCTATGCTTTATGATGCTGTGTTGTATGTATTAGGTCTGACATCTCTCATAATGAGTGGAATAAGTGGATATGGTTGCATGATGGTTGCATTAACAGAGTAGCATAATCAGCTGTGTAATGTGCCCTTAAGAGATGTTCTGGAACTATTGGTTTGTCGGAGATGTAACAGGAAAAACAGAATATATAATTGCTTAAAAACATTTTATATGAGACATCATTTAGTAATGAAATTAATGATGCAATCAATGGCAACCCATGTATGCTTATCAGTACCAAAACACGGTACAAATTATGAAGTGCAGTTAATAGAGTAAAGTAAAGTTGTGTTCCATTGGACCTTATAATACATCAATCTGTTTGGTGTCTGTTTTTCACAGAATCAAAGTGGATTTGTTTATTAGACCAAAATGTACTTGTTTTGATCAAAATGTAATGCAACAGATAACCAAGTTTATCAGACAGCCAAAATATAGCTCTTCAAAGCCCAGTACGAAGTTCATTTTATAAGAAATGTTTTTGGTTTCTAATAATTGCAATGTATTCTCTTTTTCTACCCACTGTGCTGTAATCACATGGAGAGCTCAGGTGTACTGTTAGGTGATGATGGCTCTTTATACTCTTTGGACTGATCCCTGATTAAAACAAAAGTATGTACAACATAGAGATACACCATGGACACTAAGGGGTCCACAGAGAAGGCTTCATCTCAAAGATACCACAGAATGTTTCATGATGAGTGGAATAAATGTATCTGCAACACACACACCTGGACATGCCTGCATGCTAAAAATACCCAAATGGCAGACACATCCACAAGCTGCACAGATTCACATAATCAGATATCTCTCTCACACAGAGACAGACAGACACTTACACAATACACAATATCCACCTGTGTGTAAAGAAAAAGAGGGGCTTATCACTATTCCAGTTCGGTAGTCTGCCTTAGTTACACATGCGGTTATTGATTTCTTCCCTCTCAATGCATAGCTAAGAGAAGGGCCCTCCGTTCCCAGGTATTGTTAAGATGCAGTGGCAGTTCTCCTCTATCTAAGGGAGAGTGAAAGTGTGCGTATGTTTGAGAGAGAGACAGACAGACAGAGGGGTGGTGGTGGGGGTATTGGAAAGGTGCATGTATGTGTGTGTGTGGAAGGAGAGATAGAACCAGAGAGGGGTAGAGAGGAGCAGATCTGAGACAGCGCTGGAATAGCTGTGCAGCTTTAGATGTGCTGTATCTGCATGATTCCCCCATCATTCCCCTTCAAGGATTTTCAAGCTGAGGTGTAGAGGAGGGATACAAGTAGCAAGTCGATGTGGTATGTGTTTATGTTTGTGGCTATATGGAAATGTGTCTATTTGTGTGCCTGTGTGTATGTACCCAAAATTCATAAAGTTTCAAAAAAGATTGTTTGCCACCCTACGCAACATGCTTGAAGATCCCATAACAATTTCCTGCAATCCTTACCTACTCACTTTTAATTAATTAGGATTTACAAATAAAGCATTTTAAGTTAAAGCCATTAAAATGACCACACAGGATCTAACTTTTGAGTTCTTTTTTTATCTTGATTTATTTCTAAATCAACCCTATAATATGTCCCTAATATTGGCAGCCCTGCATTTATTACTTTGTGCACCCTCTATTTCCCAAGTTAACATATCTGAGTGTCTCCTATTATTTTTGATGAGGTGGGAGAACATAACAGGAAATAATCTGAGAACATTCCTTCACACAGCAACTCTCTCACCTTGGAGTCATTGGTGCTTGCATGTGGCCTCTTCAGCTCACCCCTCAGGTTTTAAATGGGATTTAGATCAGGGGACTATGATAGCAAATGCAAAAGCTTGATGCTATGGATTTGGAGATATGTTTTGAATCTCTTTGCTGTCTGAAGATCCAATGACCACTTAGTGCCAGCTAAGGCAAACAGGTTTTGACTTAATGTCTCCTGGTGCTTGATGGACTTTGTTGCCATGTAGTCTAACAAAGTTACAAAGACTTTTGGACGTTAAATAGGGCGGCAACATCTGCGTTTGTTGTCAAAAAACGTCATTTTAGTTTAATCAGACAATAGAATCTAGTCCCAATTGAGGTTCCAATAACATTTATGAAACTCCAGGTACTTACATTTGGCTTTCTCCTTGAAACACTTCCAAATTACTTGTTATGGAGGTGTCTTTTATTGTTTTGAAGAATTGGTGACCCCTAAATGTAACTAACTTTAACAATGATCCAACTCTGATCCTTGAACATTTCTTTTGCCACAAACCTCATCACCATGCATGGAAGTAGAACACAAATGCTTCCTATTACAGGCAGGTTCATCACACCCCAGCTATTTTAAATGTATTCATTATTACCAAATAAGTTCGATTTCCAGCCAGGTGTTATATTTATATTCCAGAAAGTAATTATATTTGAATTGACTGTCTAATTTGTGAAGGTAAACAACCTTTTGTCTCATGTTATTTCTGGGTTCCTTTTGCCTTTACCATGTTTATTGAGGACAAATGGGACACTTCATATTTATTCCCCCACTAAAATCGGATGTCACAGCCTGTTTTGTAATTGGTCATGTTTATCTAGATGGCCAATACATATGGACTTGAATATAGATCCCATTGATTCCTCCATATAGGTTTCAGAGTTTCAGAAGGCATTTATTGTTGATTAACGCTATTACATAATGGCTTAATTTCTTGGTTTCAACAACACTAAACAACAACAACTAAACTATGCACTTCTGACTCTTGATCTTCTGATGTATTTTCTATGTTCCACTATTTGCTTTTCACTTTGGATAAAAGCTAAACGAACATGTACATCTGACATCTGATGTACATCTGACTTTTAGATTGTAATTGTCAATGACCACAAGTCTGAAAAACAAGAGCTGATTTCTTAGGTATGGTGATTTGCATATGGACTTGGATAATAAATAGTTGTTTTATAGGTAAAACATAGCTGAGATAAGGTCACTTCAACGTCTTGATCCTGTCCAAAAAAATGAAGAGCTCCAAATGTCTAACAGTTCTTGAAATAACAGTATAATTATATCATGCTTTATATCATCTTATACTGTATATTGTATATGATCAACTTAACAAACATATTGTGAGCATTACAGAAGCAGAACATATATTTTTGAGTATGAATATGTTTGATCAATAAAGTAATTATATAACAATGTAATAATGGATTTGTGTAGGATTAACATACACAAGGAATTATAAATAAATAAATAAAATCACTGGATGGACCCCCCCCCCCATTCTCATTTACTACTTTGAATTTTAGATGTTTTCTTTTTGTTTAATCTTTTTTGTACAAAACATTAGTTTGATTTAAGTTTATACGTTTGACACATACACCACAGTTTGACCTGACACTGTTTAGTGCATCTTATTCCAGCTTGATAAAGTCGATTTGGAATTTGAATAGCACAGAACAACCGCCTTACTCTGATTCGCTCTGAACGACACCTGAAGGCGGACTTTGCATGTCAATCAACAGCAAACCCGGGCGCTCATTGGCAGAAGTCGAGGTGGGCAGACTCATTCTCGAAATATATATACTCTGGCTAAGCGTTCGTAGCAAATGATTGCTTGCTCACACAGAGAGTGTAGCGGACAGCGTGTTCAATGTTTCTCCACAGAACTGACTTAAGCCTTCGCCCCCGAACGAAATATCGTGACTTCCACTGAGATAAAGTCGGTTTTCTTCAAAGGAGAGGAGGGGGAAACGACTAAATAATTACAATGATCAACACTATGGAGTGTGCAGTGGATGCACAGAGTCTAATTTCGATTTCTTTACGAAAAATCCACAACTCCAGGACGCAGAGAGGAGGAATCAAGCTGCACAAAAACCTCCTGGTCTCCTATGTGTTGAGGAACGCAAGGCAGGTCTACATGAACGAAAAGTACGCGGAGATCTACAGAATGCAACAGTACGAGGAGGTGATGACCGTCTGCAACGAGATCCAGGAGTTAAACCCCCTCGACTTGCCCGAAGACTGTGAGGAGCAGAGTGGGGATTGCTGCGGCAACGTCGGAGCGAGCGAACCGGCGAGTCTCTGCGGCGCGCTACCGCCTGTGTGCCACCTAGCAGCAGTGCAGTCAGCGGCGCACACTCTCTCACTCCAAAGCGAGGAGGTCTGCAAGGAAACAGAGCCTTCGTTCTACCGAAGCTGTTGTGCCGAGGCTTTCCCTGTATCGAATTGTGACTTTTCTCCGGTGAATAACATGCACTGCAACAAAACGACAGTGCTGGATTTGGACACACACGTAGTGACTACGGTAGAGAATGGGTACCTTCATCAGGACTGCTGCGCGTCGCTCCAACAGTGCTGCCAGGGCGCACAGACCCCATCAAAGAAACGCAAGGTTGACTTCGGTTATTATCTTTCAGATATCGAGGAGATTCCGGATTTTACACCATGTAAAAGAGCAAAATTCGAGGACTGTTCATATGCAAATTCGGAACACTTGGACCCGTCCAACATTTCCAATCTGATCTCGATCTTTGGCTCGGGGTTTTCAGGGCTAGTGAGCAGACAGGCGGACTTTGAGCAAGCCTTAAACGGACAATTCTGTAGCAAACAAGCCCTAGCGAGCCTCGGGGCATGGACAAGAGCTATCGTAGCTTTTTGACTCCATGGTAAGCTAGAATCAAACACTTTATGATAATTGTACAAAGTCTAAATCAAATCGACTTTATTTTTACACAAACCTGCTATTTAAACATTGACCAGTTTTTATTTGTTGGGTTTCGTTTTTTACGGGGAGGGAGAGAGAAAGGTTGTAGGCTACCACATGTGATGTGCAGGCTTTCCTTTTAAACCGAAAATGTCGACATACACATTGTGAATTTTATCAAACGAAGTACATTTCGTTGCCTTAAACCCAACGCATACTACTGCTAGCTGTTGTTGCAAACATTCAAAGTGGTTGAATGTCTCTTTCGCATATTATGTTCAAGAATTGCTCTCATTTAAAAAGTGTAAACACAATACTTTGAGACACTATACAACGAAGACCCAATATTATGCTATTGCCCTCTACACAGTCTAAAAATGTGTCCATTACGATGGCTTAGCTAAATAGTGTGTTCTGTAAACAACAAAGCACATGTATGTAAGGCTTGGCTTCATAACATAGGCTATTAGCCAACATATCGTATATTGTGTGTCTTGGGATGAGCATTGAATAAAGCCTTTACAAGCAGGACCTATGGCATGTTTTGATCATAGCCCAAGTTTAGAGCAATCAATGTTCAGACCTAAATATGAATCTTAAAGCTCACGAGGGATGGGTACATCAACTATGAGCCATCTCAATTGGCCCAACTTCTATCAAGCCAGAATTGGAACCATGAATTACTCCAACTCCCAGAATGCACGAGGAATCGAATCAATCCAGGTATTTTTTGACAGTTTTGGTCTGTTGAGCATAACCCCTCCCCCTTAATCTTTCACAAAGTTTGACCGAGCCTTTACAGTAATTCATGATGCCAACATTACTTGGTTTTGTGAGTTTTGTTTAATTTTCTAAAAATCTTAGACCTTTTGTTTTAAAAAGGCAAAATCATAATTTAGCCATACACCCACACATTATATAAGCACTATGTGTACTGAAATAACGTTTTCAGGCGTTCTCTCCATATTTGGTTGGTATTCTTGTATTTTTGTGCATATTAAATTGTATATCACCGGGTAAAACTGTTTTAGAACATATTTGTTAAAAATTTATAATCTTAATAAAAAATGAAAATTATTCTGTCTTGTTTCTTGTATTGCCACTCACTTGAGACCTTAGCCTACACACATCTTGGTCTTTTCATAATGTGACAAACACGTGAGAATATTAAGGTTATAATTGGGAGACTGTTTTACCGAAATTTACCGTTGGACTCGGCCTACACAATAGATAGTGTACACTTTAAATCATGATAGCGTATATTAAAACATTACTACATATACAACTTGAATAAATGACAATGATGCATTGTAGGCCTAGGCTAATGTTTAAATATGCAAGACATCCTGTAAGCTATATTTTTTACATTGAGTGATAGGCCTATGTCAAAACTGTTTTGTTTTATAGCAATATCAACTAATTCCACGTTTATTCTCAGTATCTCGATACATTTGCATCTTTATTGACCGCAGAAAAGCTTTCAAAACGCTTAAAAACGTTTGGTTAGTCTAAATCCCATACTCTCGCGGGTTGTGAATCTGCTGTGAGCTTTGCGGAAGCAGCCCGCCTTTTTGCCAGATATCTTTTTTTACCCAAAACTTGCAGTCGTGTTATCTCTGCTACATGCCACTTGGTGGTGTTCTTCAAAATCAATGAATGAAGGCTTTAGAGAGCCTGTGTAGCGGCACCTCGGGATGACCTCGGCTCCGCTGCCCTCATCCCCCACCCCCGCCATCCCACCCCCTCCTCCCTCTCACCCACCCCGTTTCCCACCCCTCCTCCTCTGTCTCATTCGTTTTTATTCCAACCAGAGACCTTTCGACTCCTTTCAATGAGATACCGCAGTAGGCTACGTCCAACATCATACTGCTACGTCTCTTCAGTTCTCGTGACTATTTTCATCGTTTCTCCATATTTGACGAAGCTTAGTCTACATCTCAATAACGCAGTCTCTAGGACAATACTAAAATGTGTGCCACTTTTCGGATTATTTCAGTTGTAGGCTATATCCTATAGTTAGTTAACATTATCTTAACTGGAAAATGAATAACATGTAGGCTAGGCTACAGTACTAAGGAATAATGTGCATTTTCTCAACCTTAAAGGCTACATAACAGCCTGGAATGCGTTTTTTTGTTGTGTATTAGCATATGTTAAATGTAGGTTATGGGCGAATAGTCCTGTCATACAATTTGCGCGGAAAATATTTTTTGAAATTATTCTAGCCTAAATAAACCTGCAGCAGCGCACTCCCACAGTAAAACTGTTATGAACAGTTGGTTTCGTTCGTTTCGTAGCGTAGAGCGAGCTCCTCCACGTGGTGTGAAAAAGAACAACGTTTTGATTTGTAGAATGGTGCAGAGACCGAATATACCACAATCTCCTTTCGCATTACTCAGCAAACCATTAACTACGCATTTCAGGGGCCCCAAAGGTTTTCAGATGCATGCACCCAACAACAACAATGTCCCAAATAAATAACATTAATAGCAACAACAATAATAATTGTATACACACACACACCCTATACTAAGTAATTCTGTTCCTATATGTTTAACTTTATATGAATAACATTTTCAATTCACCCTTGGCTAAAGAGTGTCCTGACTAAGTAATTTGTTTACCATACTAGTATGAATGGAGAGGATACATAAATAGCATACTGAGAACTGCTAGAACTGATGATTTAAAAATCATGATGTTGTGCTCAGGCGGTTTGCTAGCAGTGTTGTAATAAATGAACGTAACTACTTAATTGAATTGCTGTTTGGTATTGTACTTTAGACCTTTTTACAAGATGTCTCTTAAGTTAGCCTTGTTAACATGAATGAATCTAAATCATTCCCTTTATTAAAAAAAATGCTAATTGGCAATGACATTTTGTTGTGCCACTGTGTGACTTCAACTGCCTACTTCAAGACAAGGTTAATGCCAGGTTTAGGTTGGGATACTGCATGTAGTTAGCCAACACAACAGTAGCTGAAATATGGATAGAAAGAGCACAATTTAAGTATTGATATGAATAACCACACTGAGATAAAGAATGAGTGACCACTATCGTGTTAATGGGAATTATGAGGTCCCATGTTTTCCATTTTAAAAAGCACTTTAAAGCACTTTATGACATGTTAATGTGGAGGCTGGACTCTTAAGTACCCTGACCAGTGGTGAATAGCTGTTTTTTGAAGTACAGTAGACCAACACCTCTAGTCCTATAGCTATGAAAACTGTGTATTTAAATAATTTCGATAGTTCATCTGTAAAGTTAGGGTTTTGGTGGTCATTTGAATGTCCTTATTTTTGCAGGTTTCAACAAACCTAATTCACCTCATAAAACATACAGTGTACTCAGTGGACACTGATATACTCTAGGTATCTACTGTAAATACAAACACATCCTTTCCTCATTGAGACATCTCACCTGAATGATTTGAAAACATCTGCTTATATGTAACTAATCCAATCATGGCACTTCAGCCATATTTTGAGAGTAAACAATTATAAAAGATTATGCATTTAATCTCCACTATGTGAACTTTTGAATTGGCAAACACACATTGTTGATGACACAAGCATTACTGGGAAGGCTACAGAAGAACTGCAGTGGCAGTCTAGAGCTTTTCAAGTTCACTTGATAGGGCCATGTAGTCATAAGAAGCAGCCTAACCAATCTTCGATAGTGTTAAGTGATGGGAAGTCTGAATGTATTTACAAACTTACGCTTATTCGATTTATTACCTGTTTTGTAGTACTTACAGAACCATCTAGTAAAGAAGAATCAATTACAGACTATTTTTGTTTTCATCCTTTTAAATAAAGACAGTTTAAG
Source organism: Osmerus eperlanus (assembly GCF_963692335.1). Taxonomy (NCBI): domain Eukaryota; kingdom Metazoa; phylum Chordata; class Actinopteri; order Osmeriformes; family Osmeridae; genus Osmerus; species Osmerus eperlanus. The sequence continues at coordinate 7,477,502 of NC_085031.1, forward strand.
GAAATTTTTAGAGTATGCTCAAAATCAAAGCAATTTCTGTGAAAGAACATTCCAACAGCAAACGTTAAAAAATGAGTAATATGACTTACATTCTGTGGAAAGGCAACAATGACAGTGAGACATTTGCAACAAAACTGCACATACAATTGACCAAAACAAGATGGAAAAATCTGGATTGTTCAAACAAAACCACACTGCTGAAATATGAAAACAATTCAGAATTCTTTTAAATGCTGAATCTCTTAATAACTAAGAGTAAAACGTATCTTTCTAGTTACACTAAGCACAAGCACTTTGCTTCCTGCTGTGTGCCATGTACCAAGGACCATCCAATTTAAGTATGTTTTCAAATAAATAGAGACTTATTTATGCTCAGTATTGCAATGTTTAGTAATTTACAACTTTTTGGACCATATGCACACACAACAAAACAAATCATTTCTGGCAGTTGCAACATTCAGTGGGAAATGTATCATCTAGAAGCCTAACTATGAATGATGGGTGGCATTAATTACAATTGTGTGGAACATAAGACGTGTAAAGAGACACCTAATATTGGTTATTGTATGCTACTGTTGGTTGGGTGGTGGATTGGGTGTTTGGTCTTTCCATCATACATGAGGTCTCTCAATGACACGATTAGGGCTTCACAGGTTGAATAGAGAGGAGGCTGCCAAACTTGAAGTGCTGAATGACTGGGAACTTCTCCAAGCACTAGACATGGCGAGGAAGGTAAAGAAAGGGGGACAAGGGAGATGGAAAAGAGAGGAGAAAAGTTGGAGAAAAAGACAGGAAACAAAAAGGTGATGAGAAAAGGATTCTTGTTAGGTAAAAGGAAAATAAATATATTTCCTAAGTTACATACCACAATCACTTTGAAACATTGTTGTTTTAGGTGGTTCACCTTAACTCTTGAAGTGCTCTACTGTCTAAGCAAACACTACATTTCCACCACGGCATGCAAACTGGTTTACTTGTGTAGTGGTAAAACTACATTTATGAATGTGCCTTTTGCAGAGTTCCCACCTTATTTTCAACATCAAATTCAATTACTTAAGTCAAAGTCAATGACATGTTCTGTGAAACATCTTATGTGAAACTGTGGCCACTTTCCTGCACAGGTATTGCATGAGACTAGTATATAACTGAAACCCATATGAAATGTTGGTATAGAATGTATGTTTTAATATTAAATGAGCCAGAGTAAGTCCTGCTGCTCTAGAGAAAGTGAGCGTAATTTCTTACTCTCTGATGTAATATTAATGATCATATTTGAGGACTACCAAATGTAATTCACACAAAAAGTAGTATAATGTGGCAATTTTAAGACAATAAATCTGAAATGATCCAAATTATTTCAAAATTTGCATGATAGCTGTTAGTGTTAAACTTAGCTTTCAAAATAGTTGGTTAAGCTCAGCCCAACATTGATATGACTGTGTGTGAAGAACACCAAGGTTTTCAACAGAGTAGGATATTTGCGAATACAAACTTGATAATACACCTACGACATAAGAATGATGCACTTAATGATGGAACAGATTGTAAACACATAAATGCTGTTTGTAAACCGTGATAAAGCTCAATAAGTGTATTTCTAACATGGAAAACAGTGTTTTAGGGTTAGCTGGAAGCTTAGTTACCTGAGACAACAGTACACCTCCAAATTCTTACATTTGGTCTTATTTGTGTTCTGAGGGTTCCTACCTTGAACAACCCCAGGGTTCCCAACTTGAGTAGATACTACCTCAAACTTCTTTCATTTCTCTTCTCATGTGATTGGGTTAGCTATTCTCTGGATGTGCCAATCTAATACCAAAATAAATGCCAGAACTGGAGCCTTCACCATTCAAAAGTAAAACACTTAAACAAGTTTGGGTGAAGTAGTACCTATAAAAGGGATGGGGGTAAATACAGTGTAAATATTTAAACAAGTCTAATCAAAGATCAGTAAAATGGTCCTTGCTATTAATTTAGGTAATTAATTGAACATCAGTATCATTTTCAGGACGACGAACTGAAACAGGATGAAATACTAGCCTGACGAAGAGATTATGCTAATTACTTTTACATGGCAGAAAGTGTCAATTTGTTCTCTAATGTTTGAAAGTATATAACATCTATTTACTCTACTTTGTAAACTTCAAACAACAACTCCCAAAGCATCATGAGCAAAATTCAATTATAGGTAACATAACTACCCAGTATACACCTGGATATACATATTATTTCATTAACCAACCATTTAAAGTGGCTTGTGGATAGTTTTAAATCATTAGTAAATGGTTTTGAATCCTACACACTGCGATACAGTACGTGTATGAAGTTCAGGAGTGGAAGGATAATAAAGACTACTATTTTAACTTGAACACCTCACACAGGGGCGTCTTCATTACTCATCTGTTTCATAAATGGCTCATAAATAATGTTTTTTAGAAAGTCACTTGGTGTTACTTAACTGTTCTGAGCTGAATGTTTGGTTTTTGAGCGCCAGCAAATAGGGAAAGAGACTAGCTGAGGTTGAGAGAGTGACAAACAGAGACAAGGAAAAAGATGGAAATACAAAGAGAGAAAGAGGACAAAAAAGAAAGTAAGGGTAATTTCTGAGAGAAGCATAATGAGGGAAACGGAGAGATTCGGAAAGAGAATAGACCTACAGTGAAAGCAAAATATAGATTGAAAGCCACAGAAGTAGAGGGAAAGAGGCTGAGAAGAGAGAGGAGCCTGTTCCCTGTGTGTGTGGGGCCGGGGGAGGGAGAGTGGAATGCGAGCCTGCTGATGGCTGCTCCAGGCTTGGAAGGAGAGGGGGGAGGGGTGGGGGTGAGAGTGGATAGTGTATGGGCGGAGGGTGCGGGGGAGGTGGGGGGGTGAGAGTGGATAGTGTATGGGCGGAGGGTGCGGGGGAGGTGGGGGGGGGGGGTGAAGGCAGACAGTTTGGCCCCTCAGCTCTGGGAAGAGTCACAGGCTGCACTCGAAAACACAGGATGTGGGCTCACAGGCAGGAGAAGGGGGTGGGGCCCACACGCACACACACACACACACACACAGTTCTTTCCTCTCAAGTTAACCCTTTATTGTCACACTCCCTCTCAAATTGGAAGGCGTGATAAAATCACTCCTTTTAAAGTGTACAGCGAAGCAAGGTGTGGCTAAAATATTAAAATTAAAACCTTAAAACTACAGAACCCAGATGCTTACACAACAAACAGATTTGCTCATCCACAAAATGAACAAAAGTAATGACTGAAATGTAGGTTCTCTTTGAATGTGTTCCTCAATTATTAGCACAGGTGTCACTGTGGTACAATAGAACCAACTTAAAACCTTGATTTTTGGACAATCAATCTGACTGAGCGAGTATTTGGCCAGTGTTTGAGGAAAATATGTATGTATATATTTTAAGAGTAGGTTGGAGAGGAATAAGAAGACAATTAAATCTCTGGTTGAGATTTTAAAATATGTTGATGTTAATGTGCTGAATATGCCTATAAGAGTGTACATGTATCCTACCTCTGCTTTGTACATTCGGATCAAACCCTGGTTGACTTTGGACCAATTGGGAACAGCGCTGATGTTCCACAACTGGTTGGAGTGCTCGGCAAACGGACCTGTCTTCATCTACAGAAAGAGGATGAAAGAAAGAGACAGAGAGAGACACGGGGAGAAAGAAAGAGGGCCAGGACAATGATGGGGGTAGGGAAGGCAGGGTTGAAATAGGAGAGGGGAAGGGAAATATATGAGATATAAGGAGTTTAAATATATCTGTTAAATTCAGCACACAATAGACTTGTGAATGGATTAAAATAATGAAGTAGAGACAAAAGTAGGAGGAGCAACAAATTGACATTTGACCTTTCAGTCAACAATCAAATCATATTTGTTATTTAGGACCTTATATTATGCTGTGTGTCTCAATATATTTTAAGAATGAGGAAATATTTCAACTAATTAATACCCTGGATCTGTAGGGACTCTTCCCATAACCCCCCTTCTTTTCCCAGCACCTCCTTACCCAGAGGGCATCTTTTGACCTGGGCAGGAACCCCAAGTTAGTCTCTGGCTTCCCTCAGGCCTCCATCCACCAACCCCCCTCTTAGACTACACCATTTGCTATGGCCTCATGCGAGGAAGGAAGGGGGGAGGGGAGAAGAGAGAGATGGGAGGGAGGGAGAGGGGGATGGGGGTGGGGTTGAAGGAGGGTCCCTTGGGGAAGGAGTGATTCACAACAGTATGTGGGGAAGGAAGTGACTCATGTGAGCTTAGGACTCCACACACACGCACGCACACACACACACAATGTGTGAGCATGAGTGTAAAACAGAGCAAGTACCCATTTGAGTGTCTGTGTGCATGGGAGAGCATGGAAAAGGAATGGAATGTGCTGAGGGCATACACATACAAATAAAGGAGCTGGCAAGGTCAAGAGACACAAACACACCAAAAAGTGACAACTATGGTATTTTCCAGGTTCACACAAAAGCATAAGCAGAAGTAGAGAAAAGGAAGGAGTGACATTAAAATTGAGAAAAATGATCTTCAGTTGAGTCAGGGGCCCTAAACCACTTCTCTCTTATTTTATGCAGTTTCCTCTATTTCCCCGTCTTTCCTTTCTCCACCCCTTCTTTCCTTCCTCTGCTACAGGAAACTGAGCCAGAGAGGGGAGGGGGGGCGGGGGGGTGGAGGGACCGGGAGAACCGAGACAGTCTGACACAACATAGAGAGAGGGAAAGGCAGACAGAGTGAAATAGAAAAAAAGAGCAGTGAGACAAATAAGACTCAAACACACTAAAAGAGATCCATACAACAGACAGATTGTGAGAGGCTGACAAACACAGAACGAGTCCTGGTATCAGGAAACAAAGAGAGGGCCCACCAGACAGAGAGAGAGAGAGAGAGAGAGAGAGAGAGAGAGAGAGAGAGAGAGAGAGAGAGAGAGAGAGAGAGAGAGAGAGAGAGAGAAAGGCCCCTCTATGCAGCTGTAGCATCTTCTCTTAACGTAGCCTGTTGTTGGGAAGGAGGTGGATGGGGAGGAGGGAGGTGAGTGGGGAGGAGGGAGGTGGATGGGGAGGAGGGAGGTGGGTGGGGAGGAGGGAGGTGGATGGGGAGGAGGGAGGTGGGTGGGGAGGAGGGAGGTGAGTGGGGAGGAGGGAGGTGGGTGGGGAGGAGGGAGGTGGGTCGGTGGGGAGGAGGGAGGTGGGTCGGTGGGGAGGAGGGAGGTGGGTGGGTGGGTGGGGAAGAAGTAAGGTGAAAGGTTCGGGAGGGTGGGAGACATGACATTGCTGCTGCCTCCTCCCCCTCTTTACTCCCCTCCATCTTTTACCCCAACCCTCCATTATTTTTATTTTTTTTAATAAATTCCCACTCCTTCTTTGGTCAAGTATCCCAGCTAGCTAACTCATGTAAAGTTATATAGAAACACACAACCTTTTCCTTAGTGTGTGCTTAAGGGTCTTACTCCAGAACAAGAAAATCTGTCCTACATAAAAGCCTGTCCCCCCCCTCGTTTTTGCTTTGGCCTTCATCCTCATTTTATTTTCATTCCTTTGACATGTGTGATCCTTGTGAGACATTTTCCTACTCACCTCATTTATGAATTTAATGCACTCCAGAAACATGTAGTCCTTGTAATTCTCGTTCACCACTTTCTCGTCTACAAAGTGCCTTGGTTCAAGTGTAGGGTGATCTGGGACAAAGGGTGGAGAGAGAAAGGAGAATTGCATGTACTTACTCGTTTACACCACTGGGTGTCCTCCTATCCCTTCACAAGTATGATAAAAATATGATTTATTTCCTATTTAATTTAGGAACCATCATTTAATTTGAGATTTTTCATTGAACTTTCCACATTCAGTTTTCATAACCCTAATCAAACCATGACTGCAATGTATATTGTATGGACAAGGTACTTGGACAAGTAGAAGGTCAATTTAGCTCGTATGTTAAGCCCTGACATCTCAAAGGATTACATGGATAAAAAGAAGCTATTCAATGCGGACAGTTATGAATCAGTGATTTTCTCATAGTGACTTAACCTCAAGAAGGATACATTCTAAGAGTTTTTAAGCAGGACAAGTGAGAAAAATTTACAAAATGGTGTCAGGATAGGGTTCTTACCTACGAACTGGGAACTACCCCATATAAAGGGGAGAAATTGGAAATCGTCTAGCCCCCAAACGCCTTGGCTGCCGGCAGGCTCCATTCTGTAATAGTGCTGAAGCTTTCGCATAACTGCCAGATACCTGACCAGGTGAGATGGATACAACACTGCTGAATTAGCAATGACAGGTGCTGATTTTTAAATTAATTGGCATTTTTAGTTGGTTCACACACATAGAACATTGTTTCTTTGAAACAAGAGCACACCCTACCTCTCGAACACCTTAAAAACGATGGCCAACTGGTCGTCTACCCTGAGAACTCCTATTTTGCAGAGACAGCAAAGGAAGGTGGCAAAGGCTGCTTCATGACCTGACAACACAAACCCCCCACCCCCTCAGTCAGTTATCTTCTACTTAAGTACCCATTACATTTAAAACAACTGACAACTACTAAAAAGGTGAAAAGGGGGTTTTGTGTGCAATGTCTCTCGCATCAAAATGTGGGGAGACTACATGTGTGATTACCTGTTCCGTAGTCTATTCTAATGGAGTTGCCCACAGCCTCCTTCAGATACACAGCTATCTCTGGAATTGCTGCACTCTTGTCTGCCGGGATCACTTCTGCAACCAGTGTCTCTGCCTCCTACGCACACATCATATCTTAAGTTCTAACTTTTTTTTCACCTCTAAAGCATGTGTTAGTGCATGTGTATGTACAAACCTGGTCCAGCTTGGCATACCAGGTCCTGTAGGCTTTGTTGCCAAAACGTGAAGGCTGGTCTACGGGGGGGGTCTCATCAATCCAGCGGTCTAGTGTGTTCAACAGACCCAGTAACTTCTCTATCGTCTGAAATAGAATGCTTCACCCTTATTATTATTAGCATGAGTCTCTTAAGAACTATTTATCATTTACAATGACAACCTATTCAAAATAGTAAAGTATAAAAACCAACTGTGAATTAGCACACAAACATTTCTCTAAACAAATTGTGAAAAACATGTTATTGCTTTGCAATTGGCAATTGGGCTTTAACATGAAGCACTATTTTTCCTCTTTTGCCATTCATTCTCAGCTTCATCTATTTTCTCTCTCTCCATCTCTCTCCTTCTTTGCCTCCAGGGACCCATTAGACAGAAAGGGCGGCACCCATCTTTCACACCCTGAGTGACAGTGTTGCTATGGCTGTAGATATTGCCCTACCCTCCCCCTGAACAAAATATTCCATAATTCATTAGCAGTCTCCAGAGCAAGGCAGACTGCATGTGTCTGTCTGTATGTGTGTTATTACATGTTTCTGCATGTGTGTGTGTGTGTGTGCATGCGTGTGGAATGATGTATCTAAAGCAGGATACCATATTTGGAAAAGCTCAGATAATGAGAAGAGATCATTTTTTGTTTATAATGTGGCAGAATTTTAGCCTGTTAAAAAAAATACACAGAAAAACTAAAGGTTCTTGCCAAATATCTGTCAAGGTGTGGGTGCCATGCTGGCCCGGCTGCACATAGCTAACCTGTACGGATCCTATCAGCCCAGCGTTAGATCCCGTTTCCCATAGCTCACAAGGACATTCTCCTGCCTATGTAATCCACTTATGTCAGTGACACAACATCTACCACAAAGTTTCGGCATTGCAATGAAGCAAAAATGTATCAACCTAGCCCACATAAACCAAAAGATTCCTACACATTATGATCAACAGAGGAGTCACTCAATGCTCTCCATAAAGTAACTGAGGATCATTAGGAGCCCAAGTATCACAGCACTGGATCTGTTGTTTTGATAGTTAGCACATTTTCTAATGTATCAGTGTAGAGTTGTTGCTAAGAATTGTGGTTGTACATCATCAACTTACACTGCATAGTATCTAGTAAAAACACAGAAAGCATTTGCTTTTGTGCATTAATCCATTATTTAATTTGCATTTCAATATAAACGTACACATATATTTACAAGAACTCTCTATATTAATGTTCAGTAGGAACTTAATGCATTTGTTATACTTTGGGTACAAGAGAGTCTAAGTTTGCCCATGTGTTTACACCCAGATCCTCGACCACCAGATTGCCAACTTTAATTGTGCTTGACAAGACAAGCAGTTTGCACATACCTACCTCAGACACTTTGTATTCACATGTTAGCTTCTTCCCCTTCACTCCCTCATTCATCGTCAAAATGAATCCCATGTAGTCAGCATACGCCTTTGGAGCAAATAAGAAGTAATTATGTAAAAATGTTGGGGTTGGTTTAGTCTTAAAATGATTTAATCTAATAAGAGGTTGAAGCTACTGTAGGCCAAAACAACATGCTATGCTGTTTGTGTGAGCTACCTGTGAGCGTTTCCATTTCCCCATGTCCGGAACCATGCTGATTTCTTTCTTTGGCACCATGAAGGTAAGATTGCTCAGGACTGGGACCAGGTCATCTTCAGGGGAGGATCCTCAAGTAGCAGGAGACAAAATCATAGAAGATTCTTAAGCTACATGCTCTTCTCTCTGAAAGTGAATAGTTTTCTAATATTTCAGTCAATTTCATGTGGTGCCTTGCACACCACCTGTGGTTTAGCTAATCTTGTAGGATTTAAGACTTTGATTGCATACATAATCAATTGTCCAATCTAAAGCATGTCCTCATCCCACAGAGCTATCTAGCAGCTTCAAGGAAAATACTCATGCAAAACAACAACAATGGAGTTTACAGAAATCCTTCAAAAACATAAGCATGCCTATCATAATGGACACATACACAATGGGCCTGCTCCATAAAGCTTGCTCCAAAATTCATAATTTATGCATTAATGCATTTAATGTTTTATTTAGTTGATTTTCAATAAATACATATTGAATTTATAGTGGTTAAAAAAAAGTGCAAAAAAAATAAACAAACTCGCACACAATAACTCGACCAGCCATCAGATATTTGTATAGCCATCCTGTGGAAAATCCACGATCACACATTGACATCAACTAAAGAGAATGACTTGCCAATAAAGTTATATTTCTTGATAATAATAGTCAAGTATTTATCTTATTGAAGTAGGCTAGCTGGATAGGCTACTTCCATGTTACGGCAGCTGCTAATATTAGGCATTACAAAATCCAAACATGAATACAATTTTATAACTAAAGCCTGACTCATTTTAAGATAATCGTAAACATCAAGCTACATGGCAGATATGGAAGCCACTGTACTAAACGTGATAATTACGCAAATTAAATGGCTAACCAACTAGCTAGCCTCCTGCTGCTGTAGGCTACAAGATAAACTAGCTAGATTAAGATAGCTATCTAGCACAGTCGACTAGTCGTCATAAAATGATTAGTTAATATCAAATCCAGTGGCTACAATATACCTAGTACTGCAGCCCCACATCTATTATATTTCTTAGTTACCTGGGTGTTGTTCCGTCTCCGCCATGTTTTGAAAGAAGTGAATAGTTTTGACAACATAAACTTTGAACTTTCACCTGCCTCAGTCCATTTAGACAACTAGATGAACATCATTTTAGAATAGAGCGTCGTCCTACCGGTACGGAGGACAAAAAGCATTTCAGCAATTTTAAGAAACGCGCTTTTTATACCTCTGGACACATGACTTGAGCTACCATAAAGTACACGTGCATAGTAGGCTAAAATAATCTATATTCTATATGTGCTTTAAGATGCTTTATTTTAGGGGTTTGGTGAAGGTGGGTAATTTTTTTTACCCTTAGGACAAGGAATGCTGTGAATTTAAGTATTACAGTTTATCATGATTTGAGGAGAAACTGACCTGGAACGCATAGCCTTTTAAATATAGTTGGGAATGTAAGAGAGTATAGCCAAGAGAGGCCGTAACCTCGTGCATGTAGTGTCATGAATGGGGTGCGAATGCGATGTATTCGTTTTAATAGGACCTTCATTAAGTCTGTCATTGACAAAGTTTTTTTGGTCATTGTTGCAACTACCTGTCAGAGCTATACTATAGTCTCAGACTTTTCTTTTATTAAACTTCTTGTAATCTGTAAATCATGTTTTGTGTTGACATGTGAGTTTATTTATGTGCTGAGGGAGTTGAGGGAGAGAGGTTTAGGTGTCACCCAGTTTAGGATTTTAACCTGAAAACTCTTGGTCGGCAGTCAAATAGCTCCACCACTGAGATAACCTACTACACATAAACGTACAGTAGGTAGCGGTGATGCATCGACGTTGGCCGCTATCAAGACAGACCTGCAACAGGAAGAGGCGGGACTTCGATACTAGATTGACGAGTGACGATGTTGACTATCTTGGTAACCTTCTAGAATCTCTGGAAGTTAATAATTTACCCTTCTTCGTGTGTTTCGAGCGCTACCTAACGCAGGCCCTTTGGGGGCGTATTTCTGGAATTCACGATGTTGAGTATTTTGGCCAGGACCATGGTAAGTAGAAAGGATTTCGCCAAATTCCAGCGTTTCAGTTTTCTCGTTGTCAACCAGATAACACTAGCACTAGCTTGCCTGCTATTAACAAACAAGTGCATGTTGGTGTAACTATTCAGCGAGCCAAAGCCATCAAACTTTTAAACTTCGTTTGCGCAGCTTGCACTGTAGTGCTGTTACTGTGAGTCGTAGCTCACTGTCATTGTAGATTTACTACATAAATCATTGTTGCAGCTGACATCTTTTATCTTCAGTAAAATGTTGTTGCGAACTGTTGAATTGCTAGTTAAGTGTGAACAAATGCTGATGAACAAAATGAACGCATTAATGCTGCTTGCTGACTGTAATGTAATGTAACAACAAACCCGGTAGAGGTACATAAACTACAACATACTACGATTGGGGATAAAGTTCCAGGCTACCCACGTTAACTAACTACCTCTGAACTACAAGGGTACTGTCAAGCTCTATTTACATTATATTTCTACTTTTACTGTAGCTTTTGATATCGTGAAAGGACACCTTATTGTTGGGAAGTAGGCTACCTAGGCTGTAACTGTAGCCTATATCTGGAAGAACACTAATTATAATTCTACGTGAAATCGTAAAACATGAGTAAATTATGAAATTATGTTCTTTATGATTAAGTCAGCTAACATTGCAATCTTTTGACTTTTTACAACAGAATTTATGTGTAACATGTTTTCACATTAACTGGTGAACATGTGGACCATCTTTCGATACCTCTAGAATCTCTGATTACACCCTCCATACAGCAAGTCTCAACCGGTTATATGTTTCTTTAAAAATAATTGTAAATATTATATCAGGGTTTAGAAGCTAATTTTTCAAGGCTTTAATCACTTTGAAACAAAAACAACTATTTTATGTGATAAGTTATGGTTTATGAAAAGCCTCACAAGAAAGGAAATTCAAATGACCCCTCAAACCTAGCCCAGGTTTATTCCAGTAGGCCTACCGAGCCTCTACACCTGCCACAGATATGTTGGTCTACTACTTCAAACATCATACCCTAAGTATCACCTTGTTTGTGCATCGTTTTTCTTTCTTTCTTCCCCAGCTCTTTTTGGTGAATTTACAGCAGGTCCATGGCAAGTGTAAATTGGAAGTTGAAGATTGTATATAAAATTAAAGGAAGCAGCTTTGAATCGGGCCCAAGCAGTGTTTTGCACTTTCAGGATTCAGGGTCTTTACGTTGGATTTGGAGTCAGACTTTGTAACTGGAGTTAACGCCATTATTATAACATTATTACATTATTTTGTATAGTTTATTATAACCTTGATACTACCTACTACGTTCTCAATCTTTTTTCAAAAGACTACTCATATACTTTTTATTAATTTTCTTTCCACATTATTAAAAAGGTTAACGTACTAGTTAAAGTTCAATTCAATGAAACTCAATAATGACTGATCCTGTGTGAATCTATCACTTTCCTTTAAAATATAAGTAATTTTGTCTATAGACTTCTGACTCTTGCGTAAACCGAGGTTGAACCGGAGTCACCTTTTCGTCAGTCGGATGCTTGCTTCATTGTGCCATTACATTTTGTTGGTTGAAGCCATCCCTACAGTACATATGTTTGTAAGAATAAACTTACAAAGTATTAAGTACAGACCAGACAATATATTTTTTTTACTTTATCTTCTCTCATAGGCAAAGACAGGTATGGTGAAATCCTGTTGCTTGGTTAAGCCTGTGTCTGTGACGCGGATCACCGGTCGCTACCTGGCTCACCAGGAAGGGCTCCCCCACCTGCCCGTGCCTCCTTTGCAGCAAACGTGCCAACGCTTCATCATGGCCATGGAGCCAATCGTGGACAAGGAGGAGCTCAGTCACACCAAGGAGCTGATAGCTGAATTTCAGAAGCCAGGGGGTGTGGGGGAGAGATTACAGAAGAGCCTGGAGAGGAGGGCGCAAAAGACTGAGAACTGGGTGAGGGGGGCAGACCAGATGTTGTGTTGTTACATTCCATTTCTTAATTTAGCAGACACCTTTATTCAAAGCAACGTAGAAAAGTGCATGTAAAAAGTGCTGCAGATATATAAAAAAAACAGAAGCCATTTTAACAGTATTACAGTGATTAGTCCCAAGGCAGTCTGTGTTTTGCAAGACAGTGTAACAATATACGTAGAAAACGTTAATACACCTACACCTTAGATGGCCCTCACTAGTGCTCTACAGGTGTAACAATTTGTTAGGTTTCTGATTCTGCAGTATAAATCACCATCCAAAATGTGCTGCCTCCATTTTTATGGACTGTGAAAGTAACTGGGCTGACCTTTGCTTCTGCGTTGGGATATTGTATGCCTTGGAGGCTGAGTGATGGAAAAAGTTTTGCTGAAAAGTAGGGACAATTATGGTTTGCTTCAGTGTATCTTTTGGGTTTTCTAAAGCAGTAGCCTTAGATCCTGATAATGGGCCCCAACATAGATGGAATTAAATACACTGTATTTAGGCATCATACATCCCGTAAGTAAAACCAACCAAATTCCAGTGACAGAGCAGATGAGCCAGACTTTATGAGGTACAGACAAACGGATGATATTACAGACAGTATATTAATTCCTCTTCTTCACCTTCATTTCCTTGACTGAACTACAGTAGTATGCAGTAGGAAGCCTCAACATTAACGTAATTGTGTTACGGTCTACGGTTATGTTGAGGTCTGGACTCTGAGGTGTCCACTGGGATTTTTTCCACTAAATTTAAAATCAGGTTTTAACTGTTACTTTATTTTTGTCTGTCTCACTTTCTCTGTCATATAAATGTACACCTACACAACAGCTCTCAGACTGGTGGTTGCAAACAGCCTATCTAGACTACAGGATGCCTGTGGTGATCCACTCAAGCCCTGGGGTGGTTCTGCCACGCATGGAGTTCAATGACAGGCAGGGACAGATGAGGTGAGACCCTCCCCCTCACACACACACACACACATGCTTTTCCCCCACTACAACGTCTGGGGTTTACCACCAAAATTGTGTAACAAAAAACATCCAGCAGCAGTTCTGTGGACATAAACAGCTTATTGATAAACAATTAGGGTTATGCAATGAAACTATTTCTGAAAACTAACAGGTACACCCAAAAAATAGGAGCTGCGTTTGTAGACAACCACACCAGGTTCCACTCCTGTCTGCTTAACACAAGAAGTGGCTCCAGTGGTTACCAACTATCACCAACACTAATGAATTAAGGTGTGAAAACATGGCTAGATGAGTCCCGATTCAGGATATGGTGTAGGCAAAATGAGTTAATGGACCATCCTATCTAGCTTCAACGGTACAGGTGGTATAATCGTGTGGGGAGTTTTTACAAGAAACACAGATTTAGGCTCCATTAGGAAATTAACAGGTGTTCTGCATTTCTTGGCCTTTGTCTTGTCATCTGAGAAGAAGGATCTTTAAAAAGAGTCCAGAGTCCAGTCTGTAAAAATAAATAATTACAGCATTACTGTCTTGCTTTAAATGGAGCAGGCCACATATAAACTTCTGCCCCAAATAAACAAAGATTTGCTGTGTCTTTTCTTTACCCTTGTGCACTGTTGGCACCTGAATGGCATACCATAATGTAGTCACTGTGTGCTTTACACCTTACTACACTAGGCCATGACCTTTGTACACACTAACCTACAGTCTGCACTGTGATATTAGGAGTATGCTAGCTGACTTATCACATTGACTTAGATGTGATATCAGCTGTCCATAATTGAAGAAAATAAGGCAGAGATGCAAGATAAAAATCTTAAATGTATGTTTGTGATTGATTGGTGTGCTTGATTATCATGCACTATATGGAAACCTACAACAATCTCACACCCTCTATACAGATTTGCTGCCAAACTGATTGCTGGAGTTCTGGACTTTAAGGCAATGATTGACAAGTGAGTACCACTTCTTTATCCTAGGGGAACTTTGGCCAGGCCAGACACAAAGCCACCCATTAAAAAGCCATGCTAAATTAATCAATCAGATTTAAGGGGATTGCCACAGCAATACTAATCCCTATTTAAATGTTCTGTTTTCTAAACAGGCTCAAATTATTTTTATTCAGACTTGGTTGTAAGTGCTGTTGACATTGGTCTTGATAAACAGCAAATAAAACCAATGACAACACATGTCCACACTCTGCACCTACCATCGGGGTCATAGTGTACCAATTAACTTGATTTAAGGGCTGCATACTGTAATAGCCCACTACATGTTAGTTACTACTTTATACTATAACGATGTCTCCACATAATCAAGTATGCCCAAAAAGCACTGACTTAGGGATCCAGATTTATTTGATTTAATTGAACTTTTCTTTGATCAATATCATAATATTATATTCTCATTTGCAATAATCCAAGTATGCAGACACAACCAGTTACATTTCTTTTGACTATCTTCTCAGTGAGACTGTACCAGTGGAGTACCTGGGAGGGAAACCCCTGTGTATGCATCAGTACTACCAGATCCTGTCCTCCTGTCGCATCCCTGGCCTGAAGCAAGACACAGTGGTCAACCATGCCCAAAGCTCCAGACCCCCCACACACATCACTGTGGTACACAACTTCCAGGTACAGGACACATCTTAACTGAGGTGTGTGTGTCTAAGGAAGTCTGGCACACATACACCGCTGTAGATTTGCACTATTGGACCAAATCATGAATCATATAAAGTGCCAAAGTATACATCAGTATAACTCTATTTTACACATCTTCCAGTTCTTTGTGTTGGACGTGTATAACAGTGATGGAACCCCACTGACGGTGGACCAGCTGTACATGCAGCTGGAGAAGATCTGGAACTCCTCCCTACAGACTAACAAGGAGCCAATCGGAATACTGACTTCACAGCATCGCAATACCTGGGGGAAGGCCTACAACAACCTTATCAAGGGTTAGCACAGACGGAATACGTTTGATTACTTGGATTTCTTTCTGTCTTGCAGACTTTATTTTGAAGAATTTATTGTCATCTCAAATTGTGTTCATCTCAAGTCTGCAAGTGCCTTTTCCTTGAACAACCAGTTAAGTTGCGTCTCAACATTGAAGCTACACTGCACACCGCGTTTGACCAATTATCATTCCCTTTTAATTGAGTTCTTCCCCTCCAGAAAAGACAAATAAGGACTCTGTGCGAGCCATCCAGAAGAGCATCTTCACTGTGTGTCTGGACGCTCCCATGCCACGCGTCTCAGACGAGATGTACCACAGCCGGGCCGCAGTCCAGATGATCCACGGAGGAGGCAGTCGCTGGAATAGCGGCAACCGCTGGTTTGACAAGACCCTGCAGGTGAGCACAGCGGGCAAGTTAGAAAACCCCAAAATGTACACACTTGCAGACACAGACAAACGCAAAGCATTATAACTAATAATTGATGCACTAATAACAGATTCCAGGCACAGACTTATTTTTTTGCTAGATTTCTATTTTAACATGCCCTAGAGTTGAACCATTCCACTCTTTCTAGTTTGTCATTGGTGAAGATGGGTCATGTGGTCTGATCTATGAACACGCCCCTGCAGAAGGCCCACCAATTGTTTCCTTGATTGACCATGTGGTTGAGTACACGTAAGTGAACACCTACTTATTCATTAGTTTGTTTTTAATAACTTGGTTTAAGTTATTGTTTCATTGGACACTGTTGTTTAATTTCCAAGACTAAAATAAGCTAATAATGGTAATTGTGTTTTGTATGAACTCTACATTTGACTCTGAATTTCTCGTATAGAGATATTAATTGTATTTACATAATTGTTTAGTAATACGTTTTACATCCTGATACACTAGACAGGCATCTGACTAAATGTTGAATATACTGTAAATAATTTGAGAATTGTTTTCTATTTGTTGTCTGCAAACAGGAAGACATTTGAGATGATACGTTCACCCATGGTGCCCCTGCCCATGCCCAAGAAGCTACGCTTTAACATCACACCCGAAGTCAAGAGAGACATTGAGAAGGCCAAGCAGAACATGAACATGTGAGGTCCAACAAATGGCAATGAACAAGTCCATGGAGCATATCACTTTTTATTGCCACCATTTGCAAAAAGCTGGACTTTTTTATTACTCTAGTGTTCTAAAACCACTTCTATGACCACTGACTTATAGTTTTTGTTTCACACTCTACCCCACAGAATGGTGCATGACCTGGATGTTAAAGTGATAGTCTTCTCCCACTTTGGTAAAAACGTCCCTAAAGCCCACAGTATGAGCCCGGATGCCTTCATTCAGATGGGATTACAGCTAGCCTACTATAGGTAAGCTCTGGAAAGATATTGTCCAATTTGTTCTATTAAGCATCTGATTATGAAAAATAATGTACCATATATTCTTCCTGTCCCCATCTTTCTCCTCACCATATCCTCTCTCTCTTTGTCTTCCATTGCTGCTTTCTCCCTACCCCTCCTCCCCTGTCTGCCTCTGTCTTTCTGCTGCCTCCCCCCACTCTCTCTCTCTCTCTCTCTCCCTCTCAGGATGTACCAGCGATGTTGTGCCACATATGAGAGTGCCTCCCTGCGTATGTTCAAGCTGGGCCGTACAGACACCATTCGCTCTGCTTCCATTGATTCTGCCAACTTTGTGAAGGCCTTTGATGAACCAGCGACACAAGTGAGAGAGACAACCCAATTCAAAGTAGATGCAAAAGATGATTATAGTAGTTCATATAACAACCAACATTTAATTTTGTATTATGACGCAAGGATGTGTGTGCTATTTGTAATGCCAACTTGAGAGCTGTAAACCAATCTACAATTGGTTAAATGTCGTGAGTATTTTCTTTAATTTATCTCATCCTTGGACAGAACACAGAAAAGGTGGCTTTAATGGAGAAAGCTGTGAAAGCACATAGGGCATACACTAACATGGTGAGTATATTTATCACAGTAGGAAAATAAATTATGTATATATTAAGACAAGACCTTTTAGCTACGGGTAGCAGCTCTATAGCTCGGTCAGTTTGTTGGTCCAGAAAAGTAGCTGGTGCGTATGTGATCACAGCTATCGTGAGTTTTTGCTTGTTACCCTACAATCAACAATTAATACAGAATATTTCTTAACACTATCTTTTCTCTACTATCTCAGTGTATTTATTGTGTGAATGAGATGCATGAGAAGTCCCATGGGAGAGGGATGTTTGCTTGCAGAGGACTAACCTGTGTACTGAGTTGTCTTGTTCCCTTATTTATATATAAATATATTTTTTGGACTCTGTCCCTAGGCCATCCATGGCCAGGCCATTGACAGGCATCTCCTTGGCCTGAAACTGCAGGCAATAGAGGACCTGGCCTCCATGCCAGAGATTTTCATGGACACATCCTATGCTGTGGCCTTGCACTACAACCTCTCCACTAGCCAGGTGAAGTTTGGGCTTAGAATCACAGTACTTTTGCCTTTACACAAAATTATCAGGGGTTGTTGTTGTACCTTATGACCTTGAAGTGATTAAGTGAGTTCATGGCTCATGGAGCCCAAAAACCAAACCACCTACATTGATGTAAGGCTGCCTCTTGATATTGTATCACCTACCCTAACTAAAACCTGAAATTATCCTCAGTGTGAAAACGGTAATCCCCATTTCTGAACCTGAGCAAAATGGCAGCTGCCTAGTTCTTGGTGGCTCCTGGGTCACCAAGACAATATGTTGCTCTTGTAGAGCTGCAACATCTTGCGATTTTATATTCTTATGTACTTTTCTTCTCTACCTCCACAACCCCTACCAGGTGCCAGCCAAAACGGACTGTGTCATGTGCTTTGGTCCTGTGGTGCCTGATGGCTATGGAGTGTGCTACAATCCCATGGCCAATCACATCAACTTTTCCGTATCTGCCTTCAACAGCTGCAATGAAACGAATGCAGCACGCATGGCCAAGGCCCTGGAAGATGCTTTATTGGATATGCGAAGCTTACTGGAGCAGACACCTAAGGCCAAGCTGTGAGAGTAGGCTAGACTATAGACTAGGCCACGGTTAAATTATTTGAGCTGAAACAGGAGTGGCTAATGCATGGCTAGGTTTTGGAAACATTAAAGAATATGTGTGTATTGTGTTTAATGATGAACAATGAGACTGATTGATTGATTGCCTGCCACTCTGTGCCATGTTCCTTGATTCAGATACAAAAGATACAGAAACAGTGGAAGGCTTTTTGTAGTTACAGTTTTGTACAAATATTACATGTGTTAATACATGAACACTTAAAGACTGGTAATTATCGTAATGTTTCTTTGATGTAAGCAGGATGGAATGTGGACAGAGCATGTGTCAGGTATATATTTACTATGATTAACACTGTTCCACAATAAGCTGGATGTCCACATTCATTTCAGGTTTGTGTGTGTGTGTGTGTGTGTGGGGGGGGGGGGGGGGGGGTATTTGTTTTTTATATTGACTGTATAGTCATGGCCAAAAGTATTGGCAGTGATATACATTTTGTGTTTGCAAAGTTTGCTGCTTCAGTTGTTGTGGTGTTGATTCACATTGTCACTCAATTATTGTGCAGAGTGATCATAAGGATTTTTAATAAAAGCCTCATTGGCCCCCTAAAAATGAAATATAATTAAAAAAAC
This sequence comes from Osmerus eperlanus, assembly GCF_963692335.1. Taxonomy (NCBI): domain Eukaryota; kingdom Metazoa; phylum Chordata; class Actinopteri; order Osmeriformes; family Osmeridae; genus Osmerus; species Osmerus eperlanus. Next base: position 7,496,583 of record NC_085031.1, read on the forward strand.
AACAACATTTAACTGTTTTTGGGGCCTGGCCAAATGACTGCTAACATCATTTCACTAATCTTATCATCAGCACTTGGGAAAGTAGTTCGTATCGGATGTTGCTACTTTGTTCAACAAGTTTTACAGATGATTTGCACTCAGTCTCACATGTCAGTCATATTTTTTTAAATTCTTATGTGACACAGGTGCTGAACACAAATGTAGCAAGAGTACAGATTATGAAAATAAAAACATGATCGAGCAGTCTGATTTTATTTCCTAAAATACGCTCCGAAGAATTTAGGAATTCCTTGCCTCGCTCTACCCGTAGGCTACATCCACTGTTCCTCAATGCTGAAATTAATTAATTGGATTGAGTAGTTAATAGTCATGAATCGAACGTTTTCTCAAACTGTGAAACCCAACAAAACATGACACTGAGATGGCCTTCAAGCACCAACCTAGGCCAAGCCTTGATCATCCTGCTCACTCACTGAAAAGGATAGACAACTAATGCAGAATTATTTAGAAGGCTACTTGTTGTCTAACTAACGGACAATTTTTTCACCTGTCAGCGAGGTAGCCTCAGGGTAGTCGTTTACCATACCTTTAAACGTCATTTCTGATACGTCAACGCGTGCACTTGCCGGAAGTGAATCCAAAAACGCTTTAATAGAAAAATGGCGACTGACAAAAGAATATGGACGGGAGTATTTGTATTAGTTTTGTTACATCTCAGCCAAAGTCACTGTAGGCTTCATCACCTAGTACTCAAGGTATGTGTTAATGGGGCATATGCTATGTTCGCTGTTTCACATTACCAGGCTGGCAATTGCTTGGTGGTCCGGATCAGCCCACTTGAAGCATCCAAGTTTGTCCTAGGGGTAGTGCTAGTCTAGTATTCCTAAATTATAAATCCATTGCTAGCCAAATGTATCGGTTTAAGACGTGATACGATGATGTAACTATTAATATAGTCACCTAATTTAGCATTGACAAGCTTCTTAATCTGTCAAGGAGACATGTATGGCTCTGGAGCTAACTAAACAGCTGGTGATGTTCTGTAACACCTTGCCGCTTAGCTTAGCTAGCTTGTTAGCCAGGTTTGTTTATGCTACTCTCTATCTCAAGGACGAATTTGGGTGGGTATAGCTCCGTGGTTGATCATTTGACTGCAGAGCTAAAGGTCGCAGGTTCAAATTCCCTACTGTACATCGCTTTGTTTGGAAGAACGCGTCTGCTAAAGATAAACAGTACCTGGTTATGACCAGGGCATGGATGTGTCCCCCTCCCTTCTCCACAGCGTTTTCAATCTGTAGGGCCCATCATACAGTAATTACTTGGCACTTCCCTTTCTAAACAACACAGTATAATATCAAGCCCCTCTGACTGTGCCACATACTTATACTCTATGATACTATAGAGCGCGACCATGCTGCTGCTCTCTGCCTCCGGTGTTGCTACCCATGTGAAACTGCTACCAGCAGGTACTGCACTTGAGCACAGGGAGGTTAAGGTTAGGTTTTGGGTTAGCCCTAAATATTTGCGTATTGGCAGCAATATTTTATACGGTATCAAAATGTTTTGCTATGGATTAGGCAAGCAGGATTGGCGCATGAGGACAATGCTGCTCCTCCTCCCAAATGGCAATTTCAGCACTTTCTTCCAAATCATAATTTTACTGAAGTCAGTCAAACACATGAAGACAGAGCACAATGCCCTCTCTAATTTTGCAAAGGTTTCCATACACTACGTATATTTGAACACAAACATAAACACATTGTCAATCTACTAATTCAATAAAGAATATGCCTCCCTTAATTTGATAATTTCTCTCAGGATGACATCCGACACAAAGTCCACTTGAACACCTTTGGATTCTACAAGCACGGTTATATGATTGTGAACATGTCAAGCCTAACCCTTTCAGGAGAGGACATTGACCAGATTGACAGCTCCACGGTAAGGAGCATTTCCATTGTATTTCAATGAGTGGTTCTTGAGTGAGAGAGACAAATTAATCATCATCACATTTGTTTCAGTGTCATCTTTACCAATTAATTTTGAATACTCCTCAGTACGGAATGTTTTTTTCTGGACAGTTTATTGATACTAATTAGTTTTCAGGTTGGATTTAGCCTGGATAGAACCAGCAGTAATGGATTCTCTACTTACTTGGTAAGTATTCTTTCTTTAAGTTCCTGGAAAATTCTAATTGTGTTTCTGTTGCAATATTGTCCATCTTAAGGATGTAGCAGTAGTTAGGCTTTTGGTAAGCATTTCCATTCAAGCACTTGTTCCAAAGTGACTAAATGGTTTCAAACTTAAATCCTTTATTGAAACAGACACACTGTAAGCCTACTCTTGGAGGACCTAACAGTGTGTGAACTGTCTGTGTGTGTCTGTGCTTGTATTGTGCAGGATGAAGACCTGGACTATTGTGTCCTGAAGAAGAATCCCAGTAGTGATGTTCCTGTGGCAATGCTGTTATTTGACTTCCAAAAGGAAGAGTGAGTTAAACACCCAATACATGAAATCTGTCTCAATCATCATTGTGATCTTCAGCACACTTGTTGAACCAGAATACATAATATACTGTAATGTGGTAATTGGAATGTATTTTTAAGAATGTTCTTGTTTATAGACTGGTAACCCTATCATTTTCAGTAAATTACTACCACATACACATTATTTCTAATGAACTGCAGAAGGTTGTACATTGGAGGTTTAATTTCTGAAAAACATGATGCATATATTTAGCGTGAAGATGAAGATGTCCGTAGACGAGAACAAGTTCCCCGACATCATTAGCGGTTTCCATGGAGTTAGGAAGACTGTTGCTGGAGGAGACCAAGACAAAACTGCAGAAGAGCAAGAAGCTGCCAACCCCCAGACAGACCCAGTGAATGGGAAGAATGCTGGTAGGTGTCGTCTCTTCAACTCTCATCTCTTACCTCAAGTTTAAAAGACTAAATAGTACCTTATGGTATGTTTATACGTTCTTACCGTTCTTTTCTTTTTTAACAATTCCTTAAAAAAAAAATACATTAATGTGCCAGGACATAGCTGTGTTCTTTTGTTGACGATGGGAGAAATTAATATCCAGAGAGAACATGGTTTTTAGTTTGACGTTTTACGTTGTTGTAAGATATCAATGTTGTTTTTCCGATGTTAGGTGGGAGTAAAACCAAGAGAGATGTTTCAGAGGTAAGAGGCTTGACTGGCAGGCATTTACATGATCTTGCTTGATTATTTTCTGGAAATTACTAATATTAACGATGATTGTCTTCTCATGTCTGGAGTGTCTCCTTTTTTTTACTCCTGCAGAAAAAGACAGTGCTTTCATACCCTCTCCACCAGAAAGATAGTTCATACTCATTCCAGGTACAGTTTCCTTTAAAGTCTCCTTTAAAGATCATTATGTGAGAAGTCTCCAGTATATACAACTTTTAAATATATATCTGAGAATTATATTGAGGATATAGCTAGTAAAATCATTTTGGAACAGGATAAATGAAAACTAGGGTTTACTTACCAATATCTTACAATAAGTTTGCCACTACTCTATGGCACTTTGTGTTATTAATCACAGATGTGACATACTGTTTGTTTTCCCTTATATGCAGTTTCACTTCAATATCAGCACGGATGAACAGCAAGGACTTTACAACTTTTATTTCCACAACTGCAAAGACACTACTGTAATAGCTAACCCTTTACGCTTCAGCATGGAGGTGAGACCTTACAATGTATATATTTGACAGTCAAGTCTACTAAATTGGTGAAATCTTAGCAGTTGATCTGCAGTCTGGAATCTGTGTTGTCTCCCCCACTTTTTTTTTCACTGTTACGTGCTAGAATGATCAAAACTGCTATAGACAATGTTGTGCATCCTGGTACTTGCTCAAATTCAATGACAGCAGATATTGATATTGGACACAACTAACACAAATATTTGAAGGGGAGAAATGTAAAAAAAAAAAAAAAAAGACACTTCATTAATCCCTCTGCATTCTGTTTACTAAAAATTGCACATCCCTGTCTGCCGTTTCCAGATTAGTATTGTGGAGAAAAACCCTAACAGTTACCTCTCTGCTGGTGAAATACCCTTGCCGAAGTTGTACATCATCATGTCCATGTTTTTCTTTGTCATCGGCACACTCTGGGTCCACATCCTCCGCACACGCAGGTAAACTTTGCAGGCGTGGTACGGCCACTGAAAATAAGATGAATGTTTTCATAATGCTAGAGGTCATTAATGGTTTTGATCACATTAGTGTTAATTCTACAATAGTCTCTGGCTGTATTCCACAACAACCAACAGAGGACAGCACATGGTCAAACATGTTCTGGATTCTAAAGCTTTCCACCAAAGGTTTTTATTTGTCGTTTAATCTCAGAACTGATGTATATAAAATCCACTGGCTGATGGCAGCTCTTCCCTTCACCAAGTGTCTCTCACTCATCTTCCATGCGGTGAGTTCAAGTTTGTAGTTTGTACAGTGTTTTTATCTTAAGCAACTTTACTGTGTTTTTTTCCATACATTGGCTCTACAAAATACGTACTTGTAATATTTACAACTGAATTGGGCATGTCAGACTTAACACCACTTTCATATTATTTCCCTCTATTACCCTCTCAAGTTTTTTGAAGTTTGAGTTGGCAATAACAAGACATTGCATATTGGATGTTTTTCAGATTGACTACCACTACATCTCAAACCAAGGGTTCCCGATTGAAGGCTGGGCAGTTGTGTATTACATTACTCATCTGTAAGTTCTATAGTACTATATTTACCCAACACAAAGTTTTTCCTCTAAATTGTCCCATAACTTCATGTAGTGCTTCATAATGGTACACTAAGTTACTATTCAGTAATAAAATTATTCTGTCTCTTCATGAATACTTATTACATACACTTTGTGTGACTAATATATGATTTCTGTTATGTTGTTAGACTGAAGGGGGCGCTATTGTTCATCACCATTGCTCTGATAGGGACTGGCTGGGCTTTTGTCAAGCATATCCTCTCAGATAAGGACAAGAAGATTTTTATGATAGTCATTCCACTACAGGTAACACGGCCTTAATGAATTCCCCAAATGTCAAAGCCTTTAACTGAACACACATCCATTAAAGTCAAGATTTGTAATGCACATTGTTATTTAACATTATAAACCTAGTTAAACATATTTAACTTCTGAAGTAGAAGGTGAGCTTTTTCTTTGCAAATTCTTCTAAATGTTATGTTTGGCCTCTAGGTGCTGGCTAACGTTGCATACATCATAATTGAGTCGACTGAGGAGGGCACCACAGAATATGGCTTGTGGAAGGAGATTCTTTTCCTGGTCGACTTGCTTTGCTGTGGGGCCATTCTCTTCCCTGTGGTTTGGTAAGTTTTAATTTGTCATCTGTTTGCCAAAACCCCATTCACAACCTCAAAATAAATATATTTGTAACAATATTTTAATATTGATGCTGTTGTGTAGTAACTAAGTCAATCACTGTCAATATTGTTTGGTAATATATATATATATATATATATATATATATATATATATGTAAAGGAAATCTACACTTGAAAGTACACCTATCAAATGTAAGATTAATTACATTCTTTAAATTTTGTAAGTAATATTCCCGCCCCCAACAGGTCAATAAGACATTTACAAGAAGCCTCATCCACAGATGGTAAAGGTAAGCTGCCACTCAATATTATAATATCCCACTTAACTCATCTGTTTTTCTTTCACCTTCAACCTAAGTCCACAAGCCAAATCTGGCTTCAAATCCAAATGTTAATCATTGCCACTGTTGTTCAAATGACTGTACAAATTTGCAGCAAAGACTCTTGAAGTTAATCCATCATCTGCTAAGCCACCTGTTTGGTTTTGAGAAAGGTTATGTATATTTGCAAGGGACTAACTTTTTAGGCCCTTTTTGAAATGAGGACAGTCAGCCACTATTATAAATCCCTGTCATGTAGCTATCCTTCACACAATTTAGAACTACCCAGAATACTTGAATGACTATTAAACCCTGCCAAGTAGCAACCTTTCCATTTTAAAGTTACAAGTGGTTGAAACATGGTGTTTCTTCTGTTATTGCTTTGCACAGTGGAGTACATTTATCACTGTGAGAAAAAACTTGCAGAATCATGTCTGAAATGTCTGGTATGGATACAAATATTTTTGGTGAACCTTTTTCCTCTGGAGGCCTAACTTATTTTTCTACCGTAACTGATTTGAAAAGTTACTCTTTAGAGCTGTTTATTTGTGGGATGGAGTTGACAGATGCCAAAGTCAGACGCACAGAACTGAAGTGCTGTCATGGGATTTGGGCCTTGCTTGGTGACTAACATGCTTTTTTGGTCTTTGTAGCTGCCATCAATCTTGCCCAGTTGAAGCTCTTCAGGCACTACTATGTGATGGTAAGAAGCTTATTTTACTCAATATATATATACACAGACACTCACACCGTACATTCACCCCCCCTAGATCATCTCTTGTAAATGGGAATGTCTAAGAACATGTATTTTTAAGTTTAGTAAATGGAAAATGTATGGGAATTTAGTCAATGGAAATTTGTATTGTCCAAATAACGGTCGATGACTTATTAATGTGTGATTATACTATAATTTGAAGTATCTGACATATTTCTCTTCTCTGTAGATTGTGTGCTATATATACTTCACTCGTATAATAGCCATTCTCATCAAATTCATCGTGCCTTTTCAGTGGAAATGGCTATATCAGGTGAGTGTATTTATCTGCCTTAATTTTTCCATGTTCATAGACCCAGTTTGTTGACTGTACACAGAAAGTTGTCTGCAAAGATGAACAAAAGCAACATAAGTTGCAATGGACCTTGTTAACCCAACAGTTACAGTACTGTTTCCTCACATCATATTTGTAACACTAATGCGATTATTTGGAAGTCTCATTTCCTCATCATGCCTCTCCCACTGTTTCATTTCCCCCCTCCTTAATTACCCTCTCCCTACTGCCAACTCTCCTCTCTAGCTATTGGACGAGCTGGCCACTCTGGTGTTTTTCTTCCTGACGGGTCACCAATTCCGTCCCGCCTCTTATAACCCTTACCTGCTGCTGTCTGCAGAGGATGAGGAGGACCTGGAGATGGATGACGTGTAAGTAAACCAGCAAGGTTTCCTCATTCCTCATTTATTATTAAAAGCTTCAATGCTGTTAAATGAGGTGGGGGATGGATGTTTTCTAAAGACTAGTTCTACACAGTTTGTTTTATGTTTTCCAATTTACCAGTACAAGATTAAAGATGCAAATTCAACATTAGGACTTGGAAAAAACATAATGGGTACTTTCCAGTCTGTAATGGTAGCATTTAAATATTTACTTCGTTCGTTCGTTATCTGCCGCTTGTCCGGGGGTCGGGTCGCGGGGGCAGCAACCTAAGCAGGGAGGCCGAGACTTCCCGCTCCCCGGCCACTTCCACAAGCTCTTCATGGGGGACCCCGAGGCGTTCCCAGGCCAGCCGAGAGACATAGTCCTTCCAGCGTGTCCTGGGTCTTCCCCGGGGCCTCTTCCCAGTGGGACGTGCCCAGAACACCTATTTACAAAGTTGTATTTGTAAAAGCAGATCGTTACCATCTCATCTAAGATGAATACAGCTTAGAAGAGTTAGTGCAAGACCATGTTGCACATCTTGATATCTCCCCTTTTAATGTTCAGTTGTAGCCTATATTGTTGTTTTTGTCTCCTCTTGGTCCTCAGTGTCAGGCAAAGTAAGTCAGGATGCAGTTGTGTTGCATAGGTTTGCCACTCTAGGTGCCATCTGTTACAACCCCAAGAGTAGCACACAAATGACATCTGATTGAGAGTAACCCAATTATAGGGACATTTTTAGTGACTGCACCTACTTCAGCCTACATTCTACTATATTTTTTTGTCCTTGTCTGTTTTTTAGTGTCTCAACATCCCGTTGATACTTAATCACTGTCTGCTCTTTCTAGGCCCTCTCTCTCCTCTTATCCTTCCCATTTATATACTTTTTGGTCTTTGTCCTTTGCTACATGGGGCTATAGCTAGACTCTCCCTTCCTTCATTCCACCTTCCTCCAGGCACTTTTTGCCTCGTCTCTCTTTTTCCCATTTCCCAGAAATAACCATAGCAAGTGTGCTTGTTTCCTTCTCTCTACATACTCTACTTTTCCCCTTCTGTCACTTTTCTTTCAATGCAGGACAGTTTCCCTTACTAAATATTTAACAGGGTTATTCAATGTACTCAAGATAAAAATATGTAGTATAAAATATTAAGGTATTCACCTCAAACATGCTACAATACCACCTCCAGTGACCTTGGGGTTCCCGTTTATATAATGTGTAATTACATTAGATTAGGTTATTGCAGAATAATTATTGTGTTGCCAAAAAGTGTGTCCTGATAGGAAACCGGTGTAGAAATCCTCACACAGCAGTAAAAAGAAGGCATGCTTACATTTGGAAGAACTATAGCAGTTTGAATGAGCCAGACTTCCAGTAGAGATATGCAGGAAGTTCACAATAGTTGTATTAAGTGCTTTATTTGCTTCCTATTTTGACAAATACTGTGCAACCAAATATTTCCTACAGCATCAGTAATTATTTTATGCCCTTCATGACAAAGGTAAAACATTTTGTGACACTACACACATTTCCTCTCAAGCTTATGCCATGCTTACCAACGATAAATGTAGATATCAAGTGTTAATAAATGAAGCCCCTGCTGCTGCTGGCAAACTGGGTCCAGGATACATTCTCCCCCTAGTCCCCCCATTCTCCCCCTAGTACTTCCCTGGCTCTCTCTGCCTCCCAAAATCACCGTCAACTCAGGTGCTTGTAACTGGGTCGTCAGCCTAGGGAACTGGCATCAGACTTGGAGGAGCTGTTAAGTGGACTCAAGAAACTCATTCCTCACCCTGATTCTGGAAAATACACAAAGGCAAAACATGTTCTGAATGTATCCCAAATTCCATCAAAACACTATGGATAGATGTATTCCAAGCTACAAACATCATTTGTGCATTTATTTAGATGTTTTATTGTTCCCAAATGTACTCCACTCGACCCTCCACAAATAGCCATTCATTAGTGTGAACAGCATGGTAATAAACTGAATGCACGTAAGAATAATTAAAAGCAGTAATGAGGTTTTGAGGAATGAGGTTTTGACATATTTTGTATATAAAGTATGTTTTTTATCCATTTTCAGAGCTGTAAATGTTTTTGACCCATATGTTATTTTCTTTCTTTTTGCAATCGTTAGCATTACCACATCAACAGCAATGGGAGATGGTGTAAAGAAGGTGAAGAAGGTGTCAAACGGGTCTTCCCCAGAGGAGAGGGAAAGCATGGCCTGATGTGAAATGTACTTCCTTGGCTTGCACTTGGTCTCCGATACTTGCTTACTCAGTGAAGGAACAGAGTACTACATACCCACACTACCTGAGCTTGGGTGATAGATCCCTCTTTTACACAAAGGTGGACTTAACTGTACAGTATCTAAGTGTATATATGTACAATATATGTGGACACTTAATTTGAAATTTTCAGTCAATTCCTAATAACCAAGTTATTTTGATTCCTTATATGTATTGTTTTCACACTGGTGGTTGCTCAATATTTATTTAACTTTGTTATTGCTGTTTATTTATTTTTATATAAAGTAGTAATCAAAAGTCTTCAACCACAAAAAAAGCCCCAGCCTCAACATAATAGAAGCTGTTACACAAAATACTGACTTGTTTTAAAAAACGCTGATAGGAAAGAAGCATTCTTAGAGGGAAAACGTTTTCTAGTTTAGTTTTTTAGAAGGCTGTGTCTTGTATGGCCTTCCTTAGAACATAACATCAGTTACATGTTTTCCTGCAATGAACTTGCCATAGCATAATGTCTTTATTTTGGCAGCTCTGGTTCATTAACCTGTCCAAAGGATCCCAAATTGCTTCAATTATGTTGAGGTTAGGGACCAAGTCTGATGTGGCCAATGGCACTGTTCAGAGTGGCAAAATACTTTTACACTCTACTGTACAGTATATAACATTGCAAATGAGTGCATACACAACTGGAGTTATACAGTATGTGTATATATATTGACTATTGACTTGCCTTGATATATATATATCCTATCTTCCTATAAATATAGAAAACTATCTTCTAAAAACTATGAAAAGTAAACTTTTATTTTAGTTATACTTGTGTTGTGAATCAGAATTATGCAATGTTCGCTTTTACTGTGGAGTGGTACTGTGGTTGTGTTGAGGCAAGTAAAATGTTTACAATTTTTGATCGTTGTGGGTTAAAATTCCCAGTCTAGCTCATGGGTTGCTAACTGAAAACAACAGCACTGTAATACGGATGGAAATGTCAACGTACTATTCGAGAGGAATGCCTAATCACCCAATGGTTAGTTAGTTGGTAGGGATAGATAGATATATTATTGAGGTCCAATCCCAAGTCCCAAATAAATGAATGTAATTACCGTCAGCATTGCCAAAGCAGAGGCATGAGTCAGAGAAAGGGTCGAGTGCAGTGTTGCTGTGTAGATGACTGCATAACCTATATAGACAACACATTAACCGATTTGACAGTTATGCTGCTGTTATGGTGGAGGTTGTGCATAGGCCAGATGTACTTGGCCCAATAAGCTTTTTATTTGTGTTTCATTTTTAAGACAGTTGCATTCTTTTTTAATTTTTATCAGGGTTATGTTACACATCTACATATTCAATAGCACCTTAAGTTTCCGTTAAGATCAATGACAGAATACATTAATGTGAAAATACAGTGTTCATAAAGTGGCTTTTCACCCTGTTTGTCTGCCTTTTCTCTCATTTTGATTAAGGCTCTTGGCAATGCAATGCAGCAACTGTATATACTCTTGGACCTAAATTAACATAACCCATAATGCCGAATATAATGGTTTTATGAAAAACTAATGTATATCATTTACTGAAGGTAAAGAGTCTGACAATTTATTATGAAACAATTGATCTGAGAAATTCCTCTGATTATCCCTGATATGTCTATAATTTCAAATGCCCAGATTATGAAACCACAGACCGCACCAGTGTATCATGGGTACTGTCTAACACTCTTGGCGAAGTTACAATAATTTGGTCATTTGTGCATGGAATTTTTCTGGAAATGAGACAGGCTCTGCCATGTGGGTGGACACTTGCAGAAAATATACAGACAGTTCCTGCTGCTTGATTTAACCCTTGTGTTATCTTCGGGTCATTCTGACCCATCAGTCATTGTGACCCACCGTCGTATTGCGACAGATTTACCGCATACAAAGACAAAGTGAAGCATTTTCTTTTAACCGTTGGGCTGTCTCAGACCCCCCACATTGCAAAGGTTAAAAGAAAATTATTTTAATTTGTTTTTGTATTGGGTAAAATTGGGTAAACACAACGATGGTTCGTTATGAACCTTTGGGTCATGTGACCCGAAGGCAGCACGAGGGTTAAGTAGATATAATGCTAGTCAGGTACTACAATGCCGTTAATGCTGTGAAATTACTTCAATTGTCCTTATGAAGAAAATTTTACTAGCTGTGATAAAAAATAATAATAATGCTTTTTTCACATGACCACTTTCTCCTTTAGTTGAGAGCTCTCCACTTTGTGAACAATGCCACTGCCAACCTCACTGACCCACTCTACAAAACTTGAAATGTACTGACCGGCCTGACCATTGCATTCGACAGAGTGATGGTGCCTCACAAGGACTTGGGCTTCGGAAAGTTTCTCATGTTGTGGTAAAGTAGACTTGCAGTTCGGCAGTTCATGCAATCCCAAGTGGGGTTTGGAGTACATTTCTTTATGCATGTACTGACAGGATTGTATACACAGGATCAACCCCTGACATTACCCATGTCTCTGGCTCTGTGGTGGTCACCCAGCCCCATCTCAGAAAGGGCTGTTTCTGTGTTTCTGGACAACTGGAACAGTGATGAGTCACTGTTCCAGTTGTCCAGAAACACCTCAGAGGAAAAACTGGAGCCTGTGTTCACTCCAATAAGAGTCTGTCACATCTTCTGTCATATTTCTGTAAAAACTCAGTACAAACGGGGAGTATTTCTGCTTGGATTCTAATTTAGACTTTGTTCTTATACAGCAAGAAGGTCAGCGGCGCATAGAAATGCATTGAGTGATCTAAACAAAGGACAAAAGGGGCCACATATCACTACTAAGCCCTACAAATTGGAGTCACCACATCAGTCCCATCAGTGTCTCCTATCTTCAGTTTCATTTGGGATTAATAATAGTGATTTAATTTAATTGCTGAGTCTTGGGAAAGGCATTTGCCCATATCATCAAATCCATTGGCTTGTGCTAACATATACACTTCTGACCTTTGATTGTGCTTTTAGTTCACTGAGCTTTAGTACTTATTGGTGTATTTTTACTTCATTTCGAAGTAGCATGCTTGCCTGCCAATTTCTTAATATTCATGAGCCCTCTTACATGCTTTGTCTAAAGGGATTTTAACATATGCAAATGATAGTTGGCTGGACCCTAGAAACGCCCTGTTTTTAAGTCAACGAAAATAAGCCATTTATCTTCTTTGAGCAGATCAGCTGTATATTTGTATGTAGAGAGAGAGACAGAGAATAGAAAAGGCCAGTACATTTAGTCATTTAGCAGACGCTCTTATCCCCAGTAAAGAGGGGGAGTGGTTCCCGTTGTCAGGGACAACAGTATCAACACGTCTCTCAGCCACACAGACACACTCCCACCCTCTTTCAGAGAAGTGAGGGAGACAGGGAGCTTTCGTCTTTGTGCCAGCCCAATCCCTCCATTTGTCCCTAGCCTGACGCTGGAAAATCTTCAGGGCATGAGAGATATCACTGGGCCTAGACCCCCCCCAAAACAACATCTCTGTTTTCTACAGGGAGTTTCAATTCCAGTAGCGGTGGTGGCAAAGCAGGATCACAGGAAGCAGGAGGGACACAACAGAGTGGGTGACAGCCCCCTCTCTCTTTCTCCCCAGACAGCCTTGCTTCTCGCTTGCTCGCTGCAGTCTTTCTACCCAAGGATGGGCCGGTCCTGCTATCTAATAGTATTTCTACCCTTTTAATGTTCTGTCTTTGATTTTTTTTTACCGCAACGTAACTTCCTGTCCTACTTTGACTGCCATTTAAGGAGCAAGTGCCCAGAAAATGTTGCCATGCATTTAGAATGAGTGCTAAAACATCAGAAGTGTTTTGAGGGTTGTGGCGGAAGCTTATACCACCGTGGCTAATTGGGAGCCATGGGGAAGTCTAACAGCAAACTCAAGCCTGAGGTTGTGGAGGAACTGACCAGGAAGACCTACTGTAAGTTCTCTCTCTTTCTATTCACTTGAATTGCAGTTGCTAGTGAATCTTGTAACCACAGGTAGTACACACTCCCATTTTATCAACAAGATAAGTGGAAATTTTGAATTTAGTCACAAGTTCAAATGAGCTTAGTCGGAAATACATTTCTGAAGACTACCTGATTATAATATCATTGACATGTTGTAGTGTGAAATTCATAGTATCTTAATATCAATTATCCAAAGAATATTAAGACACAAACATACTGTAAACATAACATACAACTGTCTGATTGAAGAGACCAGTTTGAAGCACATCACTGAGAAGTTTATCAATTAAGCAATAGGTTTGGCTTGATGGAAAATAGAGAAACCATTGAGCCATCTCAAATTGAATAGGTTGCTTTGCTTAGAAATTGCATGCTGAAGTAAAACCTGCCACGTGCTGAATGATATAGCTAGTTCTGCTCAAGATGGCAAACGGTAAAATTAATGTTTTCCATTCAACTCTCACTATTTGAAAAATTAAAAGTCCAATTATTCATGTCCATTTTGTTTCTGTCATAACGTTTCTGTGTTTTCTGTAATCGTTTAAAACACTATTCATCACAAAAGTAGACTTTGATGTACGTAAGACAAGTTCAACAAACATTGCGATGGCCTCGTCTCAACTATACATGTTCCAGCAATAAAAATAAAAGCTTAAACAAATAAACTTTGTCCTCTCAGGCCATTTTCAAGTTACCTTACCCAAGCCATCAGCATGTATCTATTGCCCTCAATCACAACATTATTTTCTTCAACATCTCTAAAGCTAGATTTTTCTCATGATTTATATTTTTTAATATACCTTATTTTAAGATAAACAATAGTTTAATAAACTTCCACGGTATATTCAAACATAATTTTGTATTGCATTGTCACTTTGCACATTGAATTGCCATTTGTGCCACAATGCATTGTCATTTGAATTGCGGATCCATTGCCAAAGAGTCAAATAAACGTCCACGTTTGTCTTCCTCTTTACTTTTGCCCCTGTCCTTCAGCCACGTTTGTAGCATTCAGCTGTCCCCTCATGTGAACACACTTGATATTATTTGTCATGGAGGGCTTGTTCTTGTCTGTAGTAAAACTATATTAGACTCACAATTTAACCTATTGGGTACCCATAAAGACAGGTGCCAGTCATTGGAAGATGGTCAGTTTGTCAGAATTACATACCGATATGTAGTTGATCCAAGTGTTGTTGTTTTTATTCAAGTTTTGAATAATATAATCTGTTATTTAACAGTATTTAGGACACTGACATCAATTATGAGACAGCTTTAGACATGAGTGACTGCATTGCTTGACATAGTGAGCTTTGCCCCATTAGTTTACCAATTAAGTAGAATGTATGTATTATTTATAAGCAGAATGTAAAGTGTACATGTAGGATATAAACTGTAATTCACCACCATGAGGGGAGTTGGGTGTGTGATAGCGTGTATCTGGATGAACACCCCCTGCAGAGGGAAAGAAAGGGTGTCACAGGGGCTAGTTTCCTGCTGGGATTCACAAAGCGTATCCTAATTATGGGTGTGTGCCAGTGGTGCTCGCTGGCAAGTGAGAACAGATGAAAAGGACGCCTTAGTTCGGAGGAATATGAAAAACCTTCAGGCAGTAGTCAATCCATTAGTTGATTGGTGATATGGTGAGTGAGGCTATGGCTTACACATTTATCTTAATCATAGCTTCCTCAAAATTATTAGATGCTTTTAGATGGGGTTTTGCTCTGTTGCCTTGGCACCAAATATTTAGAGTAATTGTTAATAAAAATAAAAATTATTAGACATTTATGTAGAGCCATCTATTGATTTATAATATAACTTCTTTCTCAATAGTGACCTTTGGCAGAAGTATGCAAGGGTGATTGTCATTTGGTTACAGGGAAAAATAACCACATTGCTTTTTTCTGCCATTGTCTCCAAGCTTTCCCTCCCAGTCTGTAATTGCTTCTCTTTGACTGAGAAATGTGATATGTAATTACAGTCCTCTTTCCCTCTTCATTCTTCTCATTTCACTCTGTATCTGTTGTCTTTTGCTTCATTTTCCATTCCTCATTCTTTTATAATCAGTAATTTTCCCATCAAATTGCAGTTTATCTAGCCTTATTTCTTGTTATCTGCCTGTCCTTCTTATTTTATAAGACCCCTATCTGCTCTCCTTTATGAAAGCTAATCCCTTTTTCCCCTCCATCCCCTAACTGGGAAGGGGAAGAACATCCACACGTGGCTGATTGAGGGTGCATAGGGCTCACAGCCCACTCACGAATGGAGACGTGAATTATTAGTGGATGTGTATTAGAGATAGAGAACAGGGTTTCCTCATCTGTAAACGCCTCATATAGAGCACTCAGGGAAGAAACTGTCTTGGATCCAGTGTCATGTGTTTCCCAGCCCTATTTAACAAGGGCTAAGCAGAATTGCAAGATTGCCCACTGTACTCCATGTGAGAGATGCTAGAGTACAGGACAAACTGTAAACATGCTTCTAACCAAAAGTCCTGGGAGAGGGACATAAATTGTTGCCAACATGACCAGGTTCTTAAACACAGAAGCAAATTTTACAGGAAACATCAGTATCCACAAGCTGAGGAACAGGCTTTATAATCCTAACACTCCTCCTTTTCTGTTGTTTCTCCAGTCACTGAAAAAGAGGTACAACAATGGTAAGTTTTCAGAATGTTTTCATCAAGCAAATTCTTTCCAGCCCATTGTGCGATAATCTTTCTACATAATAAATGTTGAATATTCTACCCATGCGTCTTTGAGTCTGGTGACAGATGTAAACAGCTAAAATTAAATCATCTTTCCTTTCGATGTTCCTTCCACCTTATTTATCTCAATAAAATACCATGCAGAAATATTTACACTATTTGTTCCAGCAACCTTCTATTTGAGTCCTCTGTTGCCATGGACACCAAACACAACACTTTGTATTTTCTCCACAAGATCTTGGATAGAAATAGAAAAAATTGCAGGCACACAAATAGTCACTGTTGAACTGCTTTCAACAGCTTTCATAGCTATTACCACCACAAGTAAAAATGTAGACAGTGCATAAACTGTGCCCTTCACAACAAACATTAAGATCACAATTCAAATTGGTGGCTGGTGTGCATTAGAGCATGTAACTATTTGCTTGGCTTGTTGTACTGTACATTAACATGGCTGACATGTGGTGTTTGCATTGCCCAGTGAGGAGTACAGGATAAATGCACAAAGCAGATGTGATGTTTGACAGTTTGTAAAGAAATTGAGAGCCAAGACGGTAGTGCTCAGTTCACACTTATCAATGTAGTAATAATGGATGCAGCAGTAGATTTAGATCCTTCTATATAAAGTTTAAACTCACTTAGGGGTAGGAATATCTCTGGCATAGAACATTTGGTAAACTATTTCATGTCAAAGATTATGAATGCACGAGGGCAAATTTTACTAAATGGCCAGCACTCTTCTGGCCTAAACCACAGCCTCCTTGTGCCCTCACATAAACAATCCCTACGATGAAGCATGGTGGTGGCAACATCATGCTTTGGGGTTGCTTCTCAGGAGCAGGGGCAGGGAGACAGGTCAGGACTGAGGGAAGGATGAATGGAGACACATATTGAGAGATTCATTAAAAAAAACTCCATTAGTACACACAGCCTCAGACTGGGGCGAAGTCCATGTGTCGCCACCACCTTTCGGCCATTCCAAAAGCTGATGGTAATACAGTCAACACTATTGAAGTGATTAAAAGTGGCTTTGCATTAACCCAAATGCAGGACAAACGCAACTAATGACAAAGGGTTCAAATGAAGGGGTGTTTAAAACCTTTTAAGGAGTGAGTTATTTTTCCAAAACGGAAGCTAGCTAGTTTTAGTTAGCTTCCGTTACCTAGCAACCTAGCATAATACTCGTAGCAATGCTACTACCTGCTAGTGTTAATTGTTAGCCTCCTAATTGTAAATTTTGAAGCCATACTATAGCGTTTGTCATATAGTTTTTGTCTATCGGAAAATAGTCGGTTGGAATGTTCAGAATCACATATGTGTGACGCTACTCCTTAACGGGTTTTTAATGGAGGATCGGGGGTTGTGGAGAAGCGGGCAAGGCAGGAGAAAAGGGCTGGTCAGGCGAGGCAGACAGCGCAGGTAGGCCAACGGGGTAGGTAGGGCAGGAAAGATAATTGGGATGACAGGGCAGGGAGGTTTGACAGGCAGGTCAGGCAGGCTAAAGGTACAGGCAGGCAGACAGGAACCGGGGAGTGACTGCACGACAGGAGATAAGTTCAAACCAAAGGTGATTGATGTACGATATACGTAGACCACTTTTACCTCTTCTCTATTACTCTGCATCTCTTTCTTTTCCTTCCCCTGTTTTCCACTTTTTTAAACTCTTTTTACCTGAATGATTTCTTCACAGGTATAAAGGCTTCATCAAAGACTGCCCCAGTGGTCAGCTAGACTCAGCTGGCTTCCAAAAGATTTATAAACAATTCTTCCCCTTTGGTGACCCAACCAAGTTTGCCACCTTTGTCTTCAATGTCTTTGATGAGAATAAGGTAACAGGCAGACTATGTTCAAGTATAGTTTAGGTCTTGTCTGTGGTTGTGTGTGTTTGTGCAAGTATGTGCAAGTGTAGGGCTATGTTTGTCCAAACTGTTTTGATGTATATAATGGACACCACCTTTGTCTAGTGCTATTCATGAAATTAATGGAAATGAAATGTCTGACTACTTTCTTGTTTCCCCACTTGTCTCCTATTGTCTTATTCTTATTTGTTGTTCTTACAACCTTGTCCCTTTTCCTTCTGCCCTTTAACTCTTCCTGTCGCTCTTTCTGCCTTTGCGTCTTACTCTACTTTTCTTTCAACACTCTCTTTCAACACTGTCCCTATCGTGTTCTACATTTTATATTTCTCTGCAGGATGGGCGTATTGAATTTTCAGAATTCATTCAGGCACTGTCAGTTACTTCCAGGGGCACACTGGATGAAAAACTACGATGTAAGAGAACACCATATAATCCACTACGTGACCTTAGTCCAACCACTATTTTGTTCACCTCTCTTACCTTTTTACATTTGAATGTATTCATGGCGTGTGTTGTTGTGAATTCCTTGGATGTGATTATAGGTACAAAAATGAAGCAAATGGCCTCATTTTGAATTAGTTTAATAAGCAAAAACACTACACTGTGTCACTACAGTTAGTGGTGTAGGTTTTAGGAGTAAAAGTTTTTTTATTACAAATGGAAATAACAATTACATTTCCCAACATAACTGACTAAGGTGTTAAAAGAAAATTACACATACGCAAACATACTGTTATACATTTCCCTTTGGGCTTTACAGTGTTTGAGTAACTGCTGAAAGGTGTTACATCTTTAATTAAGATGTTTAAGGCTGTTGAAGTTAGGACTCTTAATGACAGTGAACCTATGTCAAACCTCAAAGCTGTCATCACTTACTATGAAGAGTAGTCATAAAGCTTGGATTTCTAGTCTGCTCTAACCACTGGTTTTTCTCTTGTTTAATATCACAGAGATGTATGAAAAATGTCTTGTCTGTTTATGTACCGTAAACGTAAAAACAAATGTAAAGATGTTTTCCCATGTGCTGCTTTCCCGGTTCCCACAGGGGCCTTCAAGCTTTACGATCTGGACAATGATGGCTACATAACGCGAGACGAGATGCTGAACATTGTAGATGCAATCTACCAGATGGTGGTACGTCTTTCCTCTTATTTCCTGCCCTTCAAATGAGTGAAATCAGTCTTCCAAGTGCTATTTAACAACACATAAACAAATGGCAATTTATTGTGAAGAATTGGACATTGTGGGCCACATACAGTATGTCTTTATGTGTGCATCTGGGTTTGCGTGCACTTCTCAGGGAAACACAGTGGAGTTGCCAGAGGAGGAAAACACACCTGAGAAGAGAGTGGACCGTATCTTTGCATTAATGGACAAGGTAGAGAAACACAAACATGGTAGGGACACATAAGTAGATCAGTTATGAATACATACTAAGCAACTCGAAGCAGTTGTGCTGATCTGGTGGGTAGGTTTTTCTATTCTGAGATAAAGGATCTGGCTCTCAATACTCTTTTACTGATTTGGAACACAGTGTTCTGTTTTGAGATTAAAACTGATATTAATATAATAATCCATGACATAAGGTCCTTGGTTTATTTGTCTGAAGGTCCTTTAGTGGCTCAGCCAAAGGTCAGACTTGAACCCCATAGAATATGTATGGAGAGACCTTAAGATTGCAGTTCCCACTATTTGATGGATCAGAGCTTGTATTGAGAGAAGATGGGAGGAAAAAATGCTCAAATCTAGTTGTGCAAAGCTAGTAGAGGGATACCCAAGACTCAAGGTTCTTACACGTTAATAAAAACTACATCTCCCTTTATAGGTATCCGAAACGGCTGACATTTTGGTTCCATGGGATTCTTCCTTGACCAAATCAGCATGCTAAATGTAATTAAAATCTATATAAAAAATTTGATGATTTGGCGCAGATTTACCAGATTTAGGGTAAATATACATGCAGTGAGATATTTCAGTCAACAAACAATAATAACAATATTTTGTTCTGTGTAGATTGATGCCAGAAAATAGGAGAATACTGAATACTTTCCAAAGGGACCGTAGTCTGGATCTAAACAAAAGATTAAAATGTGTCTTTTGTCAGAATGCAGATGGTATGCTGACTCTGCAGGAATTCCAGGAAGGCTCCAAAGCAGACCCCTCCATTGTCCAAGCACTATCGCTGTATGACGGGCTTGTGTAGCATAGCATGCCCTTGGTTCTCCACACTGTAAGTACTGGTTGACTCCATCAAGAGAACCATGTTCACTTTCTCCAGGCATAGTTGATTATAATATATGGGAGGAAAAGTTTGCACTCTCTCCACCCAAATAGGGGGTAGAGAGAGTTGAGGTTCTTGACAGAATTTCTGGATCTACTGAATTTACGAAGAAGAAATCTGTCTTTTGGTCTTAAACTATTTTAGCTTGTAAACAATGAATTTGTATTTGAAGTATGTTGTAGAAAATTAAATTATTCTCTCTCCATCCTCTAGTGTGGACTGTTAATATGCTCCTTGTCATCTGAAAGGGACAGATCTGTTGCTTGTTCTGCCCTCTTACTCTTTCTGCCCATCTTGCCCTTCTCAGCTACTTAAAGAGAGCATATGAACATGGACTCAGTATTACTGAAGTAGTGCGGATCTTGGTCTATAATCATTCAAGACCATGGCTTCTATATAAACATCATGGGGGGAATCTCCAGTGACATTAATATTCCCGCTTGAGAATTGTTTTAATTTACAAGGAAGAAAGCATAGATCAAAACTTAATGTCACTGGAGAGTTGACAGAAACGCAGCTGATGAACTATGATCCAAACGTTGACTATGTTTTTCTATCTATTTATTTTGTTAATGAGTGTCAGTATGCCACTACAAGGAGCAGGCAACTGAAGAACATTGCTGCTGAGTACAAAATGATGCACCCACGGTCATTGGAATGCTTTGGAAATACACACTTATTTGATGTGATTATGGCGTTTAATGTTTTATAAAGTAACGCCTTAAATGTTTATTTTGCACAAAGTACATTTTCGTTGATGTTGTTGATTTAAAAACCAATGAAGACATTTGAATGGCTGCTGCTGTAATTTTTTGTACAGGTATTCTGTATGTTAAAGGCAGGGTAGGTAAGTTTTGCCAAACCAGCTATTTTGGTTTGAGTTTGAAAGTATCCAACCCAAAATATCCCACACCCTCCCTTCAAAGTCACTCCCCCAAAACACATGAACACGCTGCCTGACTACTGCGATGATACACAGGCAGAGGGCATGCAGGTAGATAGGTACAAACTAAGGTAAGTAGCCTGTTTAGTCCAATCATTGCATTTGGTCCAAAGCAATGATTGGTTGTGTTTATTACAGTTCTGCGACAGCCACTGATATTGGATTATTTTATTTTTTTACAGTCAGACCATTTGATTTATTGATTGCTATCAGGATGTCAAGTTTATTTCAGCAAATATGACACAAAGTGCTTCTCAAAAACATTACCTACCTTGCCTTAAAGAAGTAGTTTATTTATTTATTGTAATGTACAAAAGTCATGTTGACGTCTAAGCAAATCTTCAAGGATAGCACTACTATTATACTACTGTACTGCAAACACATTACAATCTGTGCTGTTATTGCACACTTTATAACACCCTATGCTCCAGAGTTATTTATCATGATGAGATCAAAGAAAATACAAAGAAAATTAGGTTAAGGGTTACTGATGTCTTACTAAGGCATATCATGGCTTAGTTTCTCCTATCGTATTAAGTGGTGTACAGCCACACACAGAGGAATATGCAAATAATCTAAAGGGTGTATTTTTCTTGGTTTTAGATGTGTTATTAAATTGTATTGATTTTATCAACATCCAGACAAATAAATATTTGCACATTCCATAGAATGTCTGTCAGTATCTCATAAGGCACCTGGGGTAGCCCAGCATGTGGCATACCCTGTGTGAAGTGACCATTGTAACCTGTTATATTGGTTGACTGAAATGCATCTAATTTATTTAATCACCATGGTTTATTATTTTATTGATTGTTTTAATAAACAAAAGTGGACTGGAGCAGAAAGAGGATCGACTGGAGCCGAAAGAGGATGTAGGGATCTATTAATTGGAGACAAAACAGTAAGGCAAGTGGAGGTCAGATGGCTGAGCGGTTAGGGAATCAGGCTAGTTATAAGAAGGTTGCCAGTTGAGATACAGTTTTTCAAGGGGAACCAGCAGATGAGGCAAACTGGACATAAAACAGCAATTGTGAACAAACTGATTCACACAGGGACAGAGTAATAATTTCTTCCCTTACAACAACACAGCCTACAAAAGCATTTACAATGACAATGTTTTACAGACGTTTTACATTTACAAATGTTTCCCAAATAAGTGCTTTGTGGACTATAGTCATCCACCCCTGAAACAGCACTGCTTAATGCTGTAATTAGGCCCCCTAGTGTTTTCTGTCTGCCTGCAGGTGTGTCTCTGTGTGCATTTCAGTCCTTATTTTGTCTCTCTCCAGTTCTTGAGGCCAAGTTAACCGAATAAGACATTTCCAGTTGATGTCCACTTTCATTTGTTTCTTGTTTTTACCTGTGCATGAAGTGCTCTGCGATTACTGCACTATTCATTTTGTGAATAATACCTTGTTAATGTGTTTTGTTTGTTTCATGTTTTGAACAGTAGGCCTATAGACTTTGTGGATTAGCCTACTGCACGTATTGTTTTGTAGAACAAATTAGGCCTAAAATGGTTCTGAAATGAAATTATTTTGGGGTCGTCACTTAATGACCTATTACAAATGTGGGTCCTGTAAAAATAATGGACGCGTGACAGCTCCTCAAAAGTGAAGCCAAAACATCGCAATCGCCCCTTGGTGGCTGGTGGGACCTCGATACCGCGGCTCCACCACCGAGTAGCATGTACTCTGGCTCCAAATGACATCCCAAGCGCAAGATGGCAGCACCCGTATCTGGGATATTTTGGCTTCATTTTTGTGCAGTGGGAGGAAGCGGAGACGCCTCGTCCATTCTTTTTAAAGTCTATGGGTTTATTATCTGACCAGTTGAAAACCTCTGTCCTAGAGAACAATAAATAAGCAGGCCCACATTTGGTTAAAAAAACCTGTGTAGGCCTGGTTGGTTGCCAAACCTCACAATTTGAACCTAAAGGTTTTTATTATTTTATCAGTTTTCTGAAATTAATCATTATGTTTCCATAGTAGTATTAAATTATCTTGTTAATATTCTTGTATCTTTGGGAAAGAAAGATTAGCTACTTTTCAAGTTCAACTTGTTTATGTTAATACGGAAGAAATCAACCGGAAATTAGAATCTTTTACTGGCGTCTCCCGTCCTACATGTTGTTCACAACATGGCGCCGTTAGATTTAGATAAATATGTGGAGATTGCAAGACAGTGCAAATATTTACCAGAAAACGACTTAAAGGTTAGTTTTAATGAGTGAACATATTGTTATTAAATTTATTGAACAATATTTGAAGCAAATAATAGTTGTGCTAAAAGTAGCTAGGTCTTTCAGGAGCTAACAGTTGAAGGAAACATTACAGACAAGGCAGGGTAGCCATTAGCTATTAGCAAGCTAACTAGCTTTTTAGGCTAGTTAGAGCAGCTATTTTAGTGAGTCTATCTTGAATTGAACTAGCCTTGCAGAATATCTACCAACTAACGAGCAAGGTAGCTAATTAAACGTTAGTATTTGCTGAGGGCAATTATTGACATCAAGTCAATGGTGAATACGGACTACTGTTGCTCTTTAAATCAGTCATATCCAGTGCATAGCAAACTCTGTTGATTGATTTAACAAAAACTTACTGTACACAAACTTGCCTATCAGTAGTTTTGTAAGATTAACTTTCAAACGATTTTGTAAATTGACTTCATGTTCCTAATGTTGCAGAGATTATGTGACTATGTGTGTGACTTGCTACTAGAGGAATCAAATGTTCAACCAGTCACCACTCCTGTCACTGTTTGTGGAGACATCCATGGTCAGGTAAGATGTCGTTCGAATTGTTTGCGTTATTTTACTCGTTTAGCTCCATCTCTTACACGTAATTTTTGGAAGATTTCGCACTTCCACCACCGAATACGTTTATAGTGTCATTGGGTTTTTAGCATTCTGACATGTGATGCATGCATCTGTAAAAACACTTTACTTTCTGCTTATTGTTCTCAGTTTTATGACCTATGTGAGCTCTTCAGAACTGGTGGACAAGTTCCAGACACAAATTACATTTTCATGGTGAGTTAAAAAATTGGTTATAATATAGATATATTATAATAGATTTGTTTGTAATACACTGTAGGCAGCCTTTAATTATATTGGATTGTTTCACTGCCATATATGCCTTATATTTTATTCAATATAAAGTGTTACATTTCTCTGCTTATCTGATTGTGCCGCAGTTGACTGAAATAAATCATATGTATGTTAATTTATCTTCCCCAGGGAGACTTTGTTGATAGAGGATACTACAGCTTGGAAACATTTACACATCTGCTAGCCTTAAAAGCGAAGTGGCCAGATCGCATCACACTTCTGAGAGGGAATCATGAAAGCAGACAGATTACACAAGTGTATGGTTTTTATGGTAATAATACAATATTTTCCAAATACAATGAATATGTATTAGTTACTTTTAATTTACCCCTCCAAAAGCTTGAATGGTTAAAACATATCAGTTGTCATTGTACTGATGAGAACTGTACATAGATTTCCATTCATTAACCCTAGATCATTCAACTTTGCCCAGTGTCATGTACAGTGTACATGTGCTATTACAGTATGTGTTTTTCATTTGATGAACATGTTTACTACAAGTACATGGATTTGTGAATTTCTTGCAGCATATTTATCCTAAAAATAGAGGGAACATTTAAATTACAGCTTAACAAAATAAATTGTACTCTGGGGATGGTTTGAACTTTCAAAACTTGTGATATAGTTAGTATGAATGTTTATATTTGTTTCAATTTTCCAGATGAGTGCCAAACTAAATATGGAAATGCCAATGCATGGAGATACTGCACAAAAGTGTTTGACATGCTAACTGTTGCTGCTGTGAGTAAAACCAATTATTTACTTTCCCAGAAACTCTTACATTATCTTTTTTTTATATACTTAATTTAACTACTGACTGTACACCCACTTAAGGTTTTAAAAATGGGTAATTAACTTGAGCTTGTATTCACAGTTGATCGATGAGCAGGTACTCTGTGTGCACGGCGGCCTTTCGCCCGACATCAAGACCCTGGACCAGATCCGCACTATTGAGCGCAACCAAGAAATCCCCCACAAAGGGGCCTTCTGTGACCTTGTGTGGTCAGACCCAGAGGATGTTGACACCTGGGCTATCAGTCCACGAGGTGCAGGATGGCTTTTTGGTGCCAAGGTTACTAATGAGGTAAACGCCATGAATTTGACTGTTTTTCCAATTTTAAGGAACAATTACATTTGGGCCTCTGTCCCTTTTTTAAAATGTGTTCAAATCCTTGTATCCAAAATAGATTTAAGACATTCCTTGGGATTGTCAGAGGCACTCAATTATAGCTCTGATTTTTTTCCCAGTTTGTTCACATCAACAATCTGAAGCTGATTTGTCGTGCACATCAGCTGGTCCACGAGGGTTACAAGTTCATGTTTGATGAGAAGCTGGTGACTGTGTGGTCGGCACCCAACTACTGCTACCGCTGTGGAAACATAGCATCAATCATGGTCTTCAAGGATGTGAATACACGAGAGCCCAAGCTTTTCCGTGCTGTTCCAGACTCGGAGCGGGTTATTCCACCCCGAACAACAACACCTTACTTCCTGTAGTTTTAAGATATTTTTTCCCCCAGAAGGTGTTCCCTGCCCCCCACGACCAACTAACATGGTATTTGCTCCATCCAGTTTAAATCTAAACAGTCGTATCCCAGAACCTTTCAGTTGCAGATTTCCAGCGAGTTTTGTAAGTGGGAACGTGTTGTGAGTCATATCTGATGTTCTGGAGAAATCTTAACTTTGTCTTTGGTAAATCTGTTTATACCTATATATTCATACATGGAATGAGTGTTTTAGTTGACTGGATCTCTCTTTGATCATGCCTGTTTCCTCCTCCAAATTGTATTTATAGTTCTTTAGAAATTTCTATAACATACTTATTAAAAAAATATCCAGTATGCCTGAATCTCATTTAAAAAAAAAATCTGAATGGGTTTTCACAAATTTAGGAAAAAAAAGAAGTTTTTGGTCATTTTCTGTTCCCATGTCAAAATACCACCATATACAAAATGACAAAAATGCATCACTTTGTGAATGGTTGTGCATCCGGTATACCACTTAAGATTTTTTTTGTAGTGCAATTCAGTTCTTAATAATAGATCCAGTAAATGTTGGCCTTGTACGTAGGAAAAGCATAGTAACATCTAGAAACAAATGTTTTTTGTTGCTGGCAATAAAATATTATTTTATTTTAACTTATCTGTGGAGAATTGCACTCCAACATCCATTGTTCCACTTGTAATAACGAAAGTGAAGTTTTACTCTATCCCGTTTCTTTTTATTTCAATATTAAAAGGAAAACATTTGAGGGGCAGGGCACAGTTTTTGGCATGTGGGTTGTAAAGGTTTTATACACAATTTTATGTCTTAGTTATCCTTATCTTATTGTTTTAGACTGCCAATTACTTACCAATTGAAAATAAAATACTTTAAACTCAAGGTGCCTTTTAATTTGTATTATGTTAATAGGTATATCCTGACACATTGATTTGTTTGTGGTAACCCAGATTTGTTTGTCTGTGGTAACCCTGTGTAATTAAGACCTGTGGAGAGGGAGGAGCTCAAATAAGAAATCCACTAAGCTACAAACCAGCTGCTTTGTTGTGATTATTAACTTGGAGTGAGCATTATGTGGAGTCTCCACGTAATGCTGAAGAGGGTGTTGTAACACAGTCAGTTTCAACACTGCTTTTATGCTGAGTTTGTAATAAATCAACAAAAGTTGGGACACCGAAGGAATTGTTATTTAATCAATTTATACAGTTTAAGTCACTTCCATTGCTGCACGACATTTGTAAATTGCGAACCCATTACCCATTATTATTTTGTATTTGTAAAACGTAAAAAACATTCTGTTTTGTTTGGTGACCCTAACTTTTTGTTCTGTTCACATGAGCAGATCAAGAAGTAGCAAGCTCAACACTCCTGTACGTTGCATGGATGAAAGCATCCACCAAATAAAAAAGGTGGCTGTTGAAACGAGCCACAACAGATATAGGACAGAACACTATTCCTACCACTTTAGCCTCCTTGGTCGGTTTCTTGAGGCATGGATATAGTGATCCACAAAAGGGCATACAACAATGTTATATATGTTATATAATGCATACTACATCCCAGGTACTGTGCACTATCTATAGTTCCAGGAAAGTATGTTTGTGCTTCAGACCGACATCTGCACTGTGCAGTCGTTTCACAAAATCCCCCACTGCACCTTTAAGGACTCCGGTGCTGTATGACCTTTATTTTGAAATTCGAATCCAGCTGCAGCAAGGTATGCTGGACTCGCTCTCGCGGCTACCCTGCGACTGGATGCTGTTGTGACCTAGTGTAGTAGTAGCTGCGAGATGCAGCAGTTGTATCAAGCTAATCAGAGAAGTGAGCGACATCTGCATTCCCATTGATTAAAAGCGGGACTTTATCCCCAGATTGACAGCCGAACAGTTGCATATAGCAGGACTGTCACCCAGTAAATCGAAAAAGTCGGTAGCTAGCCTTGACGGAAATGCTGGAGAAACTAAGCATTGGCTAGCAAGCTAGCTAACATTTTCGACTAGCTAGAGGATAAGGGTCGTCGCAGCAGGGCATCATTAAACAGCTGTGTTGTGTGTTAGCTGGGGAACTATTCTGGTAAGATTGATTGCTGCCTATATAGCTATAACGTTAACTGGATGAATGTCTTAAGCATGTAACTAGCTGCGTCTAAAAACCGATACTAGAAACTAGTGTTAAGCGCCACACAATGGAATTGTGTTGAGTCGGGCATGCTAGCCTAGACAAGCCAGACATTGATGATGTGCACAACCCGCTTGGAGCATCTTCTGGCTGTGGACCTGCTAGATTATTGCAACGATGTGGAACATATCCACTTGAATTAACATATGCAATTTGAACCAGCCTACATTTGACATAACTAATATACCTTTAATTACTGTAGATCAACCATCATCCCGTCACTTTCAAATAATTTTACATATTTGAGAATCCATTTGCTAGTTATAGCTAGTTACTCACTCAGTTGTGTCTTCTGGCTCCTTTTCTTATTTAACACCATTGACCTAGTAGAAATTGGAGCCTCTCATATTAAATTTAGGAATTTACCCATTTACATTTTGCTGAACACATCCGATCCCATTTTCTTTCAAATTCAAAAATTAGGTTTTATTTAAATATTGAAATTATGAATGACTATTAGAACATAGCCTACAATATTTAAGAAAACGCCCAATGTTAAGGGCAGCATTTATGCAGCAATAAAATCTTGTTCAGGTGTGGAAAAATAAGTGCCATGACTGGAGCTGGGGCTGAAGATGACATTCCATCAGGTGAAAGGAAGACAGTTACAGACTTCTGCTACCTGCTGGACAAGTCTAAACAACTCTTCAATGGGCTGAGGTCAGCTTTTCCGCTAGTTTAGGTCTTGCATGTTTTTTTAAATATATTGTTTAATTTTTAACTGCCATGCTTGCATCAGCATCTATTTATGTATTCAGATTTAGTGGTTTTGCTGCTGTCCCTTGACAAATTAATTGATGATTTGTTTTGCAGTAAGATCTTACCTTTTTCTTATTTATTTATTTCCATTTGGCACTATCTTCTGTTAAAATAGAGACCTTCCACAGTACGGACATAAGCAGTGGCAGTCCTACTTTGGGCGCACCTTTGATGTCTATACAAAACTATGGAAATTTCAACAGCAGCACAGGTCAGTTGAATACATTTGAATACCTTGCTTGAATACATTTTGCGTGTCCGCTATTGCTCTAAACACCATCAATGTAGAATATTCCAAACCTAGTATGCAGTTAAGATAGTGTCCACTGTTGTTTGTGTGAAATCTTTATGACGGCAGGCTTCAGCCAATCTTACAGGCCTGTACATTAGGTCAGGGGTTCTCAAACTTTTTGGGGCTCAACATTTTCCAAGGACCCCCCATAAACATCCATTCAGCGTACCCTTTGTGCTCTTAAATTGACACAATATGCTTGTTTTATTGGTGCAAATGGTCCCCATCTGTAGATTATTATATATGTTTTCAATTTTTAATGATACACATTAATTTTACAATTCATTTTACAATGTTATAATTTATGGCAAATTATTTCGCGGACCCCCTGGCTATGGTTTGTGGACCCCACTTTGAGAACCACTGCATTAGGTGACACTAAATAGTTTTTTGGGCGTTTTTTTACTGCTGAGTACTACTGGGGTCAGACTAGTGAGTCAAGGGAAGAAAAGCCAGTGGGCAAATTTTTTTATATTTCTGAATGACTGAATCCTTTCAGTAGTTAATACATAAATACAAATGTCAAAGTAAAATGTTTCCATAGTTATAGCTAAACAGTGCTTCCTTTTTTGAGTGCAGGCAGGTGCTGGACAATCGATATGGCCTGAAGAGATGGCAGATTGGAGAGGTTGCGTCCAAAATTGGGCAGCTTTACTATCACTATTAGTAAGCTTTATAATGTATTATCGTTGTTTGTACTGTCACCATACACCACAAGATTGGAGTGTCCAGGTCAAAATGCATAGAAATGGCTTGGCTGATTTACCACATGTAAAATACATATAATTACGTTGCAATAAATGACTTAAATTCCCCTCTACAGTAGTTTCAGATGTGTTCCGGTGTGAAATTGATGCCAAATGCTGTATACTGTAACAATTTGAATTATTTTAATAATAATATAAATATATAAGTTATATTTAAGTACTCATTTATTTAAGTGAAAGGTGTGGTCGTCAATAAATGAACTCATAAATAATGGATTTTCCTACTGGTTGACCTCAACAAAACATATAAACTGCCAGTCTTGGGCAGAGCAGAATTGGCTAGTTGAAGCCTTTCAGTTGGAACATCTTCTGTTGATGTGTAAAAGCATTTGTATCATGGTATATTACTCACAATTAATTTATGTCGAGAGTCATAGCAATGACTGGCAGAGTACAACATGACTGTCCTTTTGATAGGTAAAGGAAACCAATGATGATATTGATGTGTTAAAAAGTGTCAGAGACAAAGCAAGCCCTTTTATTTCAGTTTCTTTGTTACAGCCTTCGTACCTCAGAGACAAGTTACCTGAATGAAGCATTTTCATTCTACTCTGCCATCCGACAGCGTTCCTACTACTATCAGGTTAACAAAGAAGATAGGTAAGTAGTATAAGTAAAGTCATCTTGTTTTAGAAATGTTTGGAAAGACACTATTGTTTCCTTGGCTCATTTATCTGGCATTGCTGTATGGGCAATACGAGTAATGTATGTATACTTTTTAGCTTAGTAGGTGGCTATTTACCGTAAGTAGCTTAGCTATTTTATTGACCTACTGCAGTGTTCAGTATTATCAATAAATATTTGATTGTGTGAATAAAATAAAATAAAAAATAATAATTTAACATTTGTAATCTTTAGGGCAGTGGTTAATCGAATTCCCCTTTGCTTTAAGTAGTTAACTGTGTCCTGCTTTATTTCATACACCCCTTCTCCCCTCCTTGTTAGGCCAGAGTTGGTAGTGAAGAAGCTTCGATATTATGCTCGCTACATAGTCGTCTGTTTACTGCTGAACAAGATGGACCTTGTGAAAGTTTTGGTCAAGGTATGGAACCGTTTTTATGAACAAGATGTTGTGCTTCTATGACAAGGGAATATAAAGAGTCTAGTGTAGATCAGGGGTTAACTTGTACCTGCCATTAATGGCAACAATAGTTGTGTATGTGTTGAAATAAGGTTAAATGGAATCGTTAAAGTCCAAATTCATGCAAATGTGGTCAATGAAGGCTTTAATGTGACCCATTTTTGACATTATGAATTGAGTATGAATTTAAGATATACATGATTCATTGTTTAATGAACACTTAATGCTAAGGAAATTAGTGTTTAACCATCTTACTTTACACTAACCTACACTTAATATAGTTTGCAGTTTAATTGAACTTTTTTCAAACATCTGGACATTTACATTTAGTCATTTGGCAGACGCTCTTATCCAGAGCGACTTACAGTACATACAGGGACATTCTCCCCGAGGCAAGCAGGGTGAAGTGCCTTGCCCAAGGACACAACGTCATTTGGCACGGCCGGGAATCGAACCGGCAAACTTCTGATTAATAGCCCGACTCCCTAATTGCTTAGCCATCTGACCCCCACCACTTTATCTTTAGACACACACAAACTCTATACACGCATATTTTACCATATTTATAATGTCTTGTGTTTTCTTTTGTAGGAGCTGTCAGAGGAAATAGAAGACTACACTCAGAGATTCAATACTGAAGATCAGTTAGAATGGAATCTTGTTCTACAAGAGGTTGCAGCTTTTGTGGAGGTCAGATCCTTATATAACATGTTACTTTGTCAATCAAAAAAAAGTTTTATAAACTAATAATGCATTCAAAGTTGTCCTTTGTTGGTTCCATTGTTTCTTTTTCATAATGACTGATATAAAGAATCATTTTGTTGGTAACAAAATTAATTGTATTATTATACAGATGTATACAGTATTTATCAATATGCTACAGTTGTGTTTGCACCAGGTGATGGGTGTATTCTATACAATTTGGAAATGGTTGGTGCTTGATATTAATGCATGTCTGGGACATGCAAACTTTTTCTGTGTCGTGTATATAGTCATTACATCATTGCCCAACCAAAGTGGAGCAGTGCAGCGCAAAAAAGAGAAAGTCAAGATGTGGTCTGACCTAAATTCAGGATGGTCTTTAAAAAGAAAGGAACCATCTCGTTGCACTTTCCTGTCAAATATAAATGTCTACATTTATTTCACGCTCATGCAGGAATGCTTATCGTGTGTTATGTGTTGTTTTCCTGTATTATTTGAGCAGGCAGACCCAGTGATGGTCCTAAACAATGAAAATTCTGTTGCCGTTACCACCAATCGACTGCAGGAGGGTGGTGTGCCACCATTGGAACAGGGAATGGTTGTTGGGCAACTTATCCTGGCAGATGCGCTTATCGTTGGAAACTGTAACAACCAGGTATTAACTTATTGTGATTTCTTGAAAGATTGTAGCAGTACTGTGAACACTCTTTTTTGTCTTTTGTGTGATTTTATCTGTTTCTATCCCATTTGAAACCGTAAATTTTTCTTATCGTCTCAAGTTTGGTATTTGAACCTTTCTGTAACTGTTCCCATCTGGTATTGGGAAAGTAAACTGATGTAATAGTACCTTACAAACCAAACATGTATTATTCATTGTCTGCAATAACCCCATGGTAGATGGCTAATAAATAAAACTGTATAAACCTTTGGATAAGTAAATTAATAAGGCAGCTTGGTGATCTTTCATCCAAGTTTGATCAAATGTAATTGGGACAAGTTATGTTGCTGCTTTGACCTGCTCTCAAACCTGACTGAAATTCGCTTAAAATGTTTTTCTTGCTCAAATAATAAGGCATTATTTTACATATTTTGGTAATTTAACATTCTAAACCTGTTTCTCTCCCATTCTTTTTTTCTTTTTTGGTAGGTGAAATTCAGTGAGCTAACTATCGACATGTTTCGCATGCTTCAAGCTTTAGAAAGGGAACCGATCAATCTGGCTATTCAAACAACTAAAACAGGGTCATTGGTAAGTGTAATACACTTAGTGTCTTTCATCTCTCTAATCATGTCAGGAATATGTGTGTGTCTGTGTGTATTTTTTAGAATGGGATTTTAGGGCAGCGAGTTTCCACGATTATCTCGAGAACTGGGCACAAAGTTCATATTTCGCAGGTGTCTTTTTTAGAATCCAATGGAGTGGAGTGACACGTTTGATGTTGTTTGGATAAGCATTTTGACATTTCCCAAAAATAATTTGCCACCAGTTTTGCTATGGATCTTTTTCAGCCATGTTCAGCTTGCACGATACGTTTCACTAAGCACTTGGACTTACTATTTACTACAGATAGGAGGCGGTATGATAACTTCAGTGAATTTAGTTTAGTTAATGAACAAATGTGATTAACAAAGGCATTCGTAATGAAATGAAATTAAGTGCTTAACGCACCGGAGTTCGTAGTAAGGAAAATAGGGAACATTTGTTTGCTCTCTTCGCTCTGACTGCTGGCATATGCTTTCAAAGTTTTTTTTATGGATGAAATGCTGGGTAGCTAACAGAACGACAATATAAATCGATTGTAGAACTTGAAGGTATTGTTTTGTGCTGCAAAAAATGAAATTCCTTTGTGGAAAAGTTTACAAATTATATGTATTTGTATTTATTTATAGGAACCTAGCGAGAAGCCAGCTAAGAGAGAAAATCCTCACAAGTATTTACTGTACAAGCCGACATTCAGCCAGCTATACACTTTCCTGTCTGCCTCTTTTAAGGTCTGTGTCTAATGAGACACTTTGTCTGCTCATTTATATTTGTTGGCAAATCTCAATGTCATCATTTATTTGATCTGATCAGTGTATATATATGTTATTTTGGTGTCATCATTTATTTGATCTGATCAGTGTATGTTATTTTGGTTTAATTTAAAAGGGAAATGATCTGAATTCTAATTTAAATGATGGTATTTTGTAGGAATTACCAGCAAACAGTGTGCTGCTTGTCTATATCTCAGCCACTGGAGTCTTTCCTACAGGACGCTCAGATTATGAGGGTATGTAGGGCCTTGAGCCTTGTTTTTGTTATAAATTATGTCATATGTATTTTTTAAGAAAACACAGGCATTAGCTAATATTTGCTGCATGAATGACACACCTTAGTCAAATCATTCATTTTGCCACTCGTATGATGTCATATACAAATGAGTCATGCTGGAAGTGGTAGTCACATAAGAATAGTATTTTGCCATGTGTGATTATATTAATAAGATCAGGGTCATTGCCTTAAAATGTCCTCTTGGTTTGATGACTTGAACTTCCATTTTTTCACAGGGCCATATGACTTTGGAGGAGTTCTTACTAACACAAATCGAGATGTGGTGAATGGGGAGACACAGCAGAAAAGGAACCATGCACAGAAAGAAATGCACTGGTGAGAATGAGTTAGTCAATACAGCGTTTAACTATCTTGCAGTTCTTTTAGGACCAACTGAGTACATATTATACATGTCCTTACATGTAGAATGTATGTATTGTATTATATGAATAAATATTACATTTGCGAAGTTTATGTATTTTCTGTTTGCAATGTGCCCAAGCCTTCACCCCGGAGACTTGTTCCCTTTCACCCGGAAGCCACTGTTTGTCATAGTGGACTCTTCCAACAGCACAGCCTATAAGGTTTGTTACATTGATTTACCGTTTATTTTTGATTGACCATATGTCAAAGTATGTAATAATATTTGAGAAGGTTCAATCCCATACACAAGGGTTCTCCAATCCTGGTCCTCGAGGGCAGTTGTCCTGCATGTTTTAGATGTTGCCCTGCTCCAGCACACCTGTTTCAAATGAATGGGTTGTTATCAAGCTCTGTGGAAGCCGGGTAATGACCATTCATTTGAATAAGGTGTGCTGGAGCTCGATTTGTTAAAACGATTTGTTTGTAAACCTCGACCTACGGTCTCGGTTAACAAACGTTTTAACAAATCTCGGTTTACAAAGGCGTTTGCAGACCTGTCGAGGAGTAAGCATTTGCTGTTTGTTGGACATCCCATTCCAAAACCAAGAGCATTTATATGGATTTGCCCCCCGTTTGGGGTTATAACAGCTGCCACTCTTCTGGGAAGGCTGTCCACAAGATTTTGGATTGTGTCTGGGAATGTGTGCCTCTTCAGTCACAAGAGCATTAGAGAGGTTGGGCACTGTTTTTGGTAATTAAACCTGGCTTGCAGATGGCATTAGAATTGATCCCACATGTATTTTGTCGTTTTCTGCTTGGGGACATTATTAAGCCAATTACCAATTTGGGCAGTTTTTCATGGATTTAGATGAAAATCCCTTAGTTATACTGCTGGACATAATTATGCTAAATATATTAAATTAAATAATTATTATGCATAATATGTCATTTTAGACATCTCTATGAATCAAATTGGCAATCTGGCAACAGTCTGGGGAAAGCCCTTTACTGTTTCGGCTTGAAAATGCCCCATGCACAAAGCAAGGTCCATATACTATTGGCCATATTGTGTACATATGGTCACAACCTTAGTAGCAAAGATCCATACATTTATCAGTATAGTAATCAACTAAAAATAGCATAATGTTATTTTGTAAAAAATCTTAATGACTAATAAATGCATTAAATATCCAACATAAATATATATTTTGACGTCTGTCTTGCTACGACTCCTACAGCTTGCAGTGGTGACAATGTTTGCATATAGTTGCATGATTCAGGCCCATTCAGTTTTGATTATGCTGAGAAGGATTCTAAGAGCTCTTATCCATATACAAAAAGATGCTTTCAAATTTGAATCGACTGTATACATTCCCAAGGACAAAGGAACATTAATTTGTCTTCACCCCTTACTATTGTAGCGGGGTTTGCTCGTTTAAGATTAGCAATACTTAATTTATAATAAAGTATGTAGTTCTTGGGGCACCACCTCTTATTGTTAAAGGGATAGAGGAAACCTTATTGAATAATATTTAAATAATAGCCTTCGTAATAATCAGTCTAATCTTAAGGAATGAATTCGTTCTAAGAGTAGAGCCAATCGTAACATCAGTGAACACGCACGTCAAAATATCTTTACAATGAATTTATTCAAGTAAGGTAAACAGATCTTATGAAAGTTGGATTATGGGTTTGATATGAGAGATTGGTTTCAATGAACAGAATGAAATGGTCTAACTTAAAGAAAGGCAGAAATTGTACAGTCAGTGATTACATCCTTACAAATCATAAACAGAGCAAACGCCAATGCCATGTCGAGGAGGAAAGAGCGTTAGCCATAGTTACGTTTGATCAGGGGTTGATCAATGATGTTGAGGGCGGTTTGCGCCAAAGGTCCATTTGAAGAATCTGAAGTCACAGCGCGGCTGCGCTGGGTCATGTGACTGAGTCTGCGGGATCTCAGTGAAGTCGCATTTGGAATTGCGTTTTTGGTCCTTCTGTTGAAACGTCCCGATAGTGGCGCGTTCACTATGAAGTTGAATCTCAGGAGAAGCTTGGCGACGTCCTTTGGAACGCCAATCCTGATGGCGTTCATGCCATGGTCGGTTTCGCTGGAGTCCGAGATTGATGGTCATCTTAGGGCTTTATACAGTTCGAGGGAGGACCCGTCTGGGGTCAGATGTGGATTGGGGGAAGCTGGGTTCTCAACTCCCCCCTTCTTCCTTCACACCTACCAAAGGTGTGATCTGATCTTTGGCTGGTTCATTCGATGGTTCAAATATTGTTCTGGACATCTTGGTACAGTTACAAAATATAGTTGAATGATTGTTTTATTATGATAGCTTCGTGTAGATACCAAGAATGACGTGGTTATCTTTCAGGAAGAAGGAGTTGTTACTAGAATCAAGATTTCAGTGAACACAACATTAAAACAAAGTAACAAACATAACACAAATATCCCTCTCATAATTCTCCACCTTGTACTCTTGTGGTAAAGGTGAAGTCTCAAGACTTTCCTCAAAAGTTCTGATCAAGGTATGTTCTTTGTTCAAATCGCCGCCGAAACGGATAGCAAATGGTCGCTGGAGACGTGTTGTCTAAATCAGGCCCTTTGAAGCTTGCAAGCTAGCAGGAGGGCTGATTAGGTAGATTGGGGAGGCCCCCCCCCCATTCTATGGTTCCTTTGCATCGGCGTTTGGTGGGTAATCAGCATACTGAGGGTGTCACAAGGGCTGATTCTGATGTGATTGAATCACTCTTCAGGTGTGGCAAGATGTTGGCTCCGTGTGGTCTTGTGGACCTCACTACACTATGATGGAATTTTGAAAATATAATCAGTGTAATATAATGAAATTAAAGCAATGTCAAGAAGAAGATGTGGCGTGACACTAAATATTTTCTTACAGAATTTCTCAAATCTCTTTGGCCAGCCCTTGGTGTGCCTGCTATCTCCCATATCCTATCCTAAGGGTATACAAGGTACAGTATTAAGCCATATGAGTCAGTTTTCTCATCTAAATAAATATCATGTTAACTGATCTAAATAAAGATAAGGGAAATGACAAAACACTGTGACTAGAACACAAGGGCCTCAGAGAGGTAGGTTTATATGAAGGGTACGTTGGGAAGTTAGGGAGCATGGGGGGGGGGAGATCAGAGGGTGTTTTCAGTCAGGCGTCATGCAGTGGGGAGAAGAGGGGTTGCCTAAGGTCTGCAGTGTAAAAACTGATATTTGCATGTTTAACCTATTTAGGACAGATATCAGATATTGACATTCTTGGATGTATACAGTATATATAATATTACAGTAGCTTCAGAAAATATTAAAAGTGCGTCAGACCTATTAGGCTACATGCTCTCATGTGTTGTGCCGCTGTAGCAATGAGTTCCTATAGCCTGATCTGACATGCCAAAGTAGCGTTTCATAATGCTACACCATGTTCAGTTATATTTCCTTTTATAAAAAAATATTTGACACATTTGATGCTTTTCTGTTCTTCACAGTCATAACTGCTACCTTTATTTCAGATCAATCCCAGCGTGGAAGCCTTTTCACGTTGTTCCTGTACTGCCCCTTAATGGCATTTTTGTCAGTGTGTGGCTTGAGCAATGTGCGCCAAGTATTGTGGGAAAAGGCTCAAGAGTTTCTCCGCAAGGTGTATCGTGACATTGGCCAGATGATGACACGCTCGCGAACCATAGGTATCTCCCAGCTTTGTGAAGGCTATTTTATTACGTATACATATGCATGTATACATACATTTACACATATATTTAAATACAGCTTGTGAGACGTTTGAAGCATTTAATTTAACATTGGTTTGCTTAATTATTATAGATTTTTTCCCCCACCACATCTTGACTTTGGTAATGATTAGGCCTTATTAAATTGTCAGTGGATTTGGTTCACGGTTAAGCTGTAGAGAGGTGATATGGAATAGTGAACACTGATGTATTTTTTGCAGTCTTTACATGGCAAGTTTTGCAAATGCAGTTCATCAAAACCTTATTACACTCAACGTGGGAAATGCAAAGGCTGCCATATTTTTTTACTGCTCTTGTAGACTGTGAACTACAGACATCACAAGATGTCCTTCTTGCTCCCAGCCACTTTCTCTGTGACTACTTATCACACACTTTCAGTCTCATTCCTCTATCCCAGGCCCCTTTGATATAATTTATGTTGCTTACTCATACCTTTTCCAGTCTTTGCTAGACTCTCTGTTCTCCTTTTTATCCTGTCATTTAGAGG
This sequence comes from Osmerus eperlanus, assembly GCF_963692335.1. Classification (NCBI taxonomy): domain Eukaryota; kingdom Metazoa; phylum Chordata; class Actinopteri; order Osmeriformes; family Osmeridae; genus Osmerus; species Osmerus eperlanus. Next base: position 7,535,032 of record NC_085031.1, read on the forward strand.
GTTAAAGGCAGGGTAGGCAAGTTGCACAAAGCTAGCTATTTTGTGGAGGGGCAGAGTGCAGGTAGGTAGGTAGACAGACAGGTAGCCCATCCAATCCATAGTCAGGGTACCCCTTAATGATTGGTCGTGTTTATTACAATATTGCGACGCCCACAGATGTCGGAATGATTTCATATTACCGTCAAACCTTTTAGGTATATTGGTTGCTCTCAAGACGTGAAGTTACTTTTGGCAAATATGACAAAAAGTGCTTCTCAACAACATTGCCTACCCTGCCTTTAAATATGGTGTAAAATGTTTCTTATTCATTATTATTTGAATTACAATTTTGTCTGTCTTGGCTTCTGTAATACTTTTTATTACACAAACCGATAACATTTGGTTATTATTCAATATTATCTCAATGAAAATGTTTTCTTAGACCAAGCCTTTCTACAATTCTATGGAGACGAGTTCCTTCGATTACTGCTGGTTCGCTTTGTGTTCTGCTCAGCTACACTGAGACTCCACAAACTCTTCCGGGTAAATCACTCACTTTTTGTGCAATTACTGCATAGAACATTTTTATTATAAGAAATATTTATTGCTAGGTGAAAAGTTAGTTGCACTGTAACAGTTGCACACATTTCCCTTCTCACAGGAATCCAGAAGCTTCCCAGAGTCATACCCTCAGCTACCCAAACAGGAGACCGTGGAGAGTAGTGTTTTGCAGAAGCATGTTCTCGAGCTGGCAGCCATGCTAGATGTGCAAAATCTTTTCTGGAATGACATACAGGAGAACAACTAAGTGAGAAGGAGTAGTCAGCAATTTCATAAGTTATATAATAGGAAACACATGTTAACACTTGTAAACGCCAGAGACCTTACTGTCTATTACAGGTAATTTAATTGCTTGTTGAGCTCATCCAGTTTCTTTTACTTTTTAAGCGACATATTAAATACATGAATCTGGTTTAACATTCAATATACATACTGTATATTTGCGATGAAATCAACATGGTCCAGCTATCAAGTCAATGTAGGACACACAAGAACAGAATAACCCAAAAATATATATATATTGACCTAGAAATTTTCCACCACTGCCGGTAATGATTCCAGATGTCTGGACTGCAAAAGACATGCATTTAAACTGTAGGGTAATCGTTTGTAGGGTAATCCTGTACATCAATGGTATGTATAATTTATTTTATTTGTTTATCATACACATTCAAAATCAAGGCCTCCCAAGATTTGAAGTAGAAAAAAAAGAATTATGTTGGAAAAAAAACAGTGAATTATACCAAGAAATATGACATTTAATTTTTACACAAACCTTTTAAAGGTCCCATGACATGAAATGTTCACTATAGTTCACTACAGTATTAGGGAACCACTAAGGCCTATATAAAAGCATCCAAAAACAGCATGTCATGGGATCTTTAAAATATTCATCTGACACAATAATTTTGTTTTTGCACCTGTCAGTCCAGCTTTTTAAATATCAACAAGGCACTAATCAATGGATCCCTGCAAGCTGTATATTATCAAAAGGAGTAGACCCAGCTGTCTATCATTCATATGTCCCCATACATGTTTCTAAAACAAACTAATAAGAACAAATAATAAACATAACCAGACCCTTTTCCTATGTTTGAAAATATAAGTTAGTTTTAAAATGATTATGATTATTTTCCCTTTCCTGCTAAATCCACATAAAAAATTGGTAATAGTATCAAGTGAACCTGTGGATTCTTTAAAACAATACCAATCATTACACTATGTGACCAACAGGCTACGCTCTAGACCTTAGGAAGTTGACTGCCTGTGTGCGCGTCCTTGACTTATTATCTCAGCTCATGCTTGCAAACACAGAATGTGGCAGTATGCTGAAAGGTGAGATTGCACTAAAATTGATTGATTAATCGAGCCAATGGTATTTTTGGTTGCTGAGACTAAGAATTATTTTTTCAAACTTAACAATCAGTCATTTGGCTTGATAAATAATTTATTAATTTGTCTTCTCAGTGACACTCTCAAAAGTGTTATTGTTTGGCACCATGTGTATGCTTGTGGCCCCCATAGTTGTGGGGGTTATTTTTAATTTATTTGAAATCTGTTATTTTAGATGGGATTTAAGGAAAGATTGTGAGGGCGGTAAAGTTAATATCACTTTAAGTATATTTGTTGATAGTATAGAGCACTTGATCAATCTCCATTGAGAACAAATTGTGAATATATTATAGTTGACACACTTGTTTTAGCTCATTAAAATACAAACATGAAGGAATCTAGTTTCAATTAAGGGTTAAATCATGTAATGATGGTAGAGTAGATAATAGGTTCTAAAAGACTGCTTGCATTTATTTAGGATTAGATTTGGAAAAAAAGATCCATTCTTTATACTTACTTTATACTTATTTTATACAACATGCTCCATTTTTATACCAGGGAGTATAACTTTGGTTATACAAAGGTATGATGGGGGGGGGGAAAACTGTAGTACCTGACTAAACATGTATGCAAAGTCCATTTTAAATGTGTACACTTATGTAAGCAGTTCCAACTGAGTGTTCTAACTTCACACACTTTACCATTACATTTTCACTTATTTGCCTTGGTAAATTACATAAGCTAAGTGAAGTTGTTTTCAAACTGACGGTGAACAGTAATGTGAATATTTGCCAAAGTTTTCTTTATTGTCTTTTTTATTAGTTGAAATGTAATTTAGATACTCAGGAACATATGCAGCAGTATTTGAGCACACGTTTGGAAAGCATACTATTCTGAGGCCAGCACATTAAAAAAAAATAATAATACAAAAAGTGTACCCAAAAGTAAATATATTAAGTTAAATACAGACAGTATTTTCAATACGCTTGTTGATAATATTGAGCAGTTGTATGTGTTATAAGAAAACATTCTTCCCGTTGAGGTAGGTTTGTTTGTAAAAACACTGTGCGTTGTAACCAAAGGGTCCAACACTTTATGCTGCTGCTTTTTGTTGAAGTAAGCCTAACCATTACTAAGCTTCATCAACATAGGTGGAAACGTTTTATTTTGGTGTCAACAATTTAAGTTGTTAAATTTAAACATTGACTGAGTTGTTGTCACTCCTGATGAAATTAACATTTGAAGGTGGCAGAATAGAAAATATTATGAACATGAATTATAGGCCACATGAAGGGGGGTTTGTAAGAAGAATGTTTAAATACTGTGACATCTGCTTACTAACACGTTTTTAGTTGGCCTCAGATTAGCTTTCATCCCATTTTAGTGTCCATTGCCAATTAACATTTTACCGTTTAAATTGGATACTAATGGATTTTAAGAATACACTTTGGGAATTATGTATAACAACAACTATGGACTTACACACAGCAGTGAAATAGACCCTCCTTGGAAAACCTTTAAAGCTAGTTGCTATAGCAGGTAATGGGCACTCAACAGATCGTGTGGAAAATTCAAAATCCTCTTTGACTTTAAAACCTTTAAATTTTCAGGTAGGTTGATTAACTTTTTGTTTTTAGAGCATACATATCAATAGAAAATTGCATGCTAATCTGACCATTGACTACTTTTCAAAGTATTCAAAAATATTTTCTCCATAGATATATTTGATATACATTAATGCACTAAAATGTTTATAATATTGGTAGTATATTTTCATTTTACTTTAATATTTTTTGGATGCATTATTATGTATTATTTTAAGCCTCCAATAATTTTTTATTTGTTTGGTTCTTGCCACATATCGCAGCAGAGCGCATCCATTTAATATTGTAGTTCCAACTCAACTGGTAGACCATCAAAAAACACAGCCTACTTCAATGATGGCGAGTTTGGGAAACCAACTTCAGACCATTAGGAATTACTCTATTTTATTTGACACCCTTCCTTGCATTCCGTAACCGGTATACTATTGCTAGCCTTTTTGGCAAGTTAATTCTGCTGCTTGTTGTATTTCTTTGCATGTCTATATTGTCCTTAGCTTATGCTGCCCTGTATATGTCAGTGTTACTGCAAGTCTGTTGAGATTTTTTCTGCATGTTGCCAAGGTTAAATTAATGTATTCTTGATGGAACCCATAATGGATGTGTATTGGATAAGAGTGTCTGCTAAATGACTAAATGTGTATTGTAATTGAGCAAGCAGGTGGGGAAAAAACTGCCCTCTTACAAGCTTACGGTCACAAATGACAATTTGCTAAGCAGATTTTTAAATTACTAAGAAATTTGAATTCTTAGACTAAATTAAGAAAGCAATCATCTTTAAAATGTGTATATTTGTGTACTTTACACTGTGGATATTGTATGTTTACAGACAAAATAATAGCTTTCAGCACAGATACGTTCTTGTCTGTAGTATGTGTGTAGTAAGGTAGTTTAATGTACAAATTGTGTGAAGAGATATGCAATCAGCATATTGTGAATGGTGCATCATTTTCTGTGGGTCCCTCTTCTGTTCTTCAGCCTACATTCCAAGGACATGGAGTCAGGGGGAAACTGCCACTGTTACCCTCCCTGTATTACTATGATAGTAATGGTACTATTTTATTATATGTGATAATGATCATGGTAGCCTTGCACTTTACTGTATGGAAATATGAACTTGTGCTGTTGGTAAAAAGGCATGTCAAGAAGCATACATTCATTTAGTTTTATCCCAACCTCACTCTCTAACCTAATAACCTTTTAATATTTTGTGTGTTAATCACAATAGTCAAGAATATTGCTCAATGGTAACAGTGACTGCAGACTAGTTTTTGTGATCATTGTTGTAATATTTATCCTAATTAATGCTTCTTAATTAAATACAACTTTTAGTTTGTTTGGGATAGCATGAAAGCCAAGCCTAAACTCAACCCATTCATATCCTGATCACACTGGACCATTGGTCCAGGTCAAATGGAATCACAAGCACAAAAAGGCTAGCTCGGCTTGTCTCAATGTACAGTAAAGGCACACTTTTATACATATATTATGGTATAATTTAATGTTGCTCTCTGTGGAAAAAAAATGATCATAAAACTTGTAACATAAAAACATGTATTGTTTGGTTTGTACGTGCATATAGGGTTGAACAGTTTATATAATTGCTACAGTCCTTATTCCACTTGTGTAATGACCAAAAATCCATTACTTTGTAACCAGATTACAATTAAACTAGAAAAGGGTAGTTATTGTAAAGATTGATTTGTGTGCTATAGCTTCAGCAGTTTAAATGTTATTTTATATAACTTGAATGCAATAAAACAATTTTTTTTTTTACTTATGACTATAATCTACTCAAAAAAGCCCCCTTTGGAAAAAAAGGTTTCTGCAGTTCATCTTTCTAAGGCTGTATTTCTCAGGGTTCGAAATGACCTATGGCTCCCGGGGTCCCAAAGGTTTTATCTGTAAAAAGAAAATCTTAAGACTTTTGCTATCTTATCTGTATCTTTTCCACTTTTAAATGAAATCTTTTGTTTGGAATATTACAATTTTGAACAAGAAATTCATTCCTGACAATTGTGTTCCATGTGAAAAATGAAAAAAAATTGAACCAAACACATGGTGGCACTGTAATTGCAACGTCAATATATACTTGACCTAGACTTGTGCACAGTTCCTGTGATACAGTCGATAAAGATATTGGGGACACACATTCAGAAATTCCTGGAATTATAGATAGTGCTTGTGATGCAGTCATGCCCGTTGCGGTTCGTTTCGACACCGACAACCGTCCGAGGAGCAGGCCCGAATCATCAAGTTACACACCCCTGGGCACAAATGTTTGATGGCTCATTGCCAACTTGCTTTGGTGGCCAGGTTTTTTTTCTTTAATAAATCAGCATGCTGGGCATATACAGAATAGCTCTTATTCATTATGGGGCCCTGTACCTCATCGGAAAATGAAACGTAGCCATTAAAAGTAACTATTACAATATAACTTGACTAAAAGCTTTAAACTGTTAAAAGATAGAAAGTACACCTGATTTTGCTGATGTTCAGCTCCGTGCTACAGTGGCAAAGAATTGAAGGAAAGTCTCTTTACCCACTTTTGGCTCGCAAGATCAGTGGCTCAAGCGCTTAGTGGAACTCAGCTCCATGCTGTGATATTTCTCACAAGATCCATAACATTCTTTAAAAGGGATCCGTCACAAAACATGGTAGCATTTTTTTTTTTTTTTGCAATCTCGAGGCATTGATCCAAACAATGTCAGCCACGGCTCCGCACATTCTTGGGTCCTGACATGGACACCTGCAAAATTACAGCTTCTCAAGCTAATTGTTCCACCAAAATCCAACTATAAAACTTGCAAACATACACACTGATTCCTTGCATTATAGTATTGCAGCTATACAGCATAGCCTCATGTAAAAAAAAAAATGTTATATTGACTATCAACACCTTTTTCACTAACATTCACTAAAAAACTTTCACACGTGTCATTTGTTCAGGCAATATTTCAGTATTTTGAAATTATACACTTGTTCAGACAGTACTTCAAACATAAGTGTATACATTTATTTATTGTAACAAAGCAACTGGTACACTTAAATGTTAACGTGAACAGTTATCCAGTGGAAAAGGTGGAGAAATACACCAATGTAGCTTCCGTATTAGAGTCTACTTGGTCTTTGTTTTCTCTCATCATATTCAGTTTATTTGCAGAGCTTAAAATTACAAGGAATTTTTTGTGTTTTGTTTTTATTAAAAATGTATATTTCAAACCTCATGGGTAAAACAATACAATGAAAATTCAAATCAACAAACCCAAATGCTGATGTGTTGAATGCCCACTTTCCCCACCACAAACCATTTCATTGTCCACCAACAGTATCAGTCTGACCTCAAAACAATTACAATAGTTGACTGAAACAAGCCGGCACTTTCAATCAGTTCCATTAGTATGAAGAGTCAAACAAAAACCAGTGTGAATTCTATTAGGCCCTTGAAAGTCCCTTCCTCCCACTTTTTGTGAATGGTCTATATAAAAAGGGCGCTAGGGATGCTATGATTAAGTTGTCACTGCACCATGGCTTATTCTTTTATTCAACTCACAACTTGAACAGAAACCTTATTTATATATCTTACATGTAAATCACTAAGTTCTTTTTGTCTACATAAAATGACGTGCAGATTATGAATATCGTTTCTTGTATTGGTCTTTGGAGATGTGTGGTAACTCAATGACAGGTGAGACTTTCTAGATGGCAACTACTTGTCCAGATGGCATGTCCAGAAAATTAACTCATTTTGAGACATGGTACAAACAGGCAAAGGCTTCAGGAGAAGAGAAGACGGCACAAAATAGAAAAAATAAAAAAAATCTTGCTCCCAAGGGTGAGGATGATTATAGGGTAAAAACCGGAAAAAGTATTGGTTGGAGTATGTCCTTGCTTTTATTTAATCATCCTCGCCATCATCCTGAAAGTGTTAAAAAGAATAATTAAGGCTTAATACAATATCTTGTCTTTGGGAATACATTCCAGACCCGAATTGGATTGTTTCAACCTCTGTATATAAACACCGTATTCATTCAATTATTACAACCACTTTGCCTCTTCCACATTTTGTTCAAGTCTTACTCTAAGACGGATGTAATGCTATTCTCATCGCAATGGGGTATTACACAATACCCCTTAAAGACGTAAGAAGTAAAAACTAAAAACCATTTTCATAAACATTCAGACCCTTAATAGAGTACTTTTAGCTCCGTGGTTGTCAACCGTGGTCCTCAACCCACATTGCTCCTTGTTATATTTTAAATATGTGGAACAGTTGCAACAAAGCAAAGCACAGTCACATATGTGTAACGTTACTGTTTACACGGTGGACAAAAGCTGCTTCATCATGGCGACTGGACAATAGAGATAAATCAGGCTAAGCTAAGTTTGCTAGATAGCCTAGTCTCTGATTGTATTTTTTTTACACAGGGATAAGCAATAGCCTGGTACTTCAGGTGATGTTTAGTACCGGTTGTACCACTGTGGTAGGCCAGTTTCAAATAGCATATTTGGCACACTGCCTTTGTCTGGTCATCACTCAATTCAATGTGTTCTCTTCCCTTTAACGACCATGGATGACAGGTGCACTGAAAATTTATTTTGCAGCCGACTATTAAAACGAATATCGTAATCCCAAAATTGAAAACTGAATACATACCCAACAAACAAATATCGTAATTGTCAAATATTTAGGTATAACCCTATTGCATATGTTTTTCCTAGTCTGAGTCTTTTAGGTGCTTTTTGGCAAACTGAAACTGCCTTTTACTGAGGAGCATATTTCATTAAGACCCTCTGCATCTTAGAGTGACCATCAGGTTCGTCACCTCCGTGACCAAAGTCCAATTTTGCTGGAGAGCCAGCATTAGGAACAGTCATAGCTGTTTTAAACATCTTCCATTTATTAATTATCCAAGTCGTTTGATAACTTGCAGAGATCTGTTCCCCAATACAATCTTGTTTAAACACTTGTTTTTACCATTATGGGGTACTGTGTTTGGATTAGGATGGGGAAAATATTTGTAATAACTGAATAAATGTATCCTGTCACACCTCCCAGATAACAGAAACATAAAACACAGGCCAACATACCTCGCCATCTTCACCATCACCATCTTCATCTTCCTCACCGTCATCCTCATCTCCCTCCTCATCAATATCCTCCAAGCCCTCTTCATCGTCATCATCATCCTCACCCTCTCCATCATCTTCCATGTCAGGGACCTAGAATAAATTGAGATGCATGCGTTTTACATTAATTTACACATAATCAAAAAGTATTGCATTACAAATATAGAGCACCCAACTGGGTGGTGCATGGCTGCTGATCAGGCA